>NC_092731.1:45162398-45462398 GCF_047496885.1 Scyliorhinus torazame
ATGTTGGACTTTTAACGAGAACATTTTGTTTTTTCCTGACGATTACTGTAAATAGTTCGAAACAAAAAAAAACCTTGTACATACTGTAATAACATGCAAAAGTTTTCCTCCCAGGACCAGCCTTGTAAACCCTTACCACCAGGCATGGCATCACCCTGCCGGGTTCATTTTTAACAAGGGGTGAATGAGGTAGTATGCATTAGGGGTCATGTGGGACTGTGAAGCCGTGATGTCATTTGCTGACAGATCCCGGGTCCTGGTTGGATGTTGACCTCTAGCTCCGCCCTGAAGGGCAGAGTATAAGTACCAGGTAGTCCTCCCCCGCAGGCAGTCTAATACTGAACTGCGTGGGAACAGTCACGCTTAATAAAGCCTCATCGACTTCACTCTATTCGTCTCTCAGAGTTTTTGTGCGCTACAGTGTGTGTGAGGGGGAGGGAGTGTGAGGGGAGGGGAGTGTGAGGGGGAGGGGAGTGTGAGGGGGAGGGGAGTGTGAGGGGGAGGGGAGTGTGAGGGGGAGGGGAGTGTGAGGGGGAGGGGAGTGTGAGGGGGGGAGGGAGGGTATGTTTGTGAGGGGGCGGGGAGTGTGTGAGGGGAGAGGGGGAGTGTGAGTGTGAGGGAGGGTATGTTTGTGAGGGGGAGGGGAGTGCGAGGGGAGGGGGGAGTGTGAGGGGGAGGGGGGAGTGTGTGAGGGGGAGGGGGGAGTGTGTGAGGGGGAGGGGGGAGTGTGAGGGAGGGGGAGTGTGTGAGGGGGAGGGGGAGTGTGAGGGGGGAAGGGGGAGTGTGAGGGGAGGGGGCAGTGTGTGAGGGGGAGGGTGGGGGAGTGTGTGAGGTGAGGGTGGAGTGTGTGAGGGGAGGGTGGAGTGTGTGAGGGGAGGGTGGAGTGTGTGAGGGGAGGGTGGAGTGTGTGAGGGGGAGGGGGGAGTGTGTGAGCGGGGGGGGGGCGGGGAGTGGGTGAGGGGGAGGGGGGGAGTGTGTGAGGGGTGGGGGCAGTGTGTGAGGGGGAGGGTGAGTGTGCGAGGGGGAGGGGAGAGGTGGGGGGAGTGTGTGGGGGGAGGGCGGAGTGTGGTGGGGGAGGGGGGAGTGTGAGGGGGAGGGGGGAGTGTGAGGGGGAGTGTGAGGGGGAGGGGGAGTGTGAGGGGGAGGGGGCAGTGTGGGGAGTGTGATGGGGAGGGGTGGGAGTGTGATGGGGAGGGGGAATGTGTGAGGGGGGGAGGGGGGAATGTGTGAGGGGGAGGGGGGAATGTGTGAGGGGGGAGTGTGTGAGGGGAGGGGGGAGTGTGTGAGGGGGAGGGGGTGGGGGGAGGGAAAGTGGGGGGAGTGTGATGGGGAGAGGGGAAGTGTGAGGGGGGGAAGGGGGGGAATGTGTGAGGGGGGAGTGTGTGAGGGGAGGGGGGAGTGTGTGAGGGGGGAGGGGGGAGTGGGAGGGGAGTGTGAGGGGGAGGAGAGTGTGAGAGGGAGGGCAGGGAGTGTGTGAGGGGGAGTGTGAGTGAGGGAGGGAATGTTTGTGAGGGGGAGGGGGAGTGCGAGGGGAGGGGGGAGTGTGTGAGGGGAGGGGGAGTGTGTGAGGGGGAGGGGGGAGTGTGTGAGGGGGAGGGGGAGTGTGAGGGGAGGAGGTAGTGTGGTGAGGGGGGAGGGGGGAGTGTGAGGGGGAAGGGGGGAGTGTGAGGGGAGGGTGGGGAGTGTGTGAGGGGGAGGGGTGGGGAGTGTGTGAGGGGGAGGGGGGGGAAGTGTGTGAGGGGGAGAGTGGGGAGTGTGTGAAGGGGAGGGGGGAGTGTAAGGGGTGAGGGGGATTGTGAGGGGAGGGGGCAGTGTGGGAGGGGGAGTGTGTGTGAGGGTGAGGGGGGAGTGTGTGAGGGTGAAGGGGGAGTGTGTGAGGGGGTGGAGGGAGGGGGGTGTGTGTGAGGGGGAGGAGGGAGGTGGGAGTGTGTGAGGGGAGGGGGGAGTGTGTGAGGGGGAGGGGGAGTGTGTGAGGGGCGTGTGTGTGATGGGAGAGGGGGAGGGGGTGGGGGGGGGAGTGTGTGAGGGGGAAGTGGGAGTGTGTGAGGGGGAGGGGCGAAGTGTGTGAGGGGGAGGGGGGAGTGTGAGTGAGGGTGTGGAGGGGAGGGGAGGGGAGGGGGAGTGTGTGAGGGGGAGGGGGGAGTGTGTGAGGGGAGGGGAGTGGAGGGGGAGGGGAAGTGTTACGGTGAGGGGGGAGTGTGAGGGGGTAGGGGGTGAGTGTTGTAGGGGGAGGGGAGGGAGTGTGTGAGGGGGAGGGGGGAGTGTGTGAGGGGGGTGGGGGAGTGTGTGAGGGGGAGGGGGAGTGTGTGGGGAGGGGGGAGTGTGAGGGGGAGGGGGTGAGTGTATGAGGGGGAGGGGGAGTGGGGGGAGTGTGTGAGCGGGAGGGGGGTGTGTGTGAGGGGGAGCGGGGGACTCTGTGAGGGGGAGGGGGGAGTATGTGTGTGAGGCGGAGGGAGGGGAGAGTGTGTGTGTGAGGAGGAGGGAGGGTGTGAGGGGGAGTGTGAGGGGAGGGGGGAGTGTGAGGGGGAGGGGAGTGTGAGGGGGACGGGAGTGTGTGTGTGTGTGAGGGGGAGGGGTGTGTGTGTGGGAGGGGGGTGTGTGTGGGGGAGGGGGGAGTGGTGTGCGGGGAAGGGGAGTGTGTGAGTGGTAAGGGAGTGTGTGAGAGGGGAGGGGAGTGTGTGAGGGGGAGGGGCGTGTGAGGGGGAGGGGAGTGTGTGCGGGGAAGGGGAGTGTGTGAGTGGAAGGGGAGTGTGTGAGTGAGGGGGAGGGGAGTGTGTGAGTGAGGGGGAGGGGGCGTGTGAGGGGGAGGGCGTGTGAGGGGGAGGGGCATGTGAGGGGGAGGGTCGTGTGAGGGGGAGGGTCGTGTGAGGGGGAGGGTCGTGTGAGGGGGAGTGGTCGTGTGAGGGGGAGGGGCGTGTGGGGGGAGAGGGTCGGGGGAGGGGCATGTGAGGGGCATGTGAGGGGGAGGGGCGTGTGAGGTGGAGGGGCGTGTGAGGGGAAGGGAGGGAGTGTGTGAGTGAGGGGGAGGGGAGTGTGTGTGTGAGGGGGAGGTGATTGTGTGTGTGAGGGGGAGGGGAGTCTGAGGGGGAGGGGAGAGAGTGTGAGGGGAGGGTGGAGTGTGTGAGGGGGAGGGGAGAGTGTGTGAGGGGAGGGTGGAGTGGGTGAGGGGGAGGGGGAGTGTGTGGGGGAGGGGGAGGGGGAGGTGTGTGAGGGGGGAGGGGTGAGTGGTGAGGGGTGGGGGCAGTGTGTGAGGGGAGGGGGAATGTGTGAGGGGGAGGGGGGAGTGTGAGGGGGAGGGGGAGTGGTGGGGGGAGGGGGGAGTGTGTGAGGGGGAGGGGGGAGTGTGAGGGGGAGGGGGGGAGTGTGTGAGGGGGAGGGGGGCAGTGTGGGTAGTGTGATGGGGAGGGGGGAGTGTGATAGGCAGGGGGGAGTGTGAGGGGGGAGGGGGGAATGTGTGAGAGGGAGGGGTGTGAGGGGAGGGGGGGAGTGTGTGAGGTGGGGGGGAGGGGGAGTGGGGGGAGTGTGATGGGAGGGGGGGAGTGTGATGGGGAGGGGGGAGTGTGAGGGGGGAGGGGGGAATGTGTGAGGGGGGAGTGTGTGAGGGGAGGGGGGAGTGGGGAGGGGGTGGGGGGGGGAGTGTGTGAGGGGGAGGGGGAGGGGGGAGTGTGAGGGGAGGGCAGGGAGTGTGTGAGGGGGAGTGTGAGTGAGGGAGGGAATGTTTGTGAGGGGGGAGGGGGGGAGTGCGAGGGGAGGGGGAGTGTGTGAGGGGGAGGAGGAGTGTGTGAGGGGGAGGGGGGAGTGTGTAAGGGGAGGGGGTAGTGTGTGAGGGGGAGGGGGGAGTGTGAGGGGGAGGGGGGAGTGTGAGGGGGAAGGGGGGGGTGAGGGGGGGGAGTGTGTGAGGGGAGGGTGGGGAGTGTGTGAGGGGGAGGGGGGAGTGTGTGAGCGGGGGAGTGTGTGAGCGGAGAGGGCGGGGAGTGTGTGTGGGGGAGGGGGAGTGTATGAGGGTGAGGGGGGGAGTGTGAGGGAGAGGGGGGGAGTGTGAGGTGGGGGGGGAGTGTGTAAGGGCGAGGGGGGAGTGTAAGGGGGAGAGGGGATTGTGAGGGGGAGGGGGCAAGTGTGGGAGGGGGTGTGTGTGAGGGTGAGGGGGGAGTGTGTGAGGGGGAGGAGGGAGGGGGGAGTGTGTGAGGGGGAGGGGGGGAGTGTGTGAGGGGGGGTGTGTGAGGGGAGGTGGGGTGTGTGAGGAGAGGGGGGAGTGTGTGTGAGGAGAGGGGGGGAGTGTGTGAGGGGGAGGGGGAGGGGAGTGTGAGGGGGGAGGGCAGGGAGTGTGTGAGGGGGAGTGTGAGTGAGGGAGGGAATGTTTGTGAGGGGGAGGGGGGAGTGCGAGGGGGTGGGGGGGGGAGTGTGTGAGGGGGAGGAGGAGTGTGTGAGGGGGAGGGGGGGTGTGTGAGGGGAGGGGGTAGTGTGTGAGGGGGAGGGGGGAGTGGTGAGAGGGGAGGGGGAGTGTGAGGGGGAAGGGGGGGTGAGGGGAGGGGGGGGAGTGTGTGAGGGGAGGGTGGGGAGTGTGTGAGGGGGAGGGGGGAGTGTGTGAGCGGGGGAGTGTGTGAGCGGGGAGGCGGGGAGTGTGTGTGGGGGAGGGGGAGTGTGTGAGGGTGAGGGGGAGTGTGAGGGAGAGGGGGGAGTAGTGAGGTGAGGGGGGGAGTGTGTAAGGGCGAGGGGGGAGTGTAAGGGGGAGAGGGGATTGTGAGGGGGAGGGGGCAGTGTGGGAGGGTGTGTGTGGTGAGGGTGAGGGGGGGAGTGTGTGAGGGGGGAGGAGGGAGGGGGAGTGTGTGAGGGGGAGGGGGGAGTGTGTGAGGGGGGGGTGTGTGAGGGAGGTGGGGTGTGTGAGGAGAGGGGGGTGTGTGTGAGGGAGAGGGGGGGAGTGTGTGAGGGGGGAGGGGGTGTGGGGGAGTGTGTGAGGGGGAGGGGGGGAGTGTGTGAGGGGGAGGGGGAGTGTGGTGAGGGGGAGGGGGAGTGGGGGGGAGTGTGTGAGCGGGAGGGGGGAGTGTGTTAGGGGGAGGGGGCAAGTGTGTGAGGCGGGAGGGAGGGGAGAGTGTGTGTGAGGACGGAGGGGTGTGAGGGGGAGTGTGAGGGGGAGGGGGGGAGTGTGAGGGGGAGGGGAGTGTATGTTCTGAGGGGAGGGAGGGAGTGTATGTTTCTGAGGGGGAGGGGAGTGTGTGAGGGGGAGGGGGAGGGGGAGTGTGAGGGGGAGGGGAGTGTGAGGGGGAGGGGGGTGTGAGGGGAGAGGAGTGTGTGGGGGAGGGGGAGTGTGAGGGGGGAGGGGAGTGTGAGGGGGGAGGGAGGGGGAGGGGAGTGTGAGGGGGAGGGGTGTGTGTGTGGGAGGGGTGTGTGTGAGGGGGAATGGCGTGTGTGGGGGAGGGGAGTGTGTGAGTGGAAGGGGAGTGTGTGAGTGAGGGGGAGGTGATTGTGTGTGTGAGGGGGGAGGGGCGTGTGTGGGGGAGGGGAGCGTGTGCGGGGAAGGGAGCGTGTGGCGGGGAAGGGCGAGCGTGTGCGGGGAAGGGGAGTGTGTGAGTGGAAGGGGAGTGTGTGTGAGTGAGGGGGAGGTGATTGTTGTGTGTGAGGGGGAGGTGATTGTGTGTGTGAGGGGGAGGTGATTGTGTGTGTGAGGGCGAGGGGTGTGTGAGGGGGGAGGGGCGTGTGAGGGGGAGGGGCGAGTGATGGGGAGGGGCGTGTGAGGGGGAGGGGGCGTGTGAGGTGGAGGGGCGGTATGTGAGGGGAAGGGGAGTGTGTGAGTGAGGGGGAGGGGAGTGTTGTGTGTGAGGGGGAGGGGAGTGTGTGAGTGAGGGGAGGCGGGCGTGTGAGAGGGGAGGTGAGTGTGTGAGTGTCTCCCTCTCGCTGTCTTTCCTCTCTCTATCGCTGTCTCTCTCTCTCTCTCTCGCTGTCGCTCTCCTTCTCTCGCTGACGCTCTCTCTCACTGTCTCTCCTTCTCTCTCTGTCTCTGTCTCTCTCTCCCTCTCACTGTCTCTCTCTCTCTCTCACTGTCTCTCTCCTCTCCTCGCTGTCTCTCGCTGTCGCTCTCTCTCGCTGTCTCTCTCTCTCTCGCTGTCTCTCTCTCTCGCTCACCTCTCGCTGTTTCTCTCGCTCGCCTGTCTCTCTCTCTCGCTCACTCTCGCTGTTTCTCTCGCTCGCTGTCTCTCTCTCTCTCGCAGTTCTCTCTCTCGCTCACTCTCGCTGTTCCTCTCTCTCGCTCGCTGTCTCTCTCGTTGTCTCTCTCTCTCTCTCGCTGTCTCTCTCTCTCTTTCGCTGTCTCTCTCTCTCTCGCTGTCGCTCTCTCTCGCTCACTCTCGCTGTCTCTCTCTCCCTCTCACTGTCTCTCTCTCTCTCGCTGTCTCTCTCTCGCTGTCTCTCTCTCTCTCGCTGTCTCTCTCTCTCGCTCACTCTCGCTGTTTCTCTCTCTCGCTCGCTGTCTCTCTCTCTCTCGCTGTCTCTCTCTCTCGCTCACTCTCGCTGTTTCTCTCTCACGCTCGCTGTCTCTCTCTCTCTCGCTGTCTCTTTCTCGCTGTCTCTCTCTCTCTCGCTGTCTCTCTCTCTCGCTCACTCTCGCTGTTTCTCTCTCTCGCTCGCTGTCTCTTTCTCCCTCTCCTCCTGTCTCACTGTCTCTCTCTCGCTCGCTGTCTCTTTCTCCCTCTCCTCCTGTCTCACTGTCTCTCTCTCGCTCGCTGTCTCACGTCTGTAGTGGGTAAAGTCTTGGAGGGTATTATAAGAGACAAGATTTATAATCATCTAGATAGGAATAATATGATCAGGGATAGTCAGCATGGCTTTGTGAAGGGTAGGTCATGCCTCACAAACCTTATCGAGTTCTTTGAGAAGGTGACTGAACAGGTAGACGAGGGTAGAGCAGTTGATGTGGTGGATATGGATTTCAGTAAAGCGTTTATAAGAACATAAGAACTGTACAGGGGCAGGTCATCCGAGTAAAGTGAGACCCGGTATTCCCCCCCCCCCCCCCCCCCCCCCCCCGGACCAGCCCTTTCCAGTTCCTAGAGGCTCTTAACACCATGGCCAATGGCTCTATGGCCAGAGCAAACAGTAACGAGGAAAGTGGGCACCTTTGCCTTGTCCCTCGGTGTAGTTTAAAATAGCCCGACCTCAACCGATTCACAAGAAGATAAGAACTAGGAGCAGGAGTAGGCCATCTGGCCCCCACGAGCCTGCTCCACCATTCAATGAGATCATGGCTGATCTTTTGTGGACTCAGCTCCACTTTCCGGCCCGAACACCATAACCCTTAATCCCTTTATTCTTCAAAAAACTATCTATCTTTATCTTAAAAACATTTAATGAAGGAGCCTCAACTGCTTCACTGGGCAAGGGATTCCATAGATTCACAACCCTTTGAGTGAAGAAGTTCCTCCTAAACTCAGTCCTAAATCTACTTCCCCTTATTTTGAGGTTATGCCCCCTAGTTCTTATTTCACCCGCCAGTGGAAACAACCTGCCCGCATCTATCCTATCTATTCCCTTCATAATTTTATATGTTTCTATAAGATCCCCTCTCATCCTTCTAAATTCCAACAAGTACAGTCCCAGTCTACTCAACCTCTCCTCGTAATCCAACCCCTTCAGCTCTGGGATTAACCTCGTGAATCTCCTCTGCACACCCTCCAGTGCCAGTACGTCCTTTCTCAAGTAAGGAGACCAAAACTGAACACAATACTCCAGGTGTGGCCTCACTAACACCTTATACAATTCCAGCAGAACCTCCCTTGTCTTAAACTCCATCCCTCTAGCAATGAAGGACAAAATTCCATTTGCCTTCTTAATCACCTGTTGCACCTGAAAATCAACTTTTTTTGACTCATGCACTAGCACACCCAGGTCTCTCTGCACAGCAGCATGTTTTAATATTTTATCATTTAAATAATAATCCCTTTTGCTGTTATTCCTACCAAAATGGATAACCTCACATTTGTCAACATTGTATTCCATCTGCCAGACCCTAGCCCATTCACTTAGCCTATCCAAATCCCTCTGCAGACTTCCAGTATCTTCTGCACTTTTTGCTTTACCACTTATCTTAGTGACGTCTGCAAACTTGGACACATTGCCCTTGGTCCCCAACTCCAAATCATCTATGTAAATTGTGAACAGTTGTGGGCCCAACACTGATCCACTAGCTACTGATTGCCAACCAGAGAAACACCCATTAATCCCCACTCTTTGCTTTCTATTAATTAACCAATCCTCTATCCATGCGACTACTTTCCCCTTAATGCCATGCATCTTTATCTTATGCAACAACCTTTTGTGTGGCACCTTGTCAAAGGCTTTCTGGAAATCCAGATTTACCACATCCATTGGCTCCCCGTTGTCTACCGCACTGTTAATGTCCTCAAAAAATTCCATGAAATTAGTTAGGCACGAACTGCCCTTTATGCTTGATAAGGTTCCCCACGGTAGGCTATTGCAGAAAATACGGAGGCTGGGGATTGAGGGGGATTTAGAGATGTGGATCAGAAATTGGCTAGCTGAAAGAAGACAGAGGGTGGTGGTTGATGGGAAATGTTCAAAATGGAGTTCAGTTACAAGTGGCGTACCACAAGGATCTGTTCTGGGGCCGTTGCTGTTTGTCATTTTTATCAATGACCTAGAGGAAGGCGCAGAAGGGTGGGTGAGTAAATTTGCAGACTACACTAAAGTTGGTGGTGTTGTCGACAGTGTGGAAGGATTTAGCAGGTTACAGAGGGACATAGATAAGCTGCAGAGCTGGGCTGAGAGGTGGCAAATGGAGTTTAATGTAGAGAAGTGTGAGGTGATTCACTTTGGAAGGAATAACAGGAATGCGGAATATTTGGCTAATGGTAAAGTTCTTGGAAGTGTGGATGAGCAGAGGGATCTAGGTGTCCATGTACATAGATCCCTGAAAGTTGCCACCCAGGTTGATAGGGTTGTGAAGAAGGCCTATGGAGTGTTGGCCTTTATTGGTAGAGGGATTGAGTTCCGGAGTCGGGAGGTCATGTTGCAGCTGTACAGAACTCTGGTACGGCCGCATTTGGAGTATTGCGTACAGTTCTGGTCACCGCATTATAGGAAGGACGTGGAGGCTTTGGAGCGGGTGCAGAGGAGATTTACCAGGATGTTGCCGGGTATGGAGGGAAAATCTTATGAGGAAAGGCTGATGGACTTGAGGTTGTTTTCGTTGGAGAGAAGGTTAAGAGGAGACTTAATAGAGGCATACAAAATGATCAGGGGGGAAGATAGGGTGGACAGTGAGAGCCTTCTCCCGTGGATGGAAATGGCTGGCACGAGGGGACATAACTTTAAACTGAGGGGTAATAGATATAGGACAGAGGTCAGAGGTAGGTTCTTTACGCAAAGAGTAGTGAGGCCGTGGAATGCCCTACCTGCTACAGTAGTGAACTCGCCAACATTGAGGGCATTTAAAAGTTTATTGGATAAACATATGGATGATAATGGCATAGTGTAGGTTAGATGGCTTTTGTTTTGGTGCAACATCGTGGGCCGAAGGGCCTGTACTGCGCTGTATCGTTCTATGTTCTATCTCTCTCTCTCTCTCTCGTTGTCTCTCTCTCTCGCTATCTCTCTCCCTCTCCTGCTGTCTCTCTCCCGCTCTCGCTGTTTCTCTCCCGCTCTCGCTGTTTCTCTCCCGCTCTCGCTGTCTCTCTCCCTCTCCTGCTGTCTCTCTCCCTCTCCCGCTGTCTCTCTCGCTGTCTGTCTCTCTCGCTGTCTCTCTCTCTCTCGCTGTCTCTCTCTCTCGCTGTGCCTCTCCCTCTCTCTCGCTGTCACTCTCTCTCTCTCTCTCTCTCTCTCGCTGTCTCTCTCCCTCTCTCGCTGTCGCTCTGTCTCTCTCTCTCTCGCTGTCGTTCCCTCTCGCTGTCTCTCTCTCTCTCTCTCTCGCTGTCTCTCTCCCTCTCCTGCTGTCTCTCTCCCTCTCCCGCTGTCTCCCTCTCTCTCGCTGTCTCCCTCTCTCTCGCTGTCTCCCTCTCTCTCGCTGTCTCTCTCTCTCGCTGTCTCTCTCTCTCTCGCTGTCTCTCTCTCGCTGTGTCTCTCCCTCTCTCTCGCTGTCACGCTCTCTCTCTCTGTCTCTCTCTCTCTCTCGCTGTCTCTCTCTCTCGCTGTCTCTCTCTCGCTCTCTCTCTCTCTCTCGCTGTCTCTCTCCCTCTTGTAGCACCATCGATCACACACGAGGCGAGACGTAAAGAACTTCAATCGAGGCTTTATTGAGCAGACTTGTTCAGACTCGTTCCCCAGCAGCTCAGTCACAGAATGCAGCTACGGGGATTAAACCCAGGTTCTTATATCCCTCCTATCTGGGTGGAGCCCAGTAGGTGGAGGATCCAATCGGGATCCAGCATCTGTCCTCCAATAGCTCCTCGGCATTCATGGTGTACCGTATTACCCCTAATACATACCACCACATTCTCCCCTTGTTAAAAAAGAACCCGGCGGGGTGGTGGGTGGTATGGTGGTCGGGGTTTACAGGGTCGGTGCCTTAACCATTGAACTATACAATCATGCCGCTTTTACTGGGCCACTGAATTATTCACATTTTACCCGATTTGCAGCGTTAACTATTTACAACAATGCCGCTTTACTGGGCCACTGAATTATATACATCTTAAGTCGATTCGATGAGTCGAGGTGGTGCTCTGGTCGCCCTCTCCGATCGTCTCAGCCCGGGTGGTGGTGGTGGTGCTGGCTCGGGTCCGGTCGACTCTGGGAGCATCGCGCTGTCCCCTTCTGTTTCCTTACTCCTGGACGGGCCTGGGAGGAGGACCGAAACCCCCGGGACGGGGGTGGCTGTGGGGTTCACCGGCGCGAGTGAGGGGGAGGTGATTTGTGTTGGGGGGGGGGGGGGGTGGGGAGCTCCGGCGGGCGCCAGGTCCCGCAGAGAGACCGTGTCCTGTCGGCATTCTGGGTACGCCAGGCGTACTGCGGGTTTGCGTGGAGTAGATGTACCTTTTCCACCAGTGGGTCTGACTTGTGCGCCCGCACATGTTTCCGGAGCAGGATGGGTCCCGGGGCCGCCAGCCAGGTCGGAAGTGACGTTCCAGAAGCGGACCTCCTAGAGAAGACAAGGAGGCGCTCGTGCGGCGTTTGGTTAGTGGTGGTACACAGCAGGGACCGGATAGAGTGAAGGGCATCCAGGAGGACTTCCTGCCAGCGGGAAGTTGGGAGACTCCTAGACCGTAGGGCCAGTAGGACAGTCTTCCAGACTGTTCCGTTCTCCCTCTCTACCTGCCCGTTCCCCCGGGGGTTGTAGCTGGTCGTCCTGCTCGAGGCTATGCCCTTACTGAGCAGGAATTGACGCAGCTCGTCACTCATGAAGGAGGACCCCCCGTCGCTATGGATATAGTCGGGGAAACCGAACAGGGTAAAGATGGTGTCGAGGGCTTTAATGATCGTGGCCGTGGTCATGTCGGGGCAGGGGATGGCGAAGGGGAAGCAGGAGTATTCGTCAACGACGTTAAGAAAGTACGTGTTGCGATCGGTGGAGGGGAGGGGGCCTTTGAAATCCAAACTGAGGCGTTCAAAGGGACGGGAAGCCTTTATCAGGTGCGCTCTATCTGGCCTGAAAAAATGCGGTTTGCATTCTGCGCAGATTTGGCAGTTCCTGGTGACTGTTCGGACGTCCTCGACGGAGTAAGGGAGGTTGCGGGACTTTCCGAAATGGTAGAAACGAGTGACCCCCAGGTGGCAGAGGTCCTCGTGGAGGGCTTGGAGACGGTCCACTTGTGCGTTGGCACAAGTGCCGCGAGATAGGACATCGGATGGCTCGTTCAGCTTTCCGGGACGGTACAAGATCTCGTAGTTGAAGGTGGAGAGCTCGATCCTCTGCCGCAGGATCTTGTCGTTTTTTATCTTGCCCCGCTGTGCATTATCGAACATGAAGGCTACCGACCGTTGGTCAGTGAGGAGAGTGAATCTCCTGCCGGCCAGGTAATGCCTCCAATGTCGCACAGCTTCCGCTATGGCTTGGGCTTCCTTTTCCACTGAGGAGTGGCGGATTTCTGAAGCGTGGAGGGTCCGGGAGAAAAAGGCCACGGGTCTGCCCGCTTGGTTAAGGGTAGCCGCTAGAGCTACGTCGGATGTGTCGCTCTCGACCTGGAAGGGGAGGGACTCGTCGATGGCGCGCATCGTGGCCTTTGCGATATCCGCTTTGATGCGGCTGAAGGCCTGGCAAGCCTCTGTCGACAGAGGAAAGGTCGTGGTCTGTATTAGCGGGCGGGCCTTGTCTGCGTACTGGGGGACCCACTGGGCGTAATAAGAAAAGAAGCCCAGGCAGCGTTTCAGGGCTTTGGCACAGTGGGGGAGAGGGAACTCCATGAGGGGGCGCATGCGTTCGGGGTCGGGGCCTATCACTCCATTACGCACTACATAGCCAAGGATGGCTAGACGGTCGATGCTAAACACGCATTTTTCCTCATTGTAGGTGAGATTGAGGGTGTGAGCGGTCTGGAGGAATTTGCGGAGGTTGGCGTCGTGGTCCTGCTGGTTGTGGCCGCAGATGGTGACGTTGTCGAGGTACGGGAACCTGGCCCATAAACCGTGCTGGTCGACCATTCGGTCCATCTCCCGTTGGAAGACCGAGACTCCGTTCGTGACGCCGAATGGAACCCTTAAGAAGTGGTATAGCCGCCCGTCTGCTTCGAAGGCTGTGTACTTGCGGTCACCGGGGCGAATGGGGAGCTGGTGGCAGGCGGACATAAGGTCCACGGTGGAGAAGACCTTGTACTGTGCAATCCGATTGACCATGTCGGATATGCGGGGAGAGGGTACGCATCCAGCTGTGTGTACCTGTTGATGGTCTGACTGTAGTCTACGACCATCCTTTGCTTCTCCCCGGTCTTTACTACTACCACCTGGGCTCTCCAGGGACTATTGCTGGCCTGGATTATGCCCTCCTTCAGCAGCCGCTGGACTTCGGACCGAATGAAGGTCCGGTCCTGGGCGCTGTACCGTCTGCTCCTAGTGGCGACGGGTTTGCAATCCGGGGTGAGGTTCGCAAACAAGGAAGGCGGTTCGACCTTGAGTGTTGGGAGGCCGCAGATAGTCAGTGGGGGTATAGGGCCGCCAAATTTGAATGTTAAGCTCTGGAGGTTGCATTGGAAGTCCAACCCCAGGAAAGTGGGAGCGCAGAGGTGGGGGAGGACATACAGCCGGTAATTTTTGAACTCTCTCCCCTGCACCGTTAGGTTTGCGATGCAGAACCCTTTGATTCCAACGGAGTGGGACCCCGCCGCCAGGAAATTTGTTTTGGTGCTTGGCCGAATTACAAGGGAACAGCGTCTTACCGTGTCTGGGTGAATAAAACTCTCCGTGCTCCCCGAGTCGATCAAACACGGCGTCTCATGCCCGTTCACCAGCACCTTTGTCGTTGTCGTCTGGAGCGTCCGGGGCCGCGACTGGTCGAGGGTCACCGATGCCAAACGTGGTTGGTGCATCAGATCGTTGTCTTCAGGCAGTGTGGAGCCGTCCACGCCGGGGTCCTTGCCAGTCAGCCAAGATGGCGGCGTCCATGGATCGCACGTAGCCCGTGGGTAGTAAGATGGCGGCGCCCGTACCCCCCTCGTGGTGTCCGGGGCCCAAAATGGCGGCGCCCGTTGGCCGCCCGTGGGTCGCTGAGGGGGTTGAGCCCGTGGTCCCATTTGTTCCCCGGAGATAGCGGCGACCCCACGGGACTGGCACACCGCTGCGTAGTGCCCCTTTTTACCGCAGCTTTTGCAGGTGGCCGAGCGGGCCGGGCAGCGCTGGCGGGGGTGTTTCGGCTGCCCGCAAAAATAGCAGCGGGGCCCCCCCGGGTGGTCTGGGATTCTGGCCGCGCACGCTTGCGGAGGGGTTGGGGGTGCCGGGAGGTCGGTCGCTGCGGGGGTCCACGGAGCCCAAGGGGCTACAGCGCGGTCGGGGGCAGAGGCGCGGGCGTTTTGGGAGGCCACGTCGAGGGAGGCTGCGAGGGCCCGTACCTCTGTCAGTCCGAGAGAGTCTTTCTCTAAAAGTCTCTGGCGAATTTGCGATGATGCCAAACCTGCTACGTAAGCGTCTCTGATCAGGAGGTCCGTATGTTCGTTCGCCGTTACCGCTGGGCAGCTGCAGTTTCGTCCCAGGATCGTTAGGGCATTGAAGAATTCGTCTAGCGATTCCCCGGGGATTTGTCGTCTCGTCGCGAGCTGGTAGCGTGCGTAGACCTGGTTGACGGGCTGAATGTAGATCTCCTTCAGCAAGGTGATCGCCGCTGGGAATTCTTCCGCGCCCTCGATGAGTGAGTAGATTTCGGGACTCACCCTGGAATGCAGGACCTGCATCTTCTGGTCTTCTGTTGGTCTGCCGGGGGCCGTTCGGAGGTACTCCTCAATGCACGCTAGCCAGTGCTTAAACGCCGATGTTGCGTTAGCTGCTTGGGGGCCGATTCGCAGGCACTCCGGGGCGATCCGGAGCTCCATATTCCTTTTTAAGTCTGCTCAATAAATTGTAGCACCATCGATCACACACAGGCGAGACGTAAAGAACTTCAATCGAGGCTTTATTGAGCAGACTTGTTCCCCAGCAGGTCAGTCACAGAATGCAGCTGCGGGGATTAACCCAGGTTCTTATACCCCGCCTATCTGGGTGGAGCCCAGTAGGCGGCGGATCCAATCGGGACCCAGCATCTGTCCTCCAATAGCTCCTCGGCATTCATGGTGTACCGTATTACCCCTAATACATACCACCACACTCTGTCTCCCTCTCTCTCTCGCTGTCCCTCTCCCTCTCTCGCTGTCTCGCTGTCTCTCTCTCGCTGTCTCTCTCTGTGGGGGTCCTGCTCGAGGTAATGCCCCTGTTGAGCAGGAACTGACGCAGCTCATCGCTCATAAAGGAGGATCCCCGGTCGCTGTGGACGTAAGCGGGGAAACCGAACAGGGCGAAGATGCTGTTGAGGGCTTTAATGACCGTGGCAGACATCATATCGGGGCATGGGATGGCGAAGGGAAACCGGGAGTACTCATCAACCACGTTCAGGAAGTACGTGTTTCGGTCGGTGGAGGGGAGGGGCCCTTTGAAGTCCATGCAGAGGCGTTCAAAGGGGCGGGAGGCCTTCACCAGGTGCACTCGGTCCGGCCGGTAGAAGGGCAGTTTGCACTCCGCGCAGACCTGGCAGTCTCTGGTGACAGCCCTGACCTCCGCAATGGAGTAGGGCAGGTTGCGGGCCTTTATGAAGTTGAAGAACCGGGTGACCCCCGGGTGGCAGAGACCATCGTGTAGGGCCTGGAGTCGGTCCACTTGTGCGCTGGCACATGTACCTCGGGGCAGGACATCGGGGGACTCGTTGAGCTTGCCGGGCCGATACAAAATCTCGTAATTGTAGGTGGAGAACTCGATGCGCCACCTTAAGATTTTATCATTTTTGATCTTGCCCCGCTGTGTGTTATTGAACATGAAGGCTACCATAAGACCATAAGACATAGGAGCGGAAGGCCATTCGGCCCATCGAGTCCACTCCACCATTCAATCATGGCTGATTTCAACTCCATTTACCCGCTCTCTCTCCATAGCCCTTAATTCCTCGAGAAATCAAGAATTTATCAACTTCTGTCTTAAAGACACTCAACGTCCCGGCCTCCACCGCCCTCTGTGGCAATGAATTCCACAGACCCACCACTCTCTGGCTGAAGAAATTTCTCCTCATCTCTGTTCTAAAGTGACTCCCTTTTATTCTAAGGCTGTGCCCCCGGGTCCTAGCCTCCCCTGCTAATGGAAACAACTTCCCTACGTCCACCCTATCTAAGCCATTCATTATCTTGTAAGTTTCTATTAGATCTCCCCTCAACCTCCTAAACTCCAATGAATATAATTACTGACCATTGGTCAGTGAGGAGAGTGAATCTCCTGCCGGCCAGGTAATGCCTCCAATGTCGCACAGCTTCCACTATGGCTTGGGCCTCCTTTTCGACAGGAGTGCTGAATTTTGGAGGCATGGAGGGTCTGGGAAAAGAATGCCACAGGTCACCCTGATTGAGGGTGGCGGCCAGAGCGACGTCCGATGCATCGGTCTCGATCTCAAAGGGGAGGGTCTCGTCGACCGCGTGCATCGTGGCCTTGGCGATGTCGGCCTTGATACGGTTGAAGGCCTGGCGGGCCTCAGCCGCCAGGGGGAAAATGGTGGAGTGGATTAGTGGGCGGGCCTTGTCCGCATAGTTAGGGACCCACTGGGCATAATCGAAGAAAAACCCCAGGCATCGTTTCATGGCCTTGGGGCAGTGGGGGAGGGGGAGTTCCAGGAGGGGGCGCGTGCGGTCGGGGTCGGGCCCTCCGATTCCATTTTCCACAACATAGCCAAGGATGGCTAAGCGGTTGGTGCGGAACACGCATTTCTCCTTATTGTACGTGAGGTTCAGGAGTTTGGCGGTCTGGAGGAATTTTTGGAGGTTAGCGTTGTGGTCCTGCTGATCGTGGCCGCAGATGGTGACGTTACCTAGGTACGGGAAGGTGGCCCGCAGCCCGTACCGGTCAACCATCCGGTCCATCTCTCGCTGGAAGACCGAGACCCCGTTAGTGACGCCAAAGGGAACCCTAAGGAAGTGGTAAAGGTGGCCGTCTGCTTCGAACGCAGTGTATTGGCGGTCCTCCGGGCGGATGGGGAGCTGGTGGTAGGCAGATTTCATGGCCACTGTGGAAAAGACTCGATACTGCGCAATCAGATTGACCGTATCAGATATGCGTGGGAGGGGGTACGCGTCGAGCTGCGTGTACCGATTGATGGTCTGACTGTAGTCAATGACCATCCTGTGTTTCTCCCCAGTCTTAACCACTACCACTTGGGCTCTCCAGGGGCTGTTGCTGGCCTCAATGACCCCTTCCCGCAGCAGCGGCTGGATGGTGAGAGTCGCGATGCAGTACCCCCCGGATTTCCACGGAATGGGATCCGGAGGCCAGGGAGATTCTCTGGGTAACGGGGTGAACCGCGAGGGAGCAGCACCGTATCAGGGTGGATGAAGCTTTCCGTGCTGCCGGAGTCCAGAAGGAAGTCTCGTGCCCATCGACATTCACCGTCGCCGTCGCGGTTGCGAGGATGTGCGGCCGGGACTGGTTGAGCGTGATGGAGGTGAGCTGCAGCTGGTGTTGGTGGGCCCGGGGCTGGCCGGGGGCGGTGGAGGTGAGCTGCGGCTGGTGTTGGTGGGCCCCGGGCTGGCCGGGGGCGGTGGAGGCAAGCTGCGGCTGGTGTTGGTGGGCCCCGGGCTGGCCGGGGGCGGTGGAGGTGATGAACGGCCAGATGAAGTGCCCAACGAGCAGGGATCCTGAGGCGCCGTCAAAAATGGCACCGAAGTTGGCGGCACCCACGGGCCGCACGTGGGTGGTGTGGGGACAATGGGCCTGGATATAGCGGCGATCGACCGGGCCTGGCACACCGCAGCGAAATGCCCCTTCTTCCCGCAGGCCTTGCAGATTGCACTCCGCACCGGGCAGCGTTGCCGGGGGTACTTTGTCTGCCCACAGAAATAGCATTGGGGCCCCGGGGGTTGGCTGGCTGCCGCCCGGCGCAGGCTTGGGGTTGACTGGGGGCGGTCGCTGGTGGGGCCCACGATGTCCATGAGGGCACCGTGCGGTCGGGGGCGTATGACTGTACGTTACGGGAGGCTACCGGTATATTCTCTAATTCTGAATAACGACTGTAGACTTACAGTTAACCCAAACACTTTATTCAAAGGGTTTGTTCTGCTTCCAGAGCTCAACTAGACGTAAAACAGTCAGAGGTATGACCAGTGAAGCTAAGGTAAGCTGCCTGTGCTGAGCTGTCTCTGTCTGCTGCTGCTCCCTAGCTCTGTGCTTCTGAAAGAGGCGGATCCTACCTTGGGCTGGACCATTTATACCCGTCTCTGATGCTGCCCTCGAGTGGTGCTGTGACTGTTACATCTGTGCTGCAGTCCCTGGTGTATGTGCAGATGTACAGATCACTACATCCCCCCCCCCATTTTGACTTGTTTCCTAAACTGACCGCAAGAAAACTGTACAGAACAAGTGGTGAGAATAAGCAAATCTGCACACTGTGAAAATGATAAAGTAATACAGAAACAATTCACTGTGCTGTGTATCCATCGTGAGAAATGTCCATATTGGTCTTGTGGGTGTGTTGAAGTGTTGGTACAAATCCAGCCGGTCGGGTGCCTTACGACTTCTGCTGGAGCGTCGTAACGGTGGAGGTGGGGATGACGGTTTGATGTCATCAAGAGTACTGTCTGGCGTTGTGTGGCGAGGAACGTCCTGTGGACAAATGGACTTGGTCAAGTCCAGTGTGGGAATCACCGGCATTGTCGGCCGAAGCATCAACAGATGCCGGCGGTTGCGGCGAAAGAGAACTCCCGCCGACAACTTGACGATGTCAGACCGCGGTGCCTCCTGCCTGATCACCGTGGCTGGCTTAGACCATCCGCTTTTTGGGTCCCTGAACCTGACGATGTCGCCCATGTTCAGTGGCTTGAGTGGGATCACATGTTGATCGTAGTATTGTTTTTGTTTGGACCGTGGTACCCGCAGTTTGTCGAGTACCAGAGCGTTATCGGGGTCTCGGAATTGAATTGCCGGGAGGGTTGTCCGGATGTCTCTGCCGAAGAGCATCTGCGCTGGCGACATTCCTGAGCTCAATGGGGTTGCTCGGTAGGATAACAGCGCTGGGTTGATGTCCGTGCGTGAATCTGTTGCCTTGCTAATAAGCCGTTTAACAATGTGGACACCTTTTTCCACTTTCCCATTTGACTGTGGGTAGCGCGGACTGGATGTTACACGCCGAAAGCTGTAGCGGACGAGAACTCTTTCCACTCCCAGCTCGCGAAGCAGGGACCATTATCTGACACCACCACACGCGGGATTCCATGTCGCGTGGATGTCTCCTGGCACGCCTTGATGACAGATGAAGACATGAGATCGTGGAGTTTCAGTACCTCCGGATTGTTTGAGAAATACTCCATGATCAAGACGTAATCACGGCCTGTGGCATGAAATAGGTCAAGGCCCACTTTTGTCCACGGCGACGGTGTGAGTTTGTGTTGCTGCAGGTTCTTTACACTGTGCAGGTTGGTGTCTTTGACAGGGTCACATGTCATGACCATGTCCATTATGTCTTGATTCATGCCGGGCCAGTACACAGCCTGTCGTGCTTGCCTTTTGCATTTCTCAATGCCTAGGTGGCCTTCATGAATCTTACGCAGCATCTCAGCGCGGAGTGTGGCCGGAATCACAATCTGCGCATTGCGTAGCAGCAGGCCGTCAACTTCAAACAATTCTGACTTGACATTCTGAAATTGTGGACATTGTTCCCTCGTCCAACCGTGCTGGAGTAGGTGCAGCACCCCCCGTAAGGTTGCGTCTTTCTGCGTCTCCTGTCGGATTAGGCAAAGCTTCTCATCCGAAGCAGGCAAATTCTCCATGCATAACTGTGTTTGTGCCTCGATTTCTCCGATAGGGGCTGATGGTGCGTTGTCAGTGCCAATGGATCGGGACAATGCGTCGGCAATGGCAAGGTCTCGTCCCGGGGTGTACATTAGGGTGAAATCATACCTTCGCAGCTTCATCATGACACGCTGCAGACGAGGTGTCATGTCATTTAGATCCTTATCTATGAAATGGACCAATGGTCTGTGGTCGGTTTCCACTATAAAAGTGTGTAGGCCGTATACATAGTCATGGAACTTCAGAATCCCAGTGAGGAGTCCGAGACATTCTTTTTCGATCTGTGCATATCTGCACTCAGTTGGGGTCATGGCCCTGGACGCGTCTGCCACCGGGACCCAGTCAGACTGGTCGGCCTGTTGGAGGAGAACGGCGCCAATCCCATCCTGGCTGGCGTCAGTGGAGATCTTGGTGGGTCTGGTTGCGTCAAAGAAAGCAAGGGTCGGTGCCCGCGTTAGTTGCTGTTTGAGATTCACCCATTCATTTTGGTGACGTTGTGTCCACTCAAACGCAGTGGTCTTTCGTAGGAGATTGCGTAAAGCTGCCGTCCGTGCGGACAGGTTTGGGATGAACCTGCCGAGGAAGTTGACGAAGCCCAGAAATCGTAGCACTGCCTTCTTGTCGTGTGGCGTCTTCATGGTCCCGATTCCAGCGATTTTCACCTCATCAGGGCTGACACCCTGAGATGATACGGTGTCACCCAGAGAGGTGACAGACTCCTTCGCAAATGTGCATTTTGCCTGGTTCAGATTCAAACCATATTTATGAATCCTCTGAAACACCTTCTTCAGACGCGAGGTGTTCTTCTTCAGTGACAGACCAGACGATGATGTCATCCACATAGACTCTGACACCCTCGATGCCCTCGGTCATTTGCTCCATTATCCTGTGGAAGATCTCTGACGCAGAGATAATGCCGAAGGGCAGGCGATTGAAGCAGAAACATCCAAACGGCGTGTTGAACGTACACAGTAATCTGCTCGGGTCATCGAGCTGTATCTGCCAAAACCCCTGCGAGGCGTCGAGTTTGGTGAAGATACGAGCATTCGCCATCTCAGACGTGATCTCTTCACGCTTGGGGATGGGGTAGTGTTCCCGGCGAATGTTCTGGTTCAGGTCCTTCGGGTCTATGCATACGCGAAGATCTCCAGGTTTCTTAACACACACAATGGAGCGAACCCAGTCAGTCGGCTGTGTGACTCGCGATATCACACCTTGTGACTGCAGCCTGTCGAGTTCCGCATTCACCTTCTCCCGCAGTGGAGTTGGAACCCTCCTGGGCGGCTGAATGATGGGTTTGGCGTCTGTCTTCAGCATGATTTTGTATTGCAGGGTAAGGTGCCCATGCCTTTGAATACGTCGGGGTATTCTTGCAGCATGCTGTGGATTTTAGCCTCCAGGCTTGATGGATCCTGGGTGTGCACGTAGATGCGCTGCACCAGCCGCAAGTCTTTGCAGGCCTGAGCGCCGAACAGTGATGGCTTATTGTCGTCTACAATCCCGAATCGTAGCTGCTTGCGTATCGTCTTGTTGTCCACCCGGAGATGGCACGATCTCTTTGAGGCAATCTGATTGCCGTTGTAGTCCTTCAGCCGACATGCAGCGAGTATTATTTCATGGTCTCCTGGAATCGAATGGAGATCCTTATTAGTGAGGAGATTAGCTGAGGCCCCAGTGTCAAGCTTGAAGACTAATGGAAAGTCATTGACTTGCACAGTAAAAGAACAAAGAACAAAGAAAAGTACAGCACAGGAACAGGCCCTTCGGCCCTCCAAGCCCGTGCCGACCATGCTGCCCGACTAAACTACAATCTTCTACACTTCCTGGGTCCGTATCCCTCTATTCCCATCCTATTCATGTATTTGTCAAGATGCACCTTAAACGTCACTATCGTCCCTGCTTCCACCACCTCCTCCGGTAGCGAGTTCCAGGCACCCACTACCCTCTGCGTAAAAAACTTGCCTCGTACATCTACTCTAAACCTTGCCCCTCGCACCTTAAACCTATGCCCCCTAGTAATTGACCCCTCTACCCTGGGGAAAAGCCTCTGACTATCCACCCTGTCTATGCCCCTCATAATTTTGTATACCTCTATCAGGTCTCCCCTCAACCTCCTTCGTTCCAGTGAGAACAAACCGAGTTTATTCAACCGCTCCTCATAGCTAATGCCCTCCATACCAGGCAACACTCTCCTTTTAACAATGCTCTAACCCACTGTGTCTTCACCTGCAGGATCATCGTTGGCGCTCCGCTTGAGATGAACCAGACTGGCACCAGAACTGGCAGAATCTACAAATGCGAGTATGTGACTGAGTCGTGCCAGCCGCTGACTGTTGTGGGTGAGTGCGTCCTCGTCCCCGCCCGGCCACTGTGCTGATCGGCAATGGTACTAAAATCAAACTGGGAAAGGTGGACAAACCATGGGTTTGATGGAAAATGTGGGATAGTATTCAATTGAAACAAGTTGGTCAACAAGCAGAACAGGTCTGAGAATTGGGAGCACTTTAGAAATCAGCAAAGAAGTAGCAAGGGATTGATGATAAACGAGAAAATAGAGGAGCGTGAGCATACAGCGAACATAAAAACTGAGTGTTAAAGTTTCTGTTGATACGTGAAGAGAAAAAGACTGGTGAAGACAAATGTAGGTGGCACAGTGGTTAGCACTGCTGCCTCAGAGCTGCCGTTTCAATTCCCGGCTTGGGTCACTGTCTGTGCGGAGTCTGCACATCCTCCCCGTGTGTGCGTGGGTTTCCTCCGGGTGCTCCGGTTTCCTCCCACAGTCCAAAGCTGTGCAGGTTAGGTGGATGCTAAATTGCCCTTAGTGTCCAGGGATGGACAGGTTAGGTATAGGGGGCAGGGCAGCGGAGTGGGCCTGGGTCGGGTGCTCTTTCACACAGTCGGTGCAGAATGTGTGAATGGCCACCTTGTGTACTGTCGGAATTCCAAAATCCCGGAAGATGACCACCAATGTATCCACTGTTTCCAGAGCCAATTCCTGATGTCCCCTGGGATGTCGACTCTCCGGCCCTGAGGATTTATCAGCCTTCAATTCATCAATTTCCCCGAAACCATTTCTCTATTAATATTGATGTCCTTCAGTTCCTCCACCTCTGTCGAAGCTGATCAAAGAGTCATCCAGACTCAAAACGTCCGCTCCGATCTCTCTCTCCGTTCATGTCAGACCTGCTGAGATGGTCCAGCATTTTGTGATTTTGTATTTAGTTAGGCAGCCATTTCTTTGTCCCCTGTTGTACATTTGTAGCACCGTCAATATGACGCGAGGCAGGTAGAGGTAATGTCAATTGAAGGCTTTATTAAGCAGAACTTTATCCCCAGCAGCGTGGTTACAGAATGCAGCTGCTGAGGGAAATGGAGGGAAAAACTGGGTTCTTATACCGGCATTTCTGGGTGGAGTCTAGTAGGTGGCAGATCCTATCAGGACCTGGCATCCCTCCACCAATAGCCTGTCGACTCGTGGTGTACCGTATTACCCCTAATACATACCACCACATTCCCCTGTTTATAGATCATTGATCATCGAATTTAAAGTGCAGAAGGAGGCCATTCGGCCCATTGAGTCTGTACCGGCTCTTGGAAAGAGCACCCGACGTAAGGCCATGACTCCACCCTATCCCCTTCACCCAAAACCCCCACCTAACCTTTTGCACACTAAGGGGCAATTTATCACGGCCAATCCACCTAACCTGCACGTCTTTGGACTGTGGGAGAAAACCGGAGCACCCGGAGGAAACCCACGCACACACGGGGAGGATGTGCAGACTCCGCATAGACACCCGAGGCCGGAATCGAATCAGGTTCCCTGGCGCTGTGAGGAAGGAGTGCTAACCACTGTGTTACCATGCCCCACTATACAGCCTCTGAAACAGTTCATGCAGATGGGCGAGTAGCTAATGTAACTCCATCATTTAAAAAGGGAGGTGGAGAGAAAACAGGGAATCATTGACCAGTCAGCCTGACATGGGTCGTGGGGAATATTCTAGAATCCATTATCAAAGATTTTATAGCAGAGCGCTTGGAAATCAGTGGCAGGATCGGACAGAGTCAGCATGAATTTGTGACGGGGAAGTCGTGCTTGACAAACCTACAGGAATTCTTCGAGGATGTAACTAGGAGAGTTGATAAGGGTTCGGATTCGTGGTTTATTTGGTTTTCAGAATGTGTTATATTGTGAGGCGAGCGACGAGGCAACGTTTCATCTCCTCTCCGCTTCGGCTGGTGTTGTGGATGCGAATGCGACAGACCTTTACACCATCTTCAATGTCTGAGAGTACCGCATCGCACCATGCTACATCACACGTGACTGTGAAGGCTTTATATCGGTTCAAATGCACCAGGAAGACTGACAACATTAGCAATTGTTTGAGCGGATCGAAAGACTTCCTCTGGGAATCTTCCTACTGCCAATGTTGGTCCACCTTCAGCCGTTGATGCAGAGACATCAAAATTGTCAAGAGATTGGGCAGGGTAGTGAAGGCGGCATTCACCATGGTCAGAACATTCAATACAGAAATTGCGACGTCTTGTTGAAGTTGTACAAGACAGTGATAAGGCCACACTTGGATTACTGTGCACAGTTCTGGTCATCCTATTATAGGAAGGATATTATTAAACTAGAAAGAGCTCAGAAAAGAATTACCAGGAAGTTACCGGAACCTGATACTTTGAGTTATAAGGAGAGGCTGGCTAGGCTGGGACTTTTTTCCCTGGAGCGTAGGAGGCTTATGGAGGTCTATAAAACAATAAGGGGTACTTCCGGTGACGGTGGGCGGGAGACAGCCACACACTGGAGGGCTCCCACTCGGGAATAGAAATTTTGGGGTTTTAACGCCCGGTCTCGGGGGCAACGGAGGCTGAAAAGGCTGCAAGAAGGCTCAGGGAGGAGAAATGTCCAAGCTTGGGGAAAGAAAACGGCCGCGAAAATGTGGGTTAACAAAAGTCCGCCGATGAGTGGAAAAGTCAGCGCAGGAACTGGAAGGAAAGCGGAGGCTGGAGCACCAGGGGAGGCCGCATCGCTCACAGCAGAAGAAATTACCAAGGTGATGGCTGTGGAACTTGAAAAACAGTTCACAAAGCACATGGAAGCGATGGAGAAGGAGATGGGGGCGATATTGAAAGTGCTGGTGGAGGAGGCGATTGCCCCGGTGAGGACGGCAGTATCGAGCGCAGCGGCGGAGGTGCGGGAGCAAGGTGAGACACTGAAGCAAGTGGAAAAGGCATCATCACAGCACAGTGACCAACTCACCTCGATGGGGAAAGAGCTGCGGAGGGTGACAGAGACCAACAAAGGTCTGCGAGCCAAAATGGAAGAACTGGAAAACAGATCCAGGCGGCAGAATCTGAGGATCGTGGGCCTGCCCGAAGGGGTGGAAGGCCCGAGGCCGACGGAGTATTTTGCCGCGATGTTGGCGAAGCTATTGGGGGAGGGGGACGATCCCTCCCGGTATGAACTGGATCGGACTTATTGGTCGTGGAGGCCTCTAACCAAAGGCGAGTGAGCCGCCAAGAGTAGTAACTCTGTTTTCAGCGTGAAGGAGAAAGTCCTGTACTGGGCAAAGCAGAAGCGGGAGGTGCAGTGGGCTGGAGCTGGTATACGCATATACCAGGACTTTACGGTGGAGCTGGCGAGGAGGCGGGCTGCCTTCAGCCGGGTGAAGAGGGCACTGTACATCAGCAAGGTGCGGTGTGGCATAGTATACCCAGCTAAGCTGAGGTGGACCTACAAATCCAAGGACTTTTATTTTGGGACGGCGGAAGCGGCGGAGGAGTTTGCGAAGGCAGAAGGACTGTGGCAGAATTGAGAAATGGGACCATGAGAGGGTCTGGCAGCGATGTAACCTCGTGTAACTGTATTTTCTCACTGCGCGTTGGTGTCTGTACTAAATGAGTCGACACTGTATATATTTGGACAAGGGAAGAGTTGGGACTCTCATTTGCAAATATGCTTCTTTGGGGCTCGGGTGTGTATGCGGGGGTTGTGTGCTATAGGGGATTTCTTGGTTTTCCTGGGAACGGGCAAGGGGGAAGGAGACCCGGGCGAGGGCCTCCACGCTGGCCGGTTTAAGCTGACCAGTGAACGGGAGGTGGGGGAGGGGCCATCGGAGCCTGGCAGAACAGGTTCCTGTGAGTCTAGCCGGGGTGAAAAGTTGGGCGAAGGAACTGAGGTTGGGGGAGGAGTTTGTTTTGTTATGCTTCTTGTCGTAGCAGAAGCTGCTTCCTTGATGTGCACTCTGACAAAGGAAGATTCAGATTGGAGATAGATTTAACACATTTATTAAACTATTAACAATTCTCCTACTTGGATTCGACTCTACTGTTAATCCTTCTATAGCTACTCAGACTGACTAACCAGTCTGCTACAATTCACGTGGTGGGTGTGATGTTCAATCAACCCTGTGTCTGTACTCACTGAGTGTCTCCACAGGAAAGAGACTGAGCATATGTGCTGTGTCCTTTTATATGGGTTGGTGTAATGCCCCCCTGTGGTAATGTCACCTCTGTGTGTATCATGAATGCCGATTGGTCGTGTCCTATCTTACTGACCTATTGGTTGACTGTCTGTGTGTCATGTCTCTGGTGCTCCCTCTAGTGTCTAGTTAGGTGTACACAGTACGAAGTCTTACAACACCAGGTTAAAGTCCAACAGGTTTGTTTCGATGTCACTAGCTTTCGGAGCGCTGCTCCTTCCTCCATTCACCTGAGGAAGGAGCAGCGCTCCGAAAGCTAGTGACATCGAAACAAACCTGTTGGACTTTAACCTGGTGTTGTAAGACTTCGTACTGTGCTCACCCCAGTCCAACGCCGGCATCTCCACATCATAGCTAGGTGTAGTGTATGTACATTAACCCTTTGTGTACTTACAGTGATGGATATCACCACATCCCCCTTTTTCTTTGTTACATATTTTCTGTACAGTGTTAAAGAAAATTTAACAAAATAGGCAGATAAGTGATGCTATGTACAAGTTATGATGACTGTGATGACTGTACAATAATACACAAGACCAAATAATAGTTGCGATGACTTTCAGGATAAGACAACACAAAATAAAAGTTGAGTCCAAAGTTCATTAATTATTATGGTCTGGTATAGAAGTGTCAATGGTGACGTTGTCATTCCCTTGTGAATGCCGTCAGTGTCCTGGTGTTTGGTCATCAGGAGGTGTCCAATTGTTTAAATCACCTCATTGATTGATTTGGAGTCTGTTGTTTTTTTTTCCGATGCTTGTGGTGGCAATTCTTGATGGCATCTGTCCTGAATGCCAGGTTGCCAGTTGGTAGGGCAGCAACTGTGAACTGGTAAGATGCATCGTCCTGCCACGGTCTGTCATTGTACTGAGCTGAGCAGTAACAGTGTTCCTCATGGGCAGAGTCATACCAGTCGTAGTTCCATTGGTGTTTGTGTCGTGCTTGTTGTCGACATTGTTGCCTCTGGTGCGCTTCTTGTTGATGTCTTTGATGTTGTTGTTGTGTTGGGGTTGGTTTTGTTGTCGTGTTTGCTGCGCTCAAGGACCTCACTGTGTATAATACGAGTCCTTCACACAGTTACTCGTGTCAGCGTGCTTTGTGGCATCTGCTGTCTCCTTGAGCGTGCCGTCACTGAGTTCGCGGCGCTCCCCGTCTGGAGTCATGTCCGGCTTACTTGTATCAGCTTTGGCTTGTCGATGCTCCCCGTCCGGAGTCACAACGTTCAGGAATGCATTTGCTTGTGGAGAGGCTCGAGCGAATGAGATTTGACGTAACGTGGTGTCACCGGAGTCACCAGTAGTCTCACTGTGATTGTCGAGTGCCTCTGTACATTCGAGCTGAGGTCTGTCACGTTGCACATCTTGGGCGAAATTCTCCCGCAACGGCACAATGTCTGCCGACTGGCGACAAAAACGGCTCCAATCAGACGGGCATCGCGCCAGCCCAAAGGTGGGGAATGCTCCGCATCTTTGGGGGCCGAGCCCCAACATTGAGGGGCTAGGCCGACGCCGGAGGGATTTCCGCCCCGCCAGCTGGCGGAAATGGCGTTTGTTGCCCCGCCAGCTGGCGCGGAAATGCGGCGCATGCGCGGGAGCGTCAGCGGCCGCCGAAAGTTTCCCGCGCATGCGCAGTGGGGAGAGTCTCTTCCGCCTCCGCCATGGTGGAGGCCGTGGCGGAGGCGGAAGGGAAAGAGTGCCCCCACGGCACAGGCCCGCCCGCGGATCGGTGGGCCCCGATCGCGGGCCAGGCCACCGTGGGGGCACCCCCCGGGGTCAGATCGCCCCGCGCCCCCCTCCAGGACCCCGGAGCCCGCCCACGCCGCCTGGTCCCGCCGGTAAATGCCAGCTTTGATTTACGCCGGCGGGACAGGCAATTTCTGGGCGGCCCGATTCCCGCCCCCGCCCAATCTCCGGTACCGGAGACTTCGGCGGGGGCGGGATTCACGGCGGCCAACGGCCATTCTCCGACTGTGACGCCCCTTGTGTGGGAAGTGGGATGCCGTCGTCACTTGTCGCACATACAGTGGGTAGAGCCTCAGTGTCTTCTTGTCGTTCACTTGAGCTGGGTAGACCGTCAGTCTTCTTCTGGTGGCTCAAATAATCTGGGTGGACTGTGATAGTCGCTTTGTTGTTCACGTGAGCGAGGCAGACTGTCAGAGTCTGCTTGCTGTACACCTGAGCACCGCAGACCTGCATTGTCTGCTGCTGGTTGCTCAGAGGAGGTTGCTAGACCCTCATGGTCTTGTTCATGCAAGGACTGCGCTCTGAAGTCTTGCGTTGCTTCTATAGTGGAGTCTGTCCACGAGTTCGCTGTGGAGGCTTGTGTCACTGGTGTTACTTTCTGTGTGGAGATGTGCAGTTGTCTCGCTGTGGAGTCTTTCATCGCTTTCTGTGTGGAGTCGGGGCCCCTTCGCGGTGCGTGGACCACTCTCTGTGTGGAGTCGGGGCCCCTTCGCGGTGCGTGGACCACTCTCTGTGTGGAGTCGGGGACTCTTCGCGGTGCGTGGACCACTCTCTGTGTGGAGTCGGGGACTCTTCGCGGTGCGTGGACCACTCTCTGTGTGGAGTCGGGGACTCTTCGCGGTGCGTGGACCACTCTCTGTGTGGAGTCGGGGACTCTTTGCGGGGCGTGGACCACTCTCTGTGTGGCAGCATGCCGCTCTCTGTGGGCTTGTACCGCTCTCTGTCTCTTGGTGTCAGGCCGCAGCAGAATCTTGCTCTCACGAGTCGGGATCCTCAAATCCGAAAAACACGTCCGCGTCTGTGTCGGATTCTTCACTGTAGAACACATCTCGTTGCGGTTCGGATTTGGTACTGGGGTCGCCATCCAAAACGATCAATGGCAGCTGGGCTGACAGCTGCTGGTACGATACTGGTATGGATTCCATCCCCAATATCGTCACTGCCTCTCCAGTACAGGTGGGGCAGTGGTTAGCACTGTCTAGTTATGGCCTTTGACAAGATCCCTCATGGTAGACTGGTACAAAAGGTGAAGTCACACGGGATCAGGGGTGAGCTGGCAAGGTGGATACAGAACTGGCTAGGCCATAGAAGGCAGAGAGTAGCAATGGGAGGGTGCTTTTCTAATTGGAGGGCTGTGACCAGTGGTGTTCCGCAGGGATCAGTGCTGGGACCTTTGCTGTTTGTAGTATATATAAATGATTTGGAGGAAAATGTAACTGGTCTGATTAGTAAGTTTGCAGACGACACAAAGGTTGGTGGAATTGCGGATAGCGATGAGGACTGTCTGAGGATACAGCAGGATTTAGATTGTTTGGAGACTTGGGCGGAGAGATGGCAGATGGAGTTTAATCCGGACAAATGTGAGGTAATGCATTTTGGAAGGTCTAATGCAGGTAGGGAATATACAGTGAATGGTAGAACCCACAAGAGTATTGAAAGTCAGAGAGATCTAGGTGTACAGGTCCACAGGTCATTGAAAGGGGCAACACAGGTGGAGAAGGTAGTCAAGAAGGCATACGGCATGCTTGCCTTCATTGGCAGGGGCATTGAGTATAAGATTTGGCAAGTCATGTTGCAGCTGTATAGTGCCTTAGTTAGGCCACACTTGGAGTATAGTGTTCAATTCTAGTCGCCACACTACCAGAAGGATGTGGAGGCTTTACAGAGGGTGCAGAAGAGATTTACCAGGATGTTGCCTGGTATGGAGGGCATTAGCTATGAGGAGAGGTTGAATAAACTCGGTTTGTTCTCACTGGAACGAAGGAGGTTAAGGGGCGACCTTATAGAGGTCTACAAAATTATGAGGGGCATAGACAGAGTGGATAGTCAGAGGCTTTTTCCCAGGGTAGAGTGGTCAATTACTAGGGGGTATAGGTTTAAGGTGTGAGGGGCAAGGTTTAGTGTAGATGTACGAGGCAGGTTTTCTACACAGAGGGTAGTGGGTGCCTGGAACTCGCTACCGGAGGAGGTGGTGGAAGCAGGGACGATAGTGACATTTAAGGGGCATCTTGACAAATACATGAATAGGATGGGAATAGAAGGATACGGACCCAGGAAGTGTAGAAGATTGTAGTTTAGTCGGGCAGCATGGTCGGCACGGGCTTGGAGGGCCGAAGGGCCTGTTCCTGTGCTGTACATCTCATGTTCATTGTAAAATGTCAAAATTTGCAAAATACACCATGTTGTTGTGAGGGTCAGGTGTGAGGAGGATGTAGACAACCTTTAGTGTAGTTTGGACAAGTTGACAGACTGGGAAAATGAATGGCAGATGCTGTATAATTTGGAGAAATTAGGTTATCTATTTTGGTGGCAAAAAAAAAGAAGGGAAACTATTATCTGAATGGCCATAAATTGGGAGAGGGGAATGTGCAGCGGGACCTGGGTGTCCTTGTGCACCAGTCGCTGAAGGTAAGCATGCAGGTGCAGCAGGCGGTGAAGAAGGCTAATGGTATGTTGGCCTTCATTGCAAGAGGTTTTGAGTATAGAAGCAGGGATGTGTTGCTGTGATTGTCCAGGGTCTTGGTGAGGCCACACCTGGAGTATTGTGGGCAGTTATGATCTCCTTCTCTGAGGAAGGATGTTCTTGCTCTCGAGGGAGAGCAGCGAAGGTTTACCAGACTGATTCCAGGGATAGCGGGACTGTCATATGAGGAGAGATTGACTCGGTTGGGATTGTTCTCGCTGGAGTTCAGAAGAATGAGGGGGGATCTCACAGAGACTATCAAATTCTAACTGGACTGGACAGGGTCGATGCAGGGACGATGTTACCAATGACGGGTGTGTCCAGAACCAGGGGCGTCATTCTCCGACCCCCCCAGAGGGTCGGAGAATGGCCGTTGGCCGCCGTGAATCCCGCCCCCGCCCCCGCCGAAGTCTCCGAAGGGAGAAAAGTCGGCGGGGCGTTAATGGCGCCGCTGCCGTCGGAGAATGGCACGGGTCTGCGCAAGGCAGCCGATTTTCGGCCTGCCGATATTCTCCCTTCCGGATGGGCCGAAGTCCCGTCGACGTGATGACCGTTCACGTCGACGGAAATTAAACCTCCTTTTCATCGGCGTGACCCTGTGCTCTAGGTTCACGCCGACCAGCGAGGAGGTGAGTGACGGCCTGGGGGGTTGGCTCTGGGCAGGCGATGGCGTGGCCGCAGTCTGAATGTGTGGGGAGAGGTGTGTCTCGGTTTGTGTGTGTGTGTGTGCGGCGGGGGGGGGGGGGTGGTTAGAGTAGGCTGGGCTCCGGGGGAGTGCCGGGAGGGGGGTCCGTGCCGGGGTGGGGGATGGGGGGGGGAGTCCGTGCCGGGGTGGAGGTTGGGGGGGGGTCCGTGCCGGGGAGGAGGTTGGGGGGGGGTCTGTGCCGGGGTGGAGGTTGGGGGGTCCGTGCCGGGGTGGAGGTTGGGGGGGGGGGTCCGTGCCGGGGAGGGGTCCGTGCCGGGGAGGGGGATGGGGTGTCCGTGCCGGGGAGAAGGTTGGGGGGGTCCGTGCCGGGGTGGAGGTTGGGGGGGGATCCGTGCCGGGAAGGGGGATGGGGGGTCCGTGCCTGGGTGGAGGTTGGGGTCCGTGCCGGGGTGGAGGTTGGGGGGGGGTACGTGCCGGGGTGGAGGTTGGGGGGGTGTCCGTGCCGGGGTGGAGGTTGGGGAGTGGTCCGTGCCGGGGAGGGGGATGGGGGGTCCATGCCGGGGAGGGGGATGGGGGGTCCGTGCCGGGGTGGAGGTTGGGGGGGGGTCCGTGCCGGGCAGGGGGATGGGGGGTCCGTGCCGGGGTGGAGGTTGGGGGGGGTCCGTGCCGGGGAGGGGGATGGGGGGTCTGTGCCGGGGAAGGGAATGGGGGGTCCGTGCCGGGGTGGAGGTGGGGGGGGGGGTCCGTGCCGGGGAGGGGGATGCGAGGGCAAGTGAGTTGGTCCACCTGGCCAGGTGCCAGCCTCCAACAGTTGGACCCATGCGGTCCATGCCACCTGGCTGGGGGGAGGAGGGGATATGGGCAATGATGACATGTCGTCGTTCCCCTCCCCCCCCACCAGGCCGTCATGTTTTCAGATCATCCAGTGATGTTGGCCGCCGTGGCGGCAGCCGCTCATGTCTATGTTGCCCTGGATGAGGAGGAGGAGGAGGAGCGTGCCAGAGAGGCGGCGCAGGCTGCCGCAGAGGGGCAGGCGGCAGCCGCCCAGGCTGGAGGGACACACGACCGACAGGACGAGGAGGGGGAGGAGGATGTCGCGGCCCCACGGCAACGGAGGCACCCGAGGGCGCCCCATGTGTACCGGCCCCGGCAGTCATACCAGGACCTCACGGACCGGGAATGCAGGAGGAGACTCCGGATGAGGCGGGAAACCGTGGCACACATCTGCCACCTGCTGGCACACCTGTCACCGCGTGGCACTGGCGGGGGACACCCTCTCCCCGTGTCCGTCAAGGTTACGGTGGCCCTGAACTTTTATGCAACGGGGTCATTCCAGGCACCGAGTGGGGACCTGTCCGGCATATCGCAGACATCGGTGCATCGGTGCATCCGGGCAGTGACAGATTCCCTATATGCCATGGCGCACCGCTACATCCGCTTCCCCGTGGACCAGGCCAGCCAAGATGCCCGGGCCGTGGGCTTCTCTGCCGTTGCCGGGTTCCCCATGGTCCAGGGCGCGATCGATGGGATGCACGTCGCCGTGCGGCCACCTGCAGATAACAGGGCCGTGTTCACCAATAGGAAGGGGACCTATTCGATGAACATACAGGTGGTCTGCGACCACTGCATGATGATCCTGCACGTCTGCGCCCGTTACCCAGGCAGTGTACACGACTCATACGTGTTGCCGCGGTCATCCATCCCCAGCATGTACGAGGGACGCCATCCCCGGCTGAGGGGCTGGTTGCTGGGCGACAGGGGCTACCCATTGCGATCGTGGCTGATGACGCCTATACGGAGGCCACGCAATAAGGCGGAGAACCGCTACAATGATGCCCATTTAGCGACAAGGGGAGTGATAGAGAGGTGCTTTGGCGTGCTGAAGATGTGTTTCAGGTGCCTGGACCTCTCTGGGGGCGCCATCCAGTATCGGTCAGATAGGGTCGGCCGCATCATTGTGGTGTGCTGCGTCCTGCACAACATAGCCCAGCAGAGGGGCGATGTGCCGCAGGCAGAGGAGGGCGGAGTGGAGGAGCAGCAGGAAGAGGCCCAGTCCTCCCCAGATGAGGGGGATGGGGGTAATGGTCAGGGAAGACGGGGTAGACACAGGCGGGTGGCTGTCCACCGTTACCGGCTGGCCCAGCGGGCACGGGACAGACTGATAGACGCCCGCTTCACTGACTAGATGGGCGTGGGAATCGGGTAGTATGGCCACAGACCGCACACCATGGCAACAGCCGACCACCCACACCCCCCACCCATCCACCCACCCAGCACCCTCACCCCCCTCCCAAACCCCACCCACCCACCCGCATTCACACCACCCCCCCCCCCCCCATTGCCGATCCACCTGCGGCACAACGGGCCGGGCTCACACAGTTGCGGGTGGACGCGTGTCTATTGCAGGCCATGGAGGATGATGACAACCCGCCCTGCGGTGAGCTCCTGGCTCCACATCGTTGGACTATGTCTGACCCATGGCCACAGTACCACCATCCACCCGGACCATCCCTGCATGCGGCTGTGACACTGCAGCGCACGGTCCCGTCTTCTGCCCGGGGGATGTTGATGGCGGCCCAGGGGGAAGGGGGCAGACTCAACTGGGGCTGAGGTAAGACCACCCCTCACACACACACTTGCGCTCAACGTACATGACACCCCCGCACGCTTTGGACAGAGCACAAGGGCAGCTTCTGTTGGTGTAACATTGACTTTAATAACCAAAGGAGTTCATGCACGTGCCCTAGCCCCTAAAACTCATCTGTGCCCTGCACCCGTGCCAACTTACTCAGTGTCTAATTGTTTGGCCTTACGGGCCCTTTGACTACGTCTACGTGGTTCCCCAGACGGTACAGCAGAACTGGAGGTGGACTCCTGTGATTCCTGCCCTCTGACACTGGATCCCTTTGGCGGCCGTTTCCTGGGGCGTCCTGGCCTAGATGGGCCAGGCTGCGGCCCGGGCGACTGGGATGGCGAGATGCCAGCCTGTCCTGCCCGTTGCCCACCCGATGCACCTGGGACGGAAGGGGGGGGGGGGGGGGGGGAGTCCGAGGTGTCGCGGTGTTCCGGGACCTCCCCTACAGGGGGACCTGGGACGGACCACACCACCTCCTCCTCCCTCGGGGTGCCCGATGGCCCCCAGGCCTCTACATGGGTGGGGGATGCGAACGGACTGGCCATCCGAACCCCCCCCGACATCTGGCGCTGCCAGTCCTGGAGGCCCGTGCTGGTATCGACAGGGGTCTGCAGGTTTGCAGCCATGGAGCCCAGGGGGTTGTCGAACCCTGTCTGCGACAGTGCGACGTCAGCTCGCACATGGCCACTGGCGCCGATGCCCTCAGCGATGGCCTGCTGAGACTGGGCCATGGCCTGCAGAGACTGGGCCATGGCCTGCAGAGACTGGGCTATGGCCTGCTGAGACTGGGCCATGGCCTGCAGAGACTGGGCCATGGCCTGCTGAGACTGGGCCATGGCCTGCTGAGACTGGGCTATGGCCTGCTGAGACTGGGCCATGGCCTGCTGAGACTGGGCCATGGCGTTGAGCGCCTCTGCCATCTGGCGCTGGCACTGGCTCATGGCCTCGAACAGATATACCCCTTTGGATACTGTCGGGGGGGATAGCCTATCAGGGGAAAACAGCAGCAGCCAGAGCAGTGGCACCACGGCTGGCTCTGATGTTCAGAAGGGAGGGTCAAAGCGCAGAAGAGTAATAGTAATAGGGGACTCTATAGTCAGGGGCACAGATAGGCACTTCTGTGGACGTGAAAGAGACTCCAGGATGGTATGTTGCCTCCCTGGTGCCAGGGTCCAGGATGTCTCCGAACGGGTAGAGGGAATCCTGAAGGGGGAGGGCAAACAGGCAGAGGTCGTTGTACATATTGGTACTAACGACATAGGCAGGAAGGGGCATGAGGTCCTGCAGCAGGAGTTCAGGGAGCTAGGCAGAAAGTTAAAGGACAGGACCTCGAGGGTTGTAATCTCGGGATTACTCCCTGTGCCACGTGCCAGTGAGGCTAGAAATAGGAAGATAGAGCAGACAAACACGTGGCTAAACAGCTGGTGTAGGAGGGAGGGTTTCCGTTTTCTGGACCACTGGGAGCTCTTCCGGGGCAGGTGTGACCTGTATAAGATGGACGGGTTGCATCTAAACCGGAGAGGCATAAATATCCTGGCCGCGAGGTTTGCTAGTGTCACACGGGAGGGTTTAAACTAGTATGGCAGGGGGGTGGGCACGGGAGCAATAGGTCAGAAGGTGAGAGCATTGAGGGAGAACTAGGGAATATGGACAGTGTGGCTCTGAGGCAGAGCAGACGGGGAAAAGTTGCTGAACACAGCGGGTCTGGTGGCCTAAAGTGCATATGTTTTAATGCAAGGAGCATTACGGGTAAGGCAGATGAACTTAGAGCTTGGATTACTACTTGGAACTATGATGTTATTGCCATTACAGAGACCTGGTTGAGGGAAGGGCAGGATTGGCAGCTAAACGTTCCAGGATTTAGATGTTTCAGGCGGGATAGAGGGGGATGTAAAAGGGGAGGCGGAGTTGCGCTACTTGTTCGGGAGAATATCACAGCTATACTGCGAGAGGACACCTCAGAGGGCAGTGAGGCTATATGGGTAGAGATCAGGAATAAGAAGGGTGCAGTCACAATGTTGGGGGTATACTACAGGCCTCCCAACAGCCAGCGGGAGATAGAGGAGCAGATAGGTAGACAGATTTTGGAAAAGAGTAAAAACAACAGGGTTGTGGTGATGGGAGACTTCAACTTCCCCAATATTGACTGGGACTCACTTAGTGCCAGGGGCTTAGACGGGGCGGAGTTTGTAAGGAGCATCCAGGAGGGCTTCTTAAAACAATATGTAAACAGTCCAACTAGGGAAGGGGCGGTACTGGACCTGGTATTGGGGAATGAGCCCGGCCAGGTGGTAGATGTTTCAGTAGGGGAGCATTTCGGTAACAGTGACCACAATTCAGTAAGTTTTAAAGTACTGGTGGACAAGGATAAGAGTGGTCCGAGGATGAATGTGCTAAATTGGGGGAAGGCTAATTATGACAATATTAAGCGGGAACCGAAGAACATAGATTGGGGGCGGATGTTTGAGGGCAAATCAACATCTGACATGTGGGAGGCTTTCAAGTGTCAGTTGAAGGGAATACAGGACAGGCATGTTCCTGTGAGGAAGAAAGATAAATACGGCAATTTTCGGGAACCTTGGATGATGAGTGATATTGTAGGCCTCGTCAAAAAGAAAAAGGAGGCATTTGTCAGGGCTAAAAGGCTGGGAACAGACGAAGCCTGTGTGGCATATAAGGAAAGTAGGAAGGAACTTAAGCAAGGAGTCAGGAGGGCTAGAAGGGGTCACGAAAAGTCATTGGCAAATAGGGTTAAGGAAAATCCCAAGGCTTTTTACACGTACATAAAAAGCAAGAGGGTAGCCAGGGAAAGGGTTGGCCCACTGAAGGATAGGCAAGGGAATCTATGTGTGGAGCCAGAGGAAATGGGCGAGGTACTAAATGCATCAGTATTCACCAAAGGGAAGGAATTGGTAGATGTTGAGTCTAGAGAAGGGGGTGTAGATAGCCTGGGTCACATTGTGATCCAAAAAGACGAGGTGTTGGGTGTCTTAAAAAATATTAAGGTAGATAAGTCCCCAGGGCCGGATGGGATCTACCCCAGAATACTGAAGGAGGCTGGAGAGGAAATTGCTGAGGCCTTGACAGAAATCTTTGGATCCTCGCTGTCTTCAGGGGATGTCCCGGAGGACTGGAGAATAGCCAATGTTGTTCCTCTGTTTAAGAAGGGTAGCAAGGATAATCCCGGGAACTACAGGCCGGTGAGCCTTACTTCAGTGGTAGGGAAATTACTGGAGAGAATTCTTCGAGACAGGATCTACTCCCATTTGGAAGCAAATGGACGTATTAGTGAGAGGCAGCACGGTTTTGTGAAGGGGAGGTCGTGTCTCACTAACTTGATAGAGTTTTTCGAGGAGGTCACTAAGATGATTGATGCAGGTAGGGCAGTGGATGTTGTCTACATGGACTTCAGTAAGGCCTTTGACAAGGTCCCTCATGGTAGACTAGTACAAAAGGTGAAGTCACACGGGATCAGGGGTGAACTGGCAAGGTGGATACAGAACTGGCTAGGCCATAGAAGGCAGAGGGTAGCAATGGAGGGATGCTTTTCTAATTGGAGGGCTGTGACCAGTGGTGTTCCACAGGGATCAGTGCTGGGACCTTTGCTGTTTGTAGTATATATAAATGATTTGGAGGAAAATGTAACTGGTCTGATTAGTAAGTTTGCAGACGACACAAAGGTTGGTGGAATTGCGGATAGCGATGAGGACTGTCTGAGGATACAGCAGGATTTAGATTGTCTGGAGACTTGGGCGGAGAGATGGCAGATGGAGTTTAATCCGGACAAATGTGAGGTAATGCATTTTGGAAGGGCTAATGCAGGTAGGGAATATACAGTGAATGGTAGAACCCTCAAGAGTATTGAAAGTCAAAGAGATCTAGGAGTACAGGTCCACAGGTCATTGAAAGGGGCAACACAGGTGGAGAAGGTAGTCAAGAAGGCATACGGCATGCTTGCCTTCATTGGCCGGGGCATTGAGTATAAGAATTGGCAAGTCATGTTGCAGCTGTATAGAACCTTAGTTAGGCCACACTTGGAGTATAGTGTTCAATTCTGGTCGCCACACTACCAGAAGGATGTGGAGGCTTTAGAGAGGGTGCAGAAGAGATTTACCAGAATGTTGCCTGGTATGGAGGGCATAAGCTATGAGGAGCGATTGAATAAACTCGGTTTGTTCTCTCTGGAACGAAGGAGGTTGAGGGGCGACCTGATAGAGGTCTACAAAATTATGAGGGGCATAGACAGAGTGGATAGTCAGAGGCTTTTCCCTGGGGTAGAGGGGTCAATTATTAGGGGGCATAGGTTTAAGGTGAGAGGGGCAAGGTTTAGAGTAAATGTACGAGGCAAGTTTTTACGCAGAGGGTAGTGGGTGCCTGGAACTCGCTGCCGGAGGAGGTGGTGGAAGCAGGGACGATAGTGACATTTAAGGGGCATCTTGACAAATACATGAATAGGATGGGAATAGAGGGATACGGACCCAGGAAGTGTAGAAGATTGTAGTTTAGTCGGCAGCATGGTCGGCACGGGCTTGGAGGGCCGAAGGGCCTGTTCCTGTGCTGTACATTTCTTTGTTCTTTGTTCTTGTTCTGACCCTCCCAGTGACTCCCTGACCCTCCCAGTGACTCTCTGACCCTCCGAGTGACTCCCTCACCCTGCCAGGGACACTCTGACACTCGCAGTGACAACCTGACCCTCCCAGTGTCTCTCTGACCCTCCCAGTGACTCCTGCACCCTCCCAGTGACTCCCGCACCCTCCCAGTGACTCCCGCACCCTCCCAGTGTCTCTCTGACCCTCCCAGTGACTCCCGCACCCTCCCAGTGACTCCCGCACCCTCCCAGGGACTCTCCGACCCTCCCAGTGACTCTCTGACCCTCCCAGTGACTCTCTGACCCTCCCAGTGACTCTCTGACCCTCCCAGTGACTATCTGACCTCCCAGTGTCTCTCTGACACTCCCAGTGACTCCCTGACCCTCTCAATGACTCTCTGCCCCTCCCAGTGACTTTATGACCATTCCTGACCCTCCCAGTGACTCCCTCACACTCCCAGGGACTCTCTGACCCTCCAAGTGACTCTCTGACCCTCCCAGTGTCTCTCTGACCCTCCCAGTGACTCTCTGACCCTCCCAGTGTCTCTCTGACCCTCTCTCTCATTCCACAGCTCCATCGGAATGCGGAGCCATCTCTCTGGGACTCTCACTGTCATCAGGGACACGTGGTCATCAATCGCTGCTGGTGAGTGTGGGGGGGGGGGGGGGGCTGGGGGGGGGGGGGAAATGGAGGGAATAATGACTCTCTGACAGTGCGGCACTGCCTCAGAACTGACCCTCTGACAGTGCGGCACTCCCTCAGAACTGACCCTCTGACAGTGCGGCACTCCCTCAGTACTGACCCTCTGACAGTGCAGCACTCCCTCAGTACTGACCCTCTGACAGTGCAGCACTCCCTCAGTACGGACCCTCTGACAGTGCGGCACTCCCTCAGTACTGACACTCTGACAGTGCGGCACTCCCTCAGTACTGACCCTCTGACAGTGCAGCACTCCCTCAGTACTGACCCTCTGACAGTGCAGCGCTTCCTCAGTACTGACCCTCTGACAGTGCGGCACTCCCTCAGCACTGACCCTCTGACAGTGCAGCACTCCCTCAGTACTGACCCTCTGACAGTGCGGCACTCCCTCAGTACTGACCCTCTGACAGTGCAGCACTCCCTCAGCACTGACACTCTGACAGTGCAGCACACCCTCAGTACTGACCTCCAGAGAGTGCGGCACTCCCTCAGTACTGACCCTCTGACAGTACGGCACTCCCTCAGTACTGACCCTCTGACAGTGCAGCACTCCCTCAGTACTGACCCTCTGACAGTGCAGCACTCCCTCAGTATTGGTAGAAAGTTAGAGGGATGGCAGGGAAGGGAGTGCAATGTTCCTCCTGCAGGATGTTTGAGGTGAGGGATGCAGTTAGTGTCCCTGCAGATTTTACCTGCAGGAAGTGCTGCCATCTCCAGCTCCTCCAAGACCGAGTTAGGGAACTTGAGCTGGAGTTGGAAGAACTTCGGATCATTCGGGAGGCAGAGGGGGTCATAGATAGCAGCTTCAGGGAATTAGTTACACCAAAGATTGGAGATAGGTGGGTAACTGGACTGGGAAAAAGCAGTCAGTGCAGGGATCCCCTGCGGTCGTTCCCCTGAGAAACAAGTATACTGCTTTGGATACTTGTGGGGGGGATGACTTACCAGGGGTCAGCCATGGGGTACGGGCCTCCGGCACGGAGTCTGTCCCTGTTGCTCAGAAGGGAAGGGGGGAGAGGAGCAGAGCATTAGTAATTGGGGACTCTATAGTAAGGGGCACAGATAGGAGATTTTGTGGGAGCGTGAGAGACTCACGTTTGGTATGTTGCCTCCCAGGTGCAAGGGTACGTGATGTCTCGGATCGTGTTTTCCGGGTCCTTAGCGGGAGGGGGAGCAGCCCCAAGTCGTGGTCCACATTGGCACTAACGACATAGGTAGGCAAGGGGACAAGGATGTCAGGCAGGCTTTCAGGGAGCTAGGATGGAAGCTCAGAACTAGAACAAACAGAGTTGTTATCTCTGGGTTGTTGCCCGTGCCACGTGATAGTGAGATGAGGAATAGGGAGAGAGAGCAATTAAACACGTGGCTACAGGGATGGTGCAGGCGGGAGGGATTCAGATTTCTGGATAACTGGGGCTCTTTCTGGGGAAGGTGGGACCTCTACAGACAGGATGGTCTACATCTGAACCTGAGGGGCACAAATATCCTGGGGGGGAGATTTGTTAGTGCTCTTTGGGGGGGATTTAAACTAATGCAGCAGGGGCATGGGAACCTGGATTGTAGTTTTAGGGTAAGGGAGAATGAGAGTATAGAGGTCAGGAGCACAGATTTGACGTCGCAGGAGGGGGCCAGTGTTCAGGTAGGTGGTTTGAAGTGTGTCTACTTCAATGCCAGGAGTATACGAAACAAGGTAGGGGAACTGGCAGCATGGGTTGGTACCTGGGACTTCGATGTTGTGGCCATTTCGGAGACATGGATAGAGCAGGGACAGGAATGGATGTTGCAGGTTCCGGGGTTTAGGTGTTTTAGTAAGCTCCGAGAAGGAGGAAAAAGAGGGGGAGGTGTGGCGCTGATAGTCAAGAGCAGTATTACGGTGGTGGAGAGGATGCTAGATGGGGACTCTTCTTCCGAGGTAGTATGGGCTGAAGTTAGAAACAGGAAAGGAGAGGTCACCCTGTTGGGAGTTTTTTATAGGCCTCCTAATAGTTCTAGGGATGTAGAGGAAAGGATGGCGAAGATGATTCTGGATAAGAGCGAAAGTAACAGGGTAGTTATTATGGGAGATTTTAACTTTCCAAATATTGACTGGAAAAGATATAGTTCGAGTACAATAGATGGGTCGTTTTTTGTACAGTGTGTGCAGGAGGGTTTCCTGAAACAATATGTTGATAGGCCAACAAGAGGCGAGGCCACGTTGGATTTGGTTTTGGGTAATGAACCAGGCCAGCTGTTGGATTTGGAGGTAGGAGAGCACTTTGGGGACAGTGACCACAATTCGGTGACGTTTACGTTAATGATGGAAAGGGATAAGTATACACCGCAGGGTAAGAGTTATAGCTGGGGGAAGGGCAATTATGATGCCATTAGACGTGACTTGGGGGGATAAGGTGGAGAAGTAGGCTGCAAGTGTTGGGCACACTGGATAAGTGGGGCTTGTTCAAGGATCAGCTACTGCGTGTTCTTGATAAGTATGTACCGGTCAGGCAGGGAGGAAGGCGTCAAGCGAGGGAACTGTGGTTTACCAAAGAAGTGGAATCTCTTGTTAAGAGGAAGAAGGAGGCCGATGTGAAGATGAGGTGTGAAGTTTCAGTTGGGGCGATGGATAGTTACAAGGTAGCGAGGAAGGATCTAAAGAGAGAGCTAAGATGAGCAAGGAGGGGACATGAGAAGTATTTGGCAGGAAGGATCAAGGAAAACCCAAAAGCTTTCTATAGGTATGTCAGGAATAAGCGAATGACTAGGGAAAGAGTAGGACCAGTCAAGGACAGGGATGGGAAATTGTGTGTGGAGTCTGAAGAGATAGGCGAGATACTAAATGAATATTTTTCGTCAGTTTTCACTCAGGAAAAAGATAATGTTGTGGAGGAGAATGCTGAGCCCCAGGCTAATAGAATAGATGGCATTGAGGTACGTAGGGAAGAGGTGTTGGCAATTCTGGACAGGCTGAAAATAGATAAGTCCCCGGGACCTGATGGGATTTATCCTAGGATTCTCTGGGAGGCCAGGGAAGAGATTGCTGGACCTTTGGCTTTGATTTTTATGTCACCATTGGCTACAGGAATACTGCCAGAGGACTGGAGGATAGCAAATGTGGTCCCTTTGTTCAAAAAGGGGAGCAGAGACAACCCCAGCAACTATAGACCGGTGAGCCTCAAGTCTGTAGTGGGTAAAGTCTTGGAGGGGATTATAAGAGACAAGATTTATAATCATCTAGATAGGAATAATATGATCAGGGATAGTCAGCATGGCTTTGTGAAGGGTAGGTCATGCCTCACAAACCTTATTGAGTTCTTTGAGAAGGTGACTGAACAGGTAGATGAGGGTAGAGCAGTTGATGTGGTGTATATGGATTTCAGCAAAGCGTTTGATAAGGTTCCCCACGGTAGGCTATTGCAGAAAATACGGAGGCTGGGGATTGAGGGTGATTTAGAGATGTGGATCAGAAATTGGCTAGCTGAAAGAAGACAGAGGGTGGTGGTTGATGGGAAATGTTCAGAATGGAGTTCAGTCACAAGTGGAGTACCACAAGGATCTGTTCTGGGGCCGCTGAGGTTTGTCATTTTTATCAATGACCTAGAGGAAGGCGCAGAAGGGTGGGTGAGTAAATTTGCAGACGATACTAAAGTCGGTGGTGCTGTCGATAGTGTGGAAGGATGGAGCAGGTTACAGAGGGATATAGATAAGCTGCAGAGCAGGGCTGAGAGGTGGCAAATGGAGTTTAATGGAGAGAAGTGTGAGGTGATTCACTTTGGAAGGAATAACAGGAATGCGGAATATTTGGCTAATGGTAAAGTTCTTGAAAGTGTGGATGAGCAGAGGGATCTAGGTGTCCATGTACATAGATCCCTGAAAGTTGCCACCCAGGTTGATAGGGTTGTGAAGAAGGCCTATGGAGTTTATTGGTAGAGGGATTGAGTTCCGGAGTCAAGAGGTCATGTTGCAGCTGTACAGAACTCTGGTACGGCCGCATTTGGAGTATTGCGTACAGTTCTGGTCACCGCATTATAGGAAGGACGTGGAGGCTTTGGAGCGGGTGCAGAGGAGATTTACCAGGATGTTGCCTGGTATGGAGGGAAAATCTTATGAGGAAAGGCTGATGGACTTGAGGTTGTTTTCGTTGGAGAGAAGAAGGTTAAGAGGAGACTTAATAGAGGCATACAAAATGATCAGGGGGTTGGATAGGGTGGACAGTGAGAGCCTTCTCCCGCGGATGGAAATGGCTGGCACGAGGGGACATAACTTTAAACTGAGGGGTAATAGATATAGGACAGAGGTCAGAGGTAGGTTCTTTATGCAAAGAGTAGTGAGGCCGTGGAATGCCCTACCTGCTACAGTAGTGAACTCGCCAACATTGAGGGCATTTAAAAGTTTATTGGATAACCATATGGATGATAATGGCATAGTGTAGGTTAGATGGCTTTTGTTTCGGTGCAACATCGTGGGCCGAAGGGCCTGTACTGCGCTGTATCGTTCTATGTTCCATGTTCTAGTACTGACTCGATGACAATGCAGCACTCCCTCAGTACTGACCCTCTGACAGTGCAGCACTCCCTCAGTAGTGACCATCTGACAGTGCAGCACTCCCTCAGTACTGACCCTCTGACAGTGCGGCACTCCCTCAGTACTGACCCTCTGACAGTGCAGCACTCCCTCAGTACTGACCCTCTGACGGTGCAGCACTCCCTCAGTCCTGACCCTCTCACAATGCAGCACTCCCTCAGTACTGACCCTCTGACAGTGCAGCATACCCTCAGTACTCACCCTCTGACAGTGCAGCACTCCCTCAGTACCGACCCTCTGACAGTGCAGCACTCCCTCAGTACTGACCCTCTGACAGTGCAGCACTCCCTCAGTACTGACCCTCTCACAATGAAGCACTCCCTCAGTACTGACCCTCTGTCAGTGCGGCACTCCCTCAGTACTGACCCTCTGACAGTGCGGCAATCCCTCAGCACTGACCCTCTGACAGTGCAGCACTCCCTCAGTACAGACCGTCTAACAGTGCGGCACTCCCTCAGTACTGACCCTCTGACAGTGCGGCACTCCCTCAGTACTGACCCTCTCACAATGCAGCACTCCGTCAGTACTGACCCTCTGACAGTGCGGCACTCCCTCAGCACTGACCCTCTGACAGTGCAGCACTCCCTCCGTACTGACCCTCAGACAGTGCAGCACTCCCTCAGTACGGACCCTCTGACAGTGCAGCACTCCCTCAGCACTGACCCTCTGACAGTGCGGCACTACCTCAGCACTTACCCTCTGACAGTGCAGCACTCCCTCAGTACTGACCCTCTGACAGTGCAGCACTCCCTCAGCACTGACCCTCTGACAGTGCAGCACTCCCTCAGCACTGACCCTCTGACAGTGCAGCACTCCCTCAGCACTGACCCTCTGGCAGTGCAGCAGTCCCTCAGTACTGACCCTCTGACAGTGCGGCGCCCCCTCAGTACTGACCCTCTGACAGTGCGGCACTCCCTCAGTACTGACCCTCTGACAGTGCGGCACTCCCTCAGTACTGACCCTCTGACAGTGCAGCACTCCCTCAGTACTGACCCTCTGACAGTGCAGCACTCCCACAGCACTGATCCACTGACAGTGCGGCGCTCCCGCAGTACTGACGCTCTGACAGTGCGGCACTCCCTCATTACTGACCCTCTCACAATGCACCACTCCCTCAGTACTGACCCTCTGACAGTGTGGCACTCCCTCAGTACTGCCCCTCTGACATTGCAGCAATCCCTCAGTCCTGACCCTCTGACATTGCAGCACTCCGTCAGTACTGACCCTCTGACAATGCAGCGCACTCTCAGTACTGACCCTCAAACAGGGCAGTACTCCATCAGTACTGACCCGCTGACAGTGCGGCACTCGCTCAGTACTGACCCTCTGACAGTGCGGCACTCCCTCAGCACTGACCCTCTGACAGTGCAGCACTCCCTCAGTACAGACCCTCTAACAGTGCGGCACTCCCTCAGTACTGACCCTCTGACAGTGCGGCACTCCCTCAGTACTGACCCTCTCACAATGCAGCACTCCGTCAGTACTGACCCTCTGACAGTGCGGCACTCCCTCAGCACTGACCCTCTGACAGTGCAGCACTCCCTCCGTACTGACCCTCAGACAGTGCAGCACTCTCTCAGTACGGACCCTCTGACAGTGCAGCACTCCCTCAGCACTGACCCACTGACAGTGCGGCACTACCTCAGCACTTACCCTCTGACAGTGCAGCACTCCCTCAGTACTGACCCTCTGACAGTGCAGCACTCCCTCAGCACTGACCCTCTGACAGTGCAGCACTCCCTCAGCACTGACCCTCTGACAGTGCAGCACTCCCTCAGCACTGACCCTCTGGCAGTGCAGCAGTCCCTCAGTACTGACCCTCTGACAGTGCGGCGCCCCCTCAGTACTGACCCTCTGACAGTGCGGCACTCCCTCAGTACTGACCCTCTGACAGTGCGGCACTCCCTCAGTACTGACCCTCTGACAGTGCAGCACTCCCTCAGTACTGACCCTCTGACAGTGCAGCACTCCCTCAGCACTGATCCACTGACAGTGCGGCGCTCCCTCAGTACTGACGCTCTCACAATGCACCACTCCCTCAGTACTGACCCTCTGACATTGCAGCAATCCCTCAGTCCTGACCCTCTGACATTGCAGCACTCCGTCAGTACTGACCCTCTGACAATGCAGCACTCCCTCATTACTGACCCTCTGACAGTGCAGTGCTCCCTCAGTACTGACCCTCTGACAGTGCAGCACTCCCTCAGTACTGTCCCTCTGACAGTGCGGCGCTCCCTCAGGACTGGCCATCTGACAATGCAGCACTCCCTAAGTACTGACCCTCTGACAGTGCAGCACTCCCTCAGTACTGACCCCCTGACTGTGCGACACTCCCTCAGTACTGACCCTCTCACAATGCAGCACTCCCTCAGTACTGACCCTCTGACAGTGCAGTGCTCCCTCAGTACTGACACTCTGACAGTGCAGCACTCACTCAGTACTGACCCTCTGACAGTGCGACACTCCCTCAGTACTGACCCTCTCACAATGCAGCACTCCCTCAGTACTGACCCTCTGACAGTGCAGTGCTCCCTCAGTACTGACCCTCTGACAGTGCGACGCTCCCTCAGTACTGACCCTCTCACAATGCAGCACTCCCTCAGTACTGACCCTCTGACAGTGCAGTGCTCCCTCAGTACTGACACTCTGACAGTGCAGCACTCACTCAGTACTGACCCTCTGACAGTGCAGTGCTCCCTCATTACTGACCCTCTGACAGTGCAGCACTCCCTCAGCACTGAACATCTGACAGTGCAGCACTCCCTCAGTACTGACCCTCTGACAGTGCAGCACTCCCTCAGTACTGACCCTCTGACAGTGCAGCACTCCCTCAGCTCTGAACATCTGACAGTGCGGCACTCCCTCTGTACTGACCATCTGACAGTGCGGCCCTCCCTCAGTACTGAATCTCTGACAGTGCAGCACTCCCTCAGTACTGACCCTCTGACAGTGCGGCGCTCCCTCAGTATTGACCCTCTGACAGTGCAGCACTCCCTCAGTACTGACCCTCTGACAGTGCAGCACTCCCACAGTACTGATTCTCTGACAGTGCAGCACACCCTCAGCACTGACCCTCTGACAGTGCAGCACTCCCTCAGCACTGACCCTCTGACAGTGCAGCACTCCCTCAGCACTGACCCCCTGACAGTGCAGAACTATCTCAGCACTGACTTTCTGACAGTGCGGCACTCCCTCAGCACTGACCCTCTAACAGTGCAGCACTCTCTCAGTACTGACCCTCAAACAGGGCAGTACTCCCTCAGTACTGACCCTCTGACAGTGCAGCACTCCCTCAGTACTGACCCTCTGACAGTGCAGCACTCCCTCAGCACTGACCCTCTGACAGTGCAGCACTCCCTCAGTACTGATCCAATGACAGTGCAGCACTCTCTCAGTACTGACCTGGAAACAGGGTAGTACTCCCTCAGTACTGACCCTCTGACAGTGCGGCACTCCCTCAGTACTGACCCTCTGACAGTGCAGCACTCCCTCAGTACTGACCCTCTGACAGTGCAGCACTCCCTCAGCACTGATCCACTGACAGTGCGGCGCTCCCTCAGTACTGACCCTCTGACTGTGCGGCACTCCCTCAGTACTGACCCTCTGACAATGCAGCAGTCCCTCAGTACTGACCCTCTGACAATGCAGCACTCCCTCAGTACTGACCCTCTGACAGTGCAGCACACCCTCAGCACTGATCCGCTAACAGTGCGGCGCTCCCTCAGTACTGACCCTCTGACTGTGCGGCACTCCTTCAGTACTGACCCTCTGACAGTGCAGCACTCCCTCAGTACTGACCCTCTGACAATGCAGCACTCCCTCAGTACTGAACCTCTGACCGTGCAGTGCTCCCTCAGTACTGACCCTCTAACAGTGCAGCACTCCCTCAGTACTGACCCTCTGACAGTGCAGTGCTCCCTCAGTACTGACCCTCTGACAGTGCAGCACTCCCTCAGTACTGACCCTCTGACAGTGCGGCGCTCCCTCAGTACTGACCCTCTGACAGTGCGGCACTCCCTCAGTACTGACCCTCTGACAGTGCAGCGCTCCCTCAGTACTGACCCTCTGACAGTGCAGTGCTCCCTCAGTACTGACCCTCTGACAGTGCAGCACTCCCTCAGTACTGACCCTCTGACAGTGCGGCGCTCACTCAGTACTGACCCTCTGGCAGTGCGGCACTCCCTCAGTACTGACCCTCTGACAGTGCAGCATTCCCTCAGTACTGACCCTCTGACAGTGCAGTGCTCCCTCAGTACTGACCCTTGACAGTGCGGCGCTCCCTCAGTACTGACCCTCTGACAGTGCGGCACTCCCTCAGTACTGACCCTCTGACAGTGCAGCACTCCCTCAGCACTGACACTCTGACAGTGCAGCACACCCTCAGTACTGACCTCCTGAGAGTGCGGCACTCCCTCAGCACTGACCCTCTGACAGTACGGCACTCCCTCAGTACTGACCCTCTGACAGTGCAGCACTCCCTCAGTACTGACCCTCTGACAGTGCAGCACTCCCTCAGTATTGGTAGAAAGTTAGAGGGATGGCAGGGAAGGGAGTGCAATGTTCCTCCTGCAGGATGTTTGAGGTGAGGGATGCAGTTAGTGTCCCTGCAGATTTTACCTGCAGGAAGTGCTGCCATCTCCAGCTCCTCCAAGACCGAGTTAGGGAACTTGAGCTGGAGTTGGAAGAACTTCGGATCATTCGGGAGGCAGAGGGGGTCATAGATAGCAGCTTCAGGGAATTAGTTACACCAAAGATTGGAGATAGGTGGGTAACTGGACTGGGAAAAAGCAGTCAGTGCAGGGATCCCCTGCGGTCGTTCCCCTGAGAAACAAGTATACTGCTTTGGATACTTGTGGGGGGGATGACTTACCAGGGGTCAGCCATGGGGTACGGGCCTCCGGCACGGAGTCTGTCCCTGTTGCTCAGAAGGGAAGGGGGGAGAGGAGCAGAGCATTAGTAATTGGGGACTCTATAGTAAGGGGCACAGATAGGAGATTTTGTGGGAGCGTGAGAGACTCACGTTTGGTATGTTGCCTCCCAGGTGCAAGGGTACGTGATGTCTCGGATCGTGTTTTCCGGGTCCTTAGCGGGAGGGGGAGCAGCCCCAAGTCGTGGTCCACATTGGCACTACCGACATAGGTAGGAAAGGGGACAAGGATGTCAGGCAGGCTTTCAGGGAGCTAGGATGGAAGCTCAGAACTAGAACAAACAGAGTTGTTATCTCTGGGTTGTTGCCCGTGCCACGTGATAGTGAGATGAGGAATAGGGAGAGAGAGCAATTAAACACGTGGCTACAGGGATGGTGCAGGCGGGAGGGATTCAGATTTCTGGATAACTGGGGCTCTTTCTGGGGAAGGTGGGACCTCTACAGACAGGATGGTCTACATCTGAACCTGAGGGGCACAAATATCCTGGGGGGGAGATTTGTTAGTGCTCTTTGGGGGGGGTTTAAACTAATGCAGCAGGGGCATGGGAACCTGGATTGTAGTTTTAGGGTAAGGGAGAATGAGAGTATAGAGGTCAGGAGCACAGATTTGACGTCGCAGGAGGGGGCCAGTGTTCAGGTAGGTGGTTTGAAGTGTGTCTACTTCAATGCCAGGAGTATACGAAACAAGGTAGGGGAACTGGCAGCATGGGTTGGTACCTGGGACTTCGATGTTGTGGCCATTTCGGAGACATGGATAGAGCAGGGACAGGAATGGATGTTGCAGGTTCCGGGGTTTAGGTGTTTTAGTAAGCTCCGAGAAGGAGGAAAAAGAGGGGGAGGTGTGGCGCTGATAGTCAAGAGCAGTATTACGGTGGTGGAGAGGATGCTAGATGGGGACTCTTCTTCCGAGGTAGTATGGGCTGAAGTTAGAAACAGGAAAGGAGAGGTCACCCTGTTGGGAGTTTTTTATAGGCCTCCTAATAGTTCTAGGGATGTAGAGGAAAGGATGGCGAAGATGATTCTGGATAAGAGCGAAAGTAACAGGGTAGTTATTATGGGAGATTTTAACTTTCCAAATATTGACTGGAAAAGATATAGTTCGAGTACAATAGATGGGTCGTTTTTTGTACAGTGTGTGCAGGAGGGTTTCCTGAAACAATATGTTGATAGGCCAACAAGAGGCGAGGCCACGTTGGATTTGGTTTTGGGTAATGAACCAGGCCAGCTGTTGGATTTGGAGGTAGGAGAGCACTTTGGGGACAGTGACCACAATTCGGTGACGTTTACGTTAATGATGGAAAGGGATAAGTATACACCGCAGGGTAAGAGTTATAGCTGGGGGAAGGGCAATTATGATGCCATTAGACGTGACTTGGGGGGATAAGGTGGAGAAGTAGGCTGCAAGTGTTGGGCACACTGGATAAGTGGGGCTTGTTCAAGGATCAGCTACTGCGTGTTCTTGATAAGTATGTACCGGTCAGGCAGGGAGGAAGGCGTCAAGCGAGGGAACTGTGGTTTACCAAAGAAGTGGAATCTCTTGTTAAGAGGAAGAAGGAGGCCGATGTGAAGATGAGGTGTGAAGTTTCAGTTGGGGCGATGGATAGTTACAAGGTAGCGAGGAAGGATCTAAAGAGAGAGCTAAGATGAGCAAGGAGGGGACATGAGAAGTATTTGGCAGGAAGGATCAAGGAAAACCCAAAAGCTTTCTATAGGTATGTCAGGAATAAGCGAATGACTAGGGAAAGAGTAGGACCAGTCAAGGACAGGGATGGGAAATTGTGTGTGGAGTCTGAAGAGATAGGCGAGATACTAAATGAATATTTTTCGTCAGTTTTCACTCAGGAAAAAGATAATGTTGTGGAGGAGAATGCTGAGCCCCAGGCTAATAGAATAGATGGCATTGAGGTACGTAGGGAAGAGGTGTTGGCAATTCTGGACAGGCTGAAAATAGATAAGTCCCCGGGACCTGATGGGATTTATCCTAGGATTCTCTGGGAGGCCAGGGAAGAGATTGCTGGACCTTTGGCTTTGATTTTTATGTCACCATTGGCTACAGGAATACTGCCAGAGGACTGGAGGATAGCAAATGTGGTCCCTTTGTTCAAAAAGGGGAGCAGAGACAACCCCAGCAACTATAGACCGGTGAGCCTCAAGTCTGTAGTGGGTAAAGTCTTGGAGGGGATTATAAGAGACAAGATTTATAATCATCTAGATAGGAATAATATGATCAGGGATAGTCAGCATGGCTTTGTGAAGGGTAGGTCATGCCTCACAAACCTTATTGAGTTCTTTGAGAAGGTGACTGAACAGGTAGATGAGGGTAGAGCAGTTGATGTGGTGTATATGGATTTCAGCAAAGCGTTTGATAAGGTTCCCCACGGTAGGCTATTGCAGAAAATACGGAGGCTGGGGATTGAGGGTGATTTAGAGATGTGGATCAGAAATTGGCTAGCTGAAAGAAGACAGAGGGTGGTGGTTGATGGGAAATGTTCAGAATGGAGTTCAGTCACAAGTGGAGTACCACAAGGATCTGTTCTGGGGCCGCTGAGGTTTGTCATTTTTATCAATGACCTAGAGGAAGGCGCAGAAGGGTGGGTGAGTAAATTTGCAGACGATACTAAAGTCGGTGGTGCTGTCGATAGTGTGGAAGGATGGAGCAGGTTACAGAGGGATATAGATAAGCTGCAGAGCAGGGCTGAGAGGTGGCAAATGGAGTTTAATGGAGAGAAGTGTGAGGTGATTCACTTTGGAAGGAATAACAGGAATGCGGAATATTTGGCTAATGGTAAAGTTCTTGAAAGTGTGGATGAGCAGAGGGATCTAGGTGTCCATGTACATAGATCCCTGAAAGTTGCCACCCAGGTTGATAGGGTTGTGAAGAAGGCCTATGGAGTTTATTGGTAGAGGGATTGAGTTCCGGAGTCAAGAGGTCATGTTGCAGCTGTACAGAACTCTGGTACGGCCGCATTTGGAGTATTGCGTACAGTTCTGGTCACCGCATTATAGGAAGGACGTGGAGGCTTTGGAGCGGGTGCAGAGGAGATTTACCAGGATGTTGCCTGGTATGGAGGGAAAATCTTATGAGGAAAGGCTGATGGACTTGAGGTTGTTTTCGTTGGAGAGAAGAAGGTTAAGAGGAGACTTAATAGAGGCATACAAAATGATCAGGGGGTTGGATAGGGTGGACAGTGAGAGCCTTCTCCCGCGGATGGAAATGGCTGGCACGAGGGGACATAACTTTAAACTGAGGGGTAATAGATATAGGACAGAGGTCAGAGGTAGGTTCTTTATGCAAAGAGTAGTGAGGCCGTGGAATGCCCTACCTGCTACAGTAGTGAACTCGCCAACATTGAGGGCATTTAAAAGTTTATTGGATAACCATATGGATGATAATGGCATAGTGTAGGTTAGATGGCTTTTGTTTCGGTGCAACATCGTGGGCCGAAGGGCCTGTACTGCGCTGTATCGTTCTATGTTCCATGTTCTAGTACTGACTCGATGACAATGCAGCACTCCCTCAGTACTGACCCTCTGACAGTGCAGCACTCCCTCAGTAGTGACCATCTGACAGTGCAGCACTCCCTCAGTACTGACCCTCTGACAGTGCGGCACTCCCTCAGTACTGACCCTCTGACAGTGCAGCACTCCCTCAGTACTGACCCTCTGACGGTGCAGCACTCCCTCAGTCCTGACCCTCTCACAATGCAGCACTCCCTCAGTACTGACCCTCTGACAGTGCAGCATACCCTCAGTACTCACCCTCTGACAGTGCAGCACTCCCTCAGTACCGACCCTCTGACAGTGCAGCACTCCCTCAGTACTGACCCTCTGACAGTGCAGCACTCCCTCAGTACTGACCCTCTCACAATGAAGCACTCCCTCAGTACTGACCCTCTGTCAGTGCGGCACTCCCTCAGTACTGACCCTCTGACAGTGCGGCACTCCCTCAGCACTGACCCTCTGACAGTGCAGCACTCCCTCAGTACAGACCCTCTAACAGTGCGGCACTCCCTCAGTACTGACCCTCTGACAGTGCGGCACTCCCTCAGTACTGACCCTCTCACAATGCAGCACTCCGTCAGTACTGACCCTCTGACAGTGCGGCACTCCCTCAGCACTGACCCTCTGACAGTGCAGCACTCCCTCCGTACTGACCCTCAGACAGTGCAGCACTCCCTCAGTACGGACCCTCTGACAGTGCAGCACTCCCTCAGCACTGACCCTCTGACAGTGCGGCACTACCTCAGCACTTACCCTCTGACAGTGCAGCACTCCCTCAGTACTGACCCTCTGACAGTGCAGCACTCCCTCAGCACTGACCCTCTGACAGTGCAGCAGTCCCTCAGCACTGACCCTCTGACAGTGCAGCACTCCCTCAGCACTGACCCTCTGGCAGTGCAGCAGTCCCTCAGTACTGACCCTCTGACAGTGCGGCGCCCCCTCAGTACTGACCCTCTGACAGTGCGGCACTCCCTCAGTACTGACCCTCTGACAGTGCGGCACTCCCTCAGTACTGACCCTCTGACAGTGCAGCACTCCCTCAGTACTGACCCTCTGACAGTGCAGCACTCCCTCAGCACTGATCCACTGACAGTGCGGCGCTCCCTCAGTACTGACGCTCTGACAGTGCGGCACTCCCTCATTACTGACCCTCTCACAATGCACCACTCCCTCAGTACTGACCCTCTGACAGTGTGGCACTCCCTCAGTACTGCCCCTCTGACATTGCAGCAATCCCTCAGTCCTGACCCTCTGACATTGCAGCACTCCGTCAGTACTGACCCTCTGACAATGCAGCGCACTCTCAGTACTGACCCTCAAACAGGGCAGTACTCCCTCAGTACTGACCCGCTGACAGTGCGGCACTCGCTCAGTACTGACCCTCTGACAGTGCGGCACTCCCTCAGCACTGACCCTCTGACAGTGCAGCACTCCCTCAGTACAGACCCTCTAACAGTGCGGCACTCCCTCAGTACTGACCCTCTGACAGTGCGGCACTCCCTCAGTACTGACCCTCTCACAATGCAGCACTCCGTCAGTACTGACCCTCTGACAGTGCGGCACTCCCTCAGCACTGACCCTCTGACAGTGCAGCACTCCCTCCGTACTGACCCTCAGACAGTGCAGCACTCCCTCAGTACGGACCCTCTGACAGTGCAGCACTCCCTCAGCACTGACCCTCTGACAGTGCGGCACTACCTCAGCACTTACCCTCTGACAGTGCAGCACTCCCTCAGTACTGACCCTCTGACAGTGCAGCACTCCCTCAGCACTGACCCTCTGACAGTGCAGCACTCCCTCAGCACTGACCCTCTGACAGTGCAGCACTCCCTCAGCACTGACCCTCTGGCAGTGCAGCAGTCCCTCAGTACTGACCCTCTGACAGTGCGGCGCCCCCTCAGTACTGACCCTCTGACAGTGCGGCACTCCCTCAGTACTGACCCTCTGACAGTGCGGCACTCCCTCAGTACTGACCCTCTGACAGTGCAGCACTCCCTCAGTACTGACCCTCTGACAGTGCAGCACTCCCTCAGCACTGATCCACTGACAGTGCGGCGCTCCCTCAGTACTGACGCTCTGACAGTGCGGCACTCCCTCATTACTGACCCTCTCACAATGCACCACTCCCTCAGTACTGACCCTCTGACAGTGTGGCACTCCCTCAGTACTGCCCCTCTGACATTGCAGCAATCCCTCAGTCCTGACCCTCTGACATTGCAGCACTCCGTCAGTACTGACCCTCTGACAATGCAGCACTCCCTCATTACTGACCCTCTGACAGTGCAGTGCTCCCTCAGTACTGACCCTCTGACAGTGCAGCACTCCCTCAGTACTGTCCCTCTGACAGTGCGGCGCTCCCTCAGGACTGGCCATCTGACAATGCAGCACTCCCTAAGTACTGAACCTCTGACAGTGCAGCACTCCCTCAGTACTGACCCTCTGACAGTGCAGTGCTCCCTCAGTACTGACCCTCTGACAGTGCGACACTCCCTCAGTACTGACCCTCTCACAATGCAGCACTCCCTCAGTACTGACCCTCTGACAGTGCAGTGCTCCCTCAGTACTGACACTCTGACAGTGCAGCACTCACTCAGTACTGACCCTCTGACAGTGCAGTGCTCCCTCATTACTGACCCTCTGACAGTGCAGCACTCCCTCAGCACTGAACATCTGACAGTGCAGCAATCCCTCAGTCCTGACCCTCTGACATTGCAGCACTCCGTCAGTACTGACCCTCTGACAATGCAGCGCACTCTCAGTACTGACCCTCAAACAGGGCAGTACTCCCTCAGTACTGACCCGCTGACAGTGCGGCACTCGCTCAGTACTGACCCTCTGACAGTGCGGCACTCCCTCAGCACTGACCCTCTGACAGTGCAGCACTCCCTCAGTACAGACCCTCTAACAGTGCGGCACTCCCTCAGTACTGACCCTCTGACAGTGCGGCACTCCCTCAGTACTGACCCTCTCACAATGCAGCACTCCGTCAGTACTGACCCTCTGACAGTGCGGCACTCCCTCAGCACTGACCCTCTGACAGTGCAGCACTCCCTCCGTACTGACCCTCAGACAGTGCAGCACTCCCTCAGTACGGACCCTCTGACAGTGCAGCACTCCCTCAGCACTGACCCTCTGACAGTGCGGCACTACCTCAGCACTTACCCTCTGACAGTGCAGCACTCCCTCAGTACTGACCCTCTGACAGTGCAGCACTCCCTCAGCACTGACCCTCTGACAGTGCAGCACTCCCTCAGCACTGACCCTCTGACAGTGCAGCACTCCCTCAGCACTGACCCTCTGGCAGTGCAGCAGTCCCTCAGTACTGACCCTCTGACAGTGCGGCGCCCCCTCAGTACTGACCCTCTGACAGTGCGGCACTCCCTCAGTACTGACCCTCTGACAGTGCGGCACTCCCTCAGTACTGACCCTCTGACAGTGCAGCACTCCCTCAGTACTGACCCTCTGACAGTGCAGCACTCCCTCAGCACTGATCCACTGACAGTGCGGCGCTCCCTCAGTACTGACGCTCTGACAGTGCGGCACTCCCTCATTACTGACCCTCTCACAATGCACCACTCCCTCAGTACTGACCCTCTGACAGTGTGGCACTCCCTCAGTACTGCCCCTCTGACATTGCAGCAATCCCTCAGTCCTGACCCTCTGACATTGCAGCACTCCGTCAGTACTGACCCTCTGACAATGCAGCACTCCCTCATTACTGACCCTCTGACAGTGCAGTGCTCCCTCAGTACTGACCCTCTGACAGTGCAGCACTCCCTCAGTACTGTCCCTCTGACAGTGCGGCGCTCCCTCAGGACTGGCCATCTGACAATGCAGCACTCCCTAAGTACTGAACCTCTGACAGTGCAGCACTCCCTCAGTACTGACCCTCTGACAGTGCAGTGCTCCCTCAGTACTGACCCTCTGACAGTGCGACACTCCCTCAGTACTGACCCTCTCACAATGCAGCACTCCCTCAGTACTGACCCTCTGACAGTGCAGTGCTCCCTCAGTACTGACACTCTGACAGTGCAGCACTCACTCAGTACTGACCCTCTGACAGTGCAGTGCTCCCTCATTACTGACCCTCTGACAGTGCAGCACTCCCTCAGCACTGAACATCTGACAGTGCAGCACTCCCTCAGTACTGACCCTCTGACAGTGCAGCACTCCCTCAGTACTGACCCTCTGACAGTGCAGCACTCCCTCAGCACTGAACATCTGACAGTGCGGCACTCCCTCAGTACTGACCATCTGACAGTGCGGCCCTCCTTCAGTACTGAATCTCTGACAGTGCAGCACTCCCTCAGTACTGACCCTCTGACAGTGCGGCGCTCCCTTAGTACTGACCCTCTGACAGTGCAGCACTCCCTCAGTACTGACCCTCTGACAGTGCAGCACTCCCACAGCACTGACCCTCTGACAGTGCAGCACTCCCTCAGCACTGACCCTCTGACAGTGCAGCACTCCCTCAGCACTGACCCTCTGACAGTGCAGCACTCCCTCAGCACTGACCCTCTGACAGTCCAGAACTATCTCAGCACTGACTTTCTGACAGTGCGGCACTCCCTCAGCACTGACCCTCTAACAGTGCAGCACTCTCTCAGTACTGACCATCAAACAGGGCAGTACTCCCTCAGTACTGACCCTCTGACAGTGCAGCACTCCCTCAGTACTGACCCTCTGACAGTGCAGCACTCCCTCAGCACTGACCCTCTAACAGTGCGGCACTCCCTCAGTACTGGCCCTCTGACAGTGCAGCACTCCCTCAGTACTGATCCAATGACAGTGCAGCACTCTCTCAGTACTGACCTGGAAACAGGGTAGTACTCCCTCAGTACTGACCCTCTGACAGTGCGGCACTCCCTCAGTACTGACCCTCTGACAGTGCAGCACTCCCTCAGTACTGACCCTCTGACAGTGCAGCACTCCCTCAGCACTGATCCACTGACAGTGCGGCACTCCCTCAGTACTGACCCTCTGACTGTGCGGCACTCCCTCAGTACTGACCCTCTGACAATGCAGCAGTCCCTCAGTACTGACCCTCTGACAATGCAGCACTTCCTCAGTACTGACCCTCTGACAGTGCAGCACACCCTCAGCACTGATCCGCTAACAGTGCGGCGCTCCCTCAGTACTGACCCTCTGACTGTGCGGCACTCCTTCAGTACTGACCCTCTGACAGTGCAGCACTCCCTCAGTACTGACCCTCTGACAATGCAGCACTCCCTCAGTACTGAACCTCTGACCGTGCAGTGCTCCCTCAGTACTGACCCTCTAACAGTGCAGCACTCCCTCAGTACTGACCCTCTGACAGTGCAGTGCTCCCTCAGTACTGACCCTCTGACAGTGCAGCACTCCCTCAGTACTGACCCTCTGACAGTGCGGCGCTCCCTCAGTACTGACCCTCTGACAGTGCGGCACTCCCTCAGTACTGACCCTCTGACAGTGCAGCGCTCCCTCAGTACTGACCCTCTGACAGTGCAGTGCTCCCTCAGTACTGACCCTCTGACAGTGCAGCACTCCCTCAGTACTGACCCTCTGACAGTGCGGCGCTCCCTCAGTACTGACCCTCTGGCAGTGCGGCACTCCCTCAGTACTGACCCTCTGACAGTGCAGTGCTCCCTCAGTACTGACCCTTGACAGTGCGGCGCTCCCTCAGTACTGACCCTCTGACAGTGCAGCACTCCCTCAGTACTGACCCTCTGACAGTGCAGCAGTTCCTCAGAACTGACCCTCTGACAGTGCAGCACTCCCTCAGTACTGACCCTCTGACAGTGCAGCACTCCCTCAGTACTGACCTTCTGACAGTGCAGTGCTCCCTCACCACTGACCCTTGACAGTGCGGCGCTCCCTCAGTACTGACCCTCTGACAGTGCGGCACTCCCTCAGTACTGACCCTCCGACAGTGCGGCACTCCCTCAGTACTGACCCTCTGACAGTGCAGCACTCCCTCAGTACTGACCCTCTGACAGTGCAGCACTCCCTCAGCACTGATCCACTGACAGTGCGGCGCTCCCTCAGTACTGACGCTCTGACAGTGCGGCACTCCCTCATTACTGACCCTCTCACAATGCACCACTCCCTCAGTACTGACCCTCTGACAGTGTGGCACTCCCTCAGTACTGCCCCTCTGACATTGCAGCAATCCCTCAGTCCTGACCCTCTGACATTGCAGCACTCCGTCAGTACTGACCCTCTGACAATGCAGCACTCCCTCATTACTGACCCTCTGACAGTGCAGTGCTCCCTCAGTACTGACCCTCTGACAGTGCAGCACTCCCTCAGTACTGTCCCTCTGACAGTGCGGCGCTCCCTCAGGACTGGCCATCTGACAATGCAGCACTCCCTAAGTACTGAACCTCTGACAGTGCAGCACTCCCTCAGTACTGACCCTCTGACAGTGCAGTGCTCCCTCAGTACTGACCCTCTGACAGTGCGACACTCCCTCAGTACTGACCCTCTCACAATGCAGCACTCCCTCAGTACTGACCCTCTGACAGTGCAGTGCTCCCTCAGTACTGACACTCTGACAGTGCAGCACTCACTCAGTACTGACCCTCTGACAGTGCAGTGCTCCCTCATTACTGACCCTCTGACAGTGCAGCACTCCCTCAGCACTGAACATCTGACAGTGCAGCACTCCCTCAGTACTGACCCTCTGACAGTGCAGCACTCCCTCAGTACTGACCCTCTGACAGTGCAGCACTCCCTCAGCACTGAACATCTGACAGTGCGGCACTCCCTCAGTACTGACCATCTGACAGTGCGGCCCTCCCTCAGTACTGAATCTCTGACAGTGCAGCACTCCCTCAGTACTGACCCTCTGACAGTGCGGCGCTCCCTTAGTACTGACCCTCTGACAGTGCAGCACTCCCTCAGTACTGACCCTCTGACAGTGCAGCACTCCCACAGCACTGACCCTCTGACAGTGCAGCACTCCCTCAGCACTGACCCTCTGACAGTGCAGCACTCCCTCAGCACTGACCCTCTGACAGTGCAGCACTCCCTCAGCACTGACCCTCTGACAGTGCAGAACTATCTCAGCACTGACTTTCTGACAGTGCGGCACTCCCTCAGCACTGACCCTCTAACAGTGCAGCACTCTCTCAGTACTGACCATCAAACAGGGCAGTACTCCCTCAGTACTGACCCTCTGACAGTGCAGCACTCCCTCAGTACTGACCCTCTGACAGTGCAGCACTCCCTCAGCACTGACCCTCTAACAGTGCGGCACTCCCTCAGTACTGGCCCTCTGACAGTGCAGCACTCCCTCAGTACTGATCCAATGACAGTGCAGCACTCTCTCAGTACTGACCTGGAAACAGGGTAGTACTCCCTCAGTACTGACCCTCTGACAGTGCAGCACTCCCTCAGTACTGACCCTCTGACAGTGCAGCACTCCCTCAGCACTGACCCTCTAACAGTGCGGCACTCCCTCAGTACTGGCCCTCTGACAGTGCAGCACTCCCTCAGTACTGATCCAATGACAGTGCAGCACTCTCTCAGTACTGACCTGGAAACAGGATAGTACTCCCTCAGTACTGACCCTCTGACAGTGCGGCACTCCCTCAGTACTGACCCTCTGACAGTGCAGCACTCCCTCAGTACTGACCCTCTGACAGTGCAGCACTCCCTCAGCACTGATCCACTGACAGTGCGGCACTCCCTCAGTACTGACCCTCTGACTGTGCGGCACTCCCTCAGGACTGGCCCTTGACAGTGCGGCGCTCCCTCAGTACTGACCCTCTGACAATGCAGCATTCCCTCAGTACTGACCCTCTGACAGTGCGACACTCCCTAAGTACTGACCCTCTGACAGTGCAGCACTCCCTCAGCACTGACCCTCTGACAGTGCGGCGCTCCCTCAGTACTGACCCTCTGACAGTTCGGCACTCCCTCAGTACTGACCCTCTGACAGTGCGGCGCTCCCTCAGTACTGACCCTCTAACAGTGCGGCGCTCCCTCAGTACTGACCCTCTGACAGTGCAGCACTCCCTCAGTACTGACCCTCTGACAGTGCAGCACTCCCTCAGTACTGACTCTCTGACAGTGCAGCACTCCCTCAGCACTGACCCTTGACAGTGCGGCGCTTACTCAGTACTGACCCTCCGACAGTGCAGCAGTTCCTCAGAACTGACCCTCTGACAGTGCAGCACTCCCTCAGTACTGACCCTCTGACAGTGCGGCACTCCCTCAGCACTGACCCTCTCACAATGCAGCACTCCCTCAGTACTGACCCTCTGACAGTGCAGTGCTCCCTCAGTACTGACCCTCTGACAGTGCAGCACTCCCTCAGTACTGACCCCCTGACAATGCGGCACTCCCTCAGTACTGACCCTCTGACAGTGCGGCGCTCCCTCAGTACTGACCCTCTGGCAGTGCGGCACTCCCTCAGTACTGACCCTCTGACAGTGCAGTGCTCCCTCAGTACTGACCCTTGACAGTGCGGCGCTCCCTCAGTACTGACCCTCTGACAGTGCAGCACTCCCTCAGTACTGACCCTCTGACAGTGCAGCAGTTCCTCAGAACTGACCCTCTGACAGTGCAGCACTCCCTCAGTACTGACCCTTGACAGTGCGGCGCTCCCTCAGTACTGACCCTCTGACAGTGCAGCAGTTCCTCAGAACTGACCCTCTGACAGTGCAGCACTCCCTCAGTACTGACCCTCTGACAGTGCAGCACTCCCTCAGTACTGACCCTCTGACAGTGCCGCAGTTCCTCAGAACTGACCCTCTGACAGTGCAGCACTCCCTCAGTACTGACCCTCAGACAGTGCAGCACTCCCTCAGTACTGACCATCTGACAGTGCGGCACTCCCTCAGTACTGACCCTCTGACAGTGCGGCGCTCCCTCAGCACTGACCCTCTAACAGTGCAGCACTCCCTCAGTACTGACCCTCTGACAGTGCAGCACACCCCCAGCACTGACCCTCTGACAGTGCAGCACTCCCGCAGAACTGACCCTCTGACAGTGCGGCGCTCCCTCAGGACTGGCCCTTGACAGTGCGGCGCTCCCTCAGTACTGACCCTCTGACAATGCAGCATTCCCTCAGTACTGACCCTCTGACAGTGCGACACTCCCTAAGTACTGACCCTCTGACAGTGCAGCACTCCCTCAGCACTGACCCTCTGACAGTGCGGCGCTCCCTCAGTACTGACCCTCTGACAGTTCGGCACTCCCTCAGTACTGACCCTCTGACAGTGCGGCTCTCCCTCAGTCCTGACCCTCTGACAGTGCAGCACTCCCTCAGTACTGACCCTCTGACAGTGCAGTGCTCCCTCAGTACTGACCCTCTGACAGTGCAGCACTCCCTCAGTACTGACCCCCTGACAATGCGGCACTCCCTCAGTACTGACCCTCTGACAGTGCAGTGCTCCCTCAGTACTGACCCTCTGACAGTGCAGCACTCCCTCAGTACTGACCCCCTGACAATGCGGCACTCCCTCAGCACTGAACGTCTGACATTGCAGCACTCCCTCAGTACTGACCCTCTGACAGTGCGGCACTCCCTCAGCACTGACCCTCTGACAGTGCAGCCCTCCCTCAGTACTGACCCTCTGACAGTGCAGCACTCCCTCAGTACTGACCCTCTGACAGTGCGGCACTCCCTCAGTACTGACCCTCTGACAGTGCAGCACTCTCTCTGTACTGACCCTCTGACAGTGCAGCACTCCCTCAGTACTGACCCTCAACCAGGGTAGTACTCCCTCAGTACTGACCGTCTGACAGTGCGGCACTCCCTCAGTACTGACCCTCTGACTGTGCGGCACTCCCTCAGTGCTGACCCTCTGAGAGTGCGGCGCTCCCTCAGTACTGACCCTCTGACAGTTCTGCACTCCCTCAGTACTGACCCTCTGACAGTGCAGCACTCCCTCAGTACTGACGCTCTGAGAGTGCGGCGCTCCCTCAGTACTGACCCTCTGACAGTGCGGCACTCCCTCAGTACTGACCCTCTGACAGTGCAGCACTCCCTCAGTACTGACCCTCTGACAGTGCAACACTCCCTCAGTACTGACCCTCTGACAGTGCGGCACTCTATCAGTACGGACTCTCTGACAGTGCGGCGCTCCCTCAGTACTGACCCTCTGACAGTTCAGCACTCCCTCAGTACTGACCCTCTGACAGTGCAGCACTCCCTCAGTACTGACCCTCTGACAGTGCAGCACTCCCTCAGTACTGACCCTCTGACAGTGCAGCACTCCCTCAGTACTGACCCTCTGACAGTGCATCACTCCCTCAGTACTGACTCTCTGACAGTGCAGCACTCCCTCAGCACTGACCCTTGACAGTGCGGCGCTCCCTCAGTACTGACCCTCTGACAGTGCAGCACTCCCTCAGTACTGACCCTCTGACAGTGCAGCAGTTCCTCAGTACTGACCCACTGACAGTGCAGCACTTCCTCAGTACTGACCCTCTGACAGTGCAGCACTCCCTCAGTACTGACCCTCTGACAGTGCGGCACTCCCTCAGCACTGACCCTCTCACAATGCAGCACTCCCTCAGTACTGACCCTCTAACTGTGCAGCACTCCCTCAGTACTGACCCTCTAACAGTGCAGCACTCCCTCAGTACTGACCCTCTGACAGTGCAGCACTTCCTCAGTACTGACCCTCTAACAGTGCAGCACTCCCTCAGTACTGACCCTCTGACAATGCAGCACTCCCTCAGTACTGACCCTCTAACTGTGCAGCACTCCCTCAGTACTGATCCTCTAACTGTGCAGCACTCCCTCAGTACTGACCCTCTGACAGTGCAGCACTCCCTCAGTACTGACCCTCTAACAGTGCAGCACTCCCTCAGTACTGACCCTCTGACAATGCAGCACTCCCTCAGTACTGACCCTCTAACTGTGCAGCACTCCCTCAGTACTGATCCTCTAACTGTGCAGCACTCCCTCAGTACTGACCCTTTAAAAGTGCAGCACTCCCTCAGTACTGACCTTCTGACAGTGCAGCACTCCCTCAGTACTGACCCTCTGTCAGTGCAGCGCTCCCTCAGTACTGACCCTCTGACAGTGCAGCACTCCCTCAGTACTGACCCTCTGACAGTGCAGCACTTCCCCAGTACTGACCCTCTGACAGTGCAGCACTCTCTCAGTACTGACCATCTGACAGTGCGGCGCTCCCTCAGTACTGAACCTCTGACAGTGTAGCACTTCCCCAGTACTGCCCCTCTGACAGTGCAGCACTCCCTCAGTACTGACCCTCTGACAGTGCAGCCCTCCCTCACTACTGACCATCTGACAGTGCAGCACTCCCTCAGTACTGACCCTCTGACAGTGCAGCACTTCCCCAGTACTGCCCCTCTGACAGTGCAGCACTCCCTCAGTACTGACCCTCTGACATTGCAGCAATCCCTCAGTACTGACCCTCTGACAGTGCAGCACTCCCTCAGTACTGACCCTCTGACAGTGCAGCGCTCCATCAGTACTGACCCTCTGACAGTGCAGCACTCCCTCAGTACTGACCCTCTGACAGTGCAGCACTTCCCCAGTACTGACCCTCTGACAGTGCAGCACTCTCTCAGTACTTACCATCTGACAGTGCGGCGCTCCCTCAGTACTGACCCTCTGACAGTGTAGCACTTCCCCAGTACTGCCCCTCTGACAGTGCAGCACTCCCTCAGTACTGACCCTCTGACAGTGCAGCCCTCCCTCACTACTGACCATCTGACAGTGCAGCACTCCCTCAGTACTGACCCTCTGACAGTGCAGCACTTCCCCAGTACTGCCCCTCTGACAGTGCAGCACTCCCTCAGTACTGACCCTCTGACAGTGCGGCACTCCCTCAGTACTGACCCTCTGACAGTGCGCCACTCCCTCAGCACTGACCCTCTGACAGTGCAGCACTCCCTCAGTACTGACCCTCTGACAGTGCAGCGCTCCCTCAGTGCTGACCCTCTGACAGTGCAGCACTCTCTCAGCATTGACCCTCTGACACTGCAGCACTCCCTCAGTACTGACCCTCTGACAGTGCAGCACTCTCTCAGCACTGACCCTCTGACAGTGCAGCACTCCCTCAGTACTGACCCTCTGACAGTGCTGCACTCACTCATTACTGACCCTCTGACAGTGCAGCACTCCCTCAGTACTGAATCTCTGACTGTGCAGCACTCCCTCAGTACTGACCCTCTGACAGTGCGGCGCTCCCTCAGTACTGACCCTCTGACAGTGCGGCACTCCCTCAGTACTGACCCTCTGACAGTGCGGCACTCCCTCAGTACTGACCCTCTGACAGTGCAGCACTCCCTCAATACTGACCCTCTGACTGTGCAGCACTCCCTCAGTACTGACCCTCTGACTGTGCAGCACTCCCTCAGTACTGACCCTCTGACAGTGCGGCACTCCCTCTGTACTGACCCTCTGACAGTGCGGCACTCCCTCAGCACTGACCCTCTGACAGTGCGGCGCTCCCTCAGTACTGACCCTCTGACAGTGCGGCACTCCCTCAGTACTGACCCTCTGACAGTGCAGCACTCCCTCAGTACTGACCCTCTGACTGTGCAGCACTCCCTCAGTACTGACCCTCTGACAGTGCGGCACTCCCTCTGTACTGACCCTCTGACAGTGCAGCACTCCCTCAGTACTGACCCTCTGACAGAGCGGCACTCGCTCAGCACTGACCCTCTGACAGTGCAGCACTCCCTCAGTACTGACCCTCTGACGGTGCGGCGCTCCCTCAGTACCGACCCTCTGTAATTCTTTACACTATGATTTCACTTGTTTCTCTCCCCCTGTGACAGGCTTGTGGTCCAACATTCTCCCACCAATGTGGGCAGAACATGTATCAGAATGGGCTGTGCTTCCTCTTCAGCAGGAATCTTGACAAAACAACACGGTTCCCTCCTCGAACACAAGGTCAGTTCTCATTTATTTGACTGCTAAAATCTGATTGGTGGAGGCTGCCTGCCCACCATCACATTTGCTTCCCGAAAAGAAAATTGAGAAAAATATAGACGGTTCAATCTGATTCATGGCAACAGTTCGAGTTGGAAAGTCGATTAAGTCGATTTCTGTGGAAATAGTGGTTAAAATCTCCCAGGACAGGTACAGCACGGGGTTAGACACAGAGTAAAGCTCCCTCTACACTGTCCCCATCAAACACTCCCAGGACAGGTACAGCACGGGGTTAGACACAGAGTAAAGCTCCCTCTACACTGTCCCCATCAAACACTCCCAGGACAGGTACAGCACGGGGTTAGATACAGAGTAAAGCTACCTCTACACTGTCCCCATCAAACACTCCCAGGACAGGTACAGCACGGGGTTAGATACAGAGTAAAACTCCCTCTACTCTGTCCCCATCAAACACTCCCAGGACAGGTACAGCACGGGGTTAGATACAGAGTAAAGCTCCCTCTACACTGTCCCCATCAAACACTCCCAGGACAGGTACAGCACGGGGTTAGATACAGAGTAAAGCTCCCTCTACACTGTCCCATCAATCACTCCCAGGGCAGGTACAGCACGGGGTTAGACACAGAGTAAAGCTCCCTCTACTCTGTCCCCATCAAACACTCCCAGGACAGGTACAGCACGGGGTTAGATACAGAGTAATGCTCCCTCTACTCTGTCCCCATCAAACACTCCCAGGACAGGTACAGCACGGGGTTAGATACAGAGTAAAGCTCCCTCTACACTGTCCCCATCAAACACTCCCAGGACAGGTACAGCACGGGGTAAGATACAGAGTAAAGCTCCCTCTACACTGTCCCCATCAAACACTCCCAGGACAGGTACAGCACGGGGTTAGATACAGAGTAAAGCTCCCTCTACACTGTCCCCATCAAACACTCACGGGACAGATACAGCATGGGATTAGATACAGGGTAAAGCTCCCTCTACACTGTCCCCATCAAATACTCCCAGGGCAGGTGCAGCATGGTGTTAGATACAGGGTAAAGCTCCCTCTACACTGTCCCCATCAAACACTCCCAGGATAGGTACAACACGGGGTTAGATACAGAGTAAAGCTCCCTCTACACTGTCCCCATCAAACATTCCCAGGACTGGTACAGCAAGGGGTTAGATACAAAGTAAAGTTGCCTCTACACTGTCCCCCATCAAACACTCCCAGGACAGGTATAGCACGTGGTTAGGTACAGAGTAAAGCTCCCTCTCCACTGTCCCCATCAAACACTCCCAGGACAGGTACAGCACGTGGTTAGATGCAGAGTAAAGCTCCCTCTACACTGTGCCCATCAAACACTCCCATGGCAGGTACAGCACAGGGTTAGACACAGAGTAAAGCTCCCTCAAACTGTCCCCATGAAACACTCCCAGGACAGGGACAGCACGGGGTTAGATACAGAGTAAAGCCTCCTGTACACTGTCCCCCATCAAACACTCCCAGGACAGGTACAGCACGTGGTTAGATACAGAGTAAAGCTCCCTCTACACTGCCCACATCCAACACTCCCAGGACAGGTACAACACGGGGTTAGATACAGAGCAAAGCTCCCTCTACACTGTCCCATCAAACACTCCCAGGACAGGTACAGCACGGGGTTCGATACAGAGTAAAGCTTTCTCTACACTGTCCCCAAGAAACACTCCCAGGACAGGTACAGCACGGGGTTAGATACAGAGTAAAGCTCCCTCTACACTCCCCATCAAACACTCCCAGGGCAGATACAGCACGGGGTTAGATACAGAGTAAAGCTGCCACTACACTGTCCCCATCAAATACTCCCAGGACAGGTACAGCATGGGGTTAGATACAGAGTAATGCTCCCTCTACACTGTCCCCATCAAACACTCCCAGGGCAGGTACAGCACGGGGTTAGACACAGAGTAAAGCTCCCTCAAACTGTCCCCATAAAACACTCCCAGGACAGGTACAGCACGGGGTTAGATACAGAGTAAAGCTCCCTCTACACCCCCCATCAAACACTCCCAGGGCAGATACAGCACGGGGTTAGATACAGAGTAAAGCTGCCACTACACTGTCCCCATCAAATACTCCCAGGGCAGGTACAGCATGGGGTTAGATACAGAGTAATGCTCCCTCTACACTGTCCCCATCAAACACTCCCAGGGCAGGTACAGCACGGGGTTAGACACAGAGTAAAGCTCCCTCTACACTGTCCCCATCAAACACTCCCAGGACAGGTACAGCACGGGATTAGGTACAGAGTAAAGCTCCCTCGACAATGTCCCCATCAAACACTCGCAGGGCAGGTACAGCACGGGGTTAGATACAGAGTAAAGCTGCCTCTACACTGTCCCAAATAAACACTCCCAGGGCAGGTGCAGCATGGTGTTAGGTACAGAGTAAAGCTCCCTCTACACTGTCCCCCATCAAACACTCCCAGGACAGGAACAGCACGGGGTTCGATACAGAGTAAAGCTCCCTCTACCCTGTCCCCATCAAACACTCCCAGGACAGGTACAGCACCGGGTTAGATACAGAGTAAAGCGCCCTCTACACTGTCCCCATCAAACACTCCCAGGACAGGTACAGCACGGGATTAGGTACAGAGTAAAGCTCCCTCTACGCTGTCCCCATCAAACACTCCCAGGGCAGGTAGAGCACGGGGTTAGATACAGAGTAAAGATCGCTCAACGCTGTCCGCATGAAACACTCCCAGGACAGGAACAGCACGGGGTTAGAAACAGAGTAAAGCTTCCTCTACACTGTCCCCCATCAAACACTCCCAGGACAGGGACAGCACGGGGTTAGATACAGAGTAAAACTCCCTCGACACTGTCCCCATCAAACACTCCCAGGACAGGTACAGCCCGGGTTAGATGCAGACTGTGGTAGTATGCATTTGGGGTCATGTGGGACTGTGAAGCCGTGATGCTATTGGCTGACAGATCACGGGTCCTGGTTGTCTGTTGACCCCTAGCTCCGCCCTGAAGGTGGAGTATAAGAACCCGGGCTTCTCCCCGCAGCTCCAGTCTGTTGCTGAACTGCGGGGAACAAGTCACGCTTAATAAAGCCTCATCGACTTCATCTCTATTCGTCTCTCTCGTAAGTCATTGTGCGCTACAATTTATTAAACGTGCTTAAATGACTATGGAGCTCCGGATCGCCCCGGAATGCCGACGGATCAGCCCCCACGCAGTGAACTCAGCAGCAGTCTTTAAACACTGGCAGGCTTGTTTCGAGGCCGACCTCAGAACGGCCCCCGGCCGGGTCACAGAAGACCAGAAACTACAGGTCCTGCACTCGAGGGTAAGCCCGGAAATTTACCCTCTCATAGAAGACGCAGAGGATTTCCCGACGGCGCTCGCAGCACTGAAGAGCGTCTACGTTCGCCCAGTGAACCAGGTCTACGCACGCTACCAACTCGCAACGAGACGGCAAAGTCCCGGAGAATCGCTAGAGGAGTTCTACGCCGTGCTGCTAATTTTGGGACGGGGCTGCGGCTGCCCGCCGGTAAACGCGACTGAACACACGGACATGTTAATTCGCGATGCGTTTGTGGCAGGTATGAACTCTCCCCAAATTCGCCAAAGACTTTTAGAAAAAGAGTCGCTAGGACTCTCAGAGGCACGGGCCATCGCAGCCTCCCTAGATGTGGCCTCGCAAAACGCCCCCGCCTACGGCCCCGACCGCGCGGCAGCCCCTTGGGCTCCGTGGACCCCCTTCGCGACAAACCCCCCACCTCCCTCACAGGCTTGCGCGGTTAAGACACCAGATCATCCCGGGGGGGCCCGCTGCTATTTCTGCGGGCAGGCGAAACACCCCCGGCAGCGCTGCCCGGCCCGCGCAGCGACTTGCAAGAGCTGCGGGAAAAAGGGCCATTTCGCGGCTATGTGCCGGTCCCGGGGGGTCGCCGCTGTCCCCGGAGAAGAAAGAGTCCAGCGCATCCCAAACGCTCCCCAACCCCCCCCCAGCGCCCCATGTGCGACCCGCGGGCGCCGCCATTTTGGGTCCCGGCCACCACGAGGGGAGGATGGGCGCCGCCATCATGTGACCCCCCAGCCATGTGCGATGCATGGGGCGGCCATTTTGTCCACCCCCGGCCGCGTGCGATTCATGGACGCCGTCATCTTGAATGACAACAAAGGACTCTAGCATCGACAGCTCCACGGGGTCCGAAGAAGACGCTGAGACACTACAACCACATCTGGCCTCGGTGACGCTGGATCAAGCACAGCCCCGGACGCTCCAGGCGACGACAACAACGGTGCTGATCAACGGACACGAGACACCTTGCCTGATCGACTCCGGGAGCACCGAAAGCTTCATCCACCCCGACACGGTAAGACGCTGTTTTTTGACCATCCGTCCCAGTACGCAAAAGATTTCCCTAGCTGCAGGATCCCACTCCGTACAGATCAAAGGGTTCTGCATAGTGACCCTAACGGTGCAAGGGAGGGAGTTTAAAAACTACAGGCTCTACATCCTTCCCCAACTCTGCGCGCCCACATTACTGGGATTAGATTTCCAGTGCAACCTGCAGAGCCTAACGTTTCAATTCGGCGGCCCTATACCCCCACTCACTATCTGCGGCCTCGCAACCCTCAAAGTTGAACCGCCGTCCTTGTTTGCAAACCTCACCCCGGATTGCAAACCCCTCGCCACTAGGAGCAGACGGTACAGCGCCCAGGACCGGACATTTATTCGGTCCGAAGTCCAGCGGTTGCTGAAGGAAGGTATAATCCAGGCCAGCAATAGTCCCTGGAGAGCACAGGTGGTAGTAGTAAAGACCGGGGAGAAGCAAAGGATGGTCATTGACTATAGCCAGACCATCAACAGGTACACACAGCTAGATGCGTACCCTCTCCCCCGCATATCCGACATGGTAAATGGATTGCCCAATATAAGGTCTTCTCCACCGTGGACCTCAAGTCCGCCTACCATCAGCTCCCCATTCACCCAAGTGACCGCAAGTACACAGCCTTCGAGGCAGACGGGCGACTATACCACTTCCTAAGGGTCCCATTTGGTGTCACAAACGGGGTCTCGGTCTTCCAACGGGAGATGGACCGAATGGTTGATCAACACGGGTTGCAGGCCACGTTCCCGATCTCGACAACGTAACCATCTGCGGCCACGACCAGCAGGACCACGACGCCAACCTCCAAAAATTCCTCCAGACCGCCAAAGCCTTGAACCTCACATACAATGAGGACAAGTTCTATGAGGGGTAATAGACATAGGACAGAGGTCAGAGGTAGTTTCTTTACGCAAAGAGTAGTGAGGCCGTGGAATGCCCTACCAGCTACAGTAGTGAACTCGCCAACATTGAGGGCATTTAAAAGTTTATTGGATAAACATATGGATGATAATGGCATAGTGTAGGTTAGATGGCTTTTGTTTCGGTGCAACATCGTGGGCCGAAGGGCCTGTACTGCGCTGTATTGTTCTATGTTCTATAAGTGCGTGTTTAGCACAAACCGGCTGGCCATCCTGGGATACGTAGTGCGCAATGGGATAATAGGCCCCGACCCCGAACGCATGCGCCCCCTTGTGGAATTTCCCCTTCCCCACTGCTCCAAAGCCCTGAAACGATGCCTGGGGTTCTTTTCATATTACGCCCAGTGGGTCCCCCAGTACGCAGACAAGGCCCGCCCACTAATACAGATCACTACCCTGTCGACAGAGGCATGCCAGGCCTTCAGACGCATCAAAGTGGATATCGCAAAGGCCACGATGCGCGCCATCGACGAGTCCCTCCCCTTCCAGGTCGAGAGCGACGCCTCCGATGTAGCTCTAGCGTATCCCTTAACCAAGCGGGCAGACCCGTGGCCTTTTTCTCCTGAACCCTCCACGCCTCAGAAATCCGCCACTCCTCAGTGGAAAAGGAAGCCCAAGCCATAGTGGAAGCTGTGCGACATTGGAGGCATTACCTGGCTGGCAGGAGATTCACTCTCCTCACGGACCAACGGTCGGTAGCTTTCATGTTCGATAATGCACAGCGGGGCAAAATTAAAAATGACAAGATCTTAAGGTGGAGAATCGAGCTCTCCACCTTCAACTACGAGATCTTGTACCGTCCCGGAAAGCTGAACGAGCCGTCCGATGCCCTATCCCGCGGCACATGTGCCAACGCACAAATAGACCGTCTCCACGCCCTCCACGAGGACCTCTGCCACCCGGGGGTCACTCGGTTCTACCATTTTATAAAGTCCTGCAACCTCCCCTACTCTGTGGAGGAGGTCCGTACAGTCACCAGGAACTGCCACATCTGCGCAGAGTGCAAACCGCATTTTTTCAGGCCGGATAGTGCGCACCTGATCAAGGCTTCCCGTCCCTTTGAACGCCTCAGTCTGGATTTCAAAGGGCCCCTCCCCTCCTCCGACCGCAACACATACTTCCTGAACGTGGTGGACGAGTACTCCCGTTTCCCTTTCGCCATCCCCTGCCCCGACATGACAGCGACCACAGTTATTAAAGCCCTTAGCACCATATTCACACTGTTCGGTTGCCCCGCATATATCCATAGCGACAGGGGGTCCTCCTTCATGAGTGACGAGCTGCGCCAGTTCCTGCTCAGCAAGGGTATAGCCTCGAGCAGGACAACCAGCTACAACCCCCGGGGGAACGGGCAAGTAGAGAGGGAGAACGGCACGGTCTGGAAGACCGTCCTACTGGCCCTATGGTCCAAGGATCTCCCAGTTTCACGGTGGCAGGAGGTCCTCCCAGACGCTCTCCACTCCATCCGGTCGCTGCTGTGGACCACCACTAACCTAACGCCTCATGAGCGCCTCCTTGTCTTCCCCAGGAAGTCCTCCTCCGGAACGTCGCTGCCGACCTGGCTGGCGGCCCCAGGACCCATCTTGCTCCGGAAACATGTGCGGGCGCACAAGTTGGACCCGTTGGTCGAGAGGGTTCATCTCCTCCACGCGAACCCGCAGTACGCCTACGTGGAGTACCCCGACGGCCGACAGGACACGGTCTCCCTGCGAGACCTGGCGCCCGCCGGCAACACGCACACCCCCCCCCCCGACACCAATCACCCCCTTCCTGCCACCGGCGCACCCCGCGACCGCCCCCTTCCCGGGAGGATCGGTCCTCCTCCCATGTCCGCCCAGGAGTGAAACAGGAACAAACACCGAAAAGCTCCCGGAGACGACAACGCGGGAACAAGCACCTGCACCACCACCGGGGCTGAGGCGATCAACAAGGAAGACCAGACCGCCCGCTCGACTCGTGGCATCGGTGTAACACAAGAATGTTGTTGGACTGTAACGAGAATGTTCTTTTCCTCTTACGAATATTGTAAATAGTTCACAAACCCTGTACATAGCCCAGTGTAGGGCAAAGTGTAGGGCATTGTAATGACATGCCAAAAAAATTTTTCCTCCCAGGACCAGCCTTGTAAACCCCTACCACCATGCGAAGCACCACCTCGCCGGGTTCAATTTTAACAAGGGGTGAATGTGGTAGCATGCATTAGGGGTCATGTGGGACTGTGAAGCCGTGATGCTATTGGCTGACAGATACCGGGTCCTGGTTGGCTGTTGACCCCTAGCTCCGCCCTGACGGCGGAGTATAAGAACCTGGGCTTCTCCCCGCCGCTCCAGTCTGTTGCTGAACTGCGGGGAACAAGTCACGCTTAATCAAGCCTCATCAACTTCATCTCTATTCGTCTCTCTCGTAAGTCATTGTGCGCTACACAGACTAAAGCTCCATCTGCACTGTCCCCATCAAACACTCCCAGGGCAGGTACAGCACGGGGTTAGATACATAGCAAAGCTCCCTCTACACTGTCCCCATCAAACACTCCCAGGACAGGTACAGCACGGGGTTAGATTCAGAGTAAAGCTCCCTCTACACTGTCCCCATCAAACACTCCCAGGACAGGTACAGCACGGGGTTAGATACAGAGTAAACTTCCTCTACACTGTCCCCATCAAATGCTCCCAAGATAGGTATAGCACGGGGTTAGATTCTGAGTAAAGCTCCCTCTACACTGTCCCCATCAAACACACCCAGGACAGGTACAGCACGGGGTTAGATACAGAGTAAAGCTCCCTCTACACTGTCCCCATCAAACACTCCCAGGGCAGGTAGAGCACGGGGTTAGAAACAGAGTAAAGCTCCCTCTACGCTGTCCCCATGAAACACTCCCAGGACAGGTACAGCACGGGGTTAGATACAGAGTAAAGCTTCCTCTACACTGTCCCCCATCAAATCTCCCAGGACAGGTACAGCACGTGGTTAGATACAGAGTAAACTTCCTCTACACTGTCCCCATCAAACGCTCCCAGGACAGGTACAGCACGTGGTTAGATACAGAGTAAAGCTCCCTCTACACTGTCCCCATCAAACACTCCCAGGACAGGTACAGCACGGGGTTAGATACAGGATAAAGCTCCATCTGCACTGTCCCCATCAAACACTCCCAGGGCAGGTACAGCACGGGGTTAGATTCAGAGTAAAGCTCCCTCTACACTGTCCCCATCAAACACTCCCAGGACAGGTACAGCACGGGGTTAGATACAGAGTAAACTTCCTCTACACTGTCCCCATCAAATGCTCCCAGGATAGGTACAGCACGGGGTTAGATTCTGAGTAAAGCTCCCTCTACACTGTCCCCATCAAACACACCCAGGACAGGTACAGCACGGGGTTAGATACAGAGTAAAGCTCCCTCTACACTGTCCCCATCAAACACTCCCAGGGCAGGTAGAGCACGGGGTTAGAAACAGAGTAAAGCTCCCTCTACGCTGTCCCCATGAAACACTCCCAGGACAGGTACAGCACGGGGTTAGATACAGAGTAAAGCTTCCTCTACACTGTCCCCCATCAAATCTCCCAGGACAGGTACAGCACGTGGTTAGATACAGAGTAAACTTCCTCTACACTGTCCCCATCAAATGCTCCCAGGACAGGTACAGCACGTGGTTAGATACAGAGTAAAGCTCCCTCTACACTGTCCCCATCAAACACTCCCAGGACAGGTACAGCACGGGGTTAGATACAGGATAAAGCTCCCTCTACGCTGTCCGCATCAAACACTCCCAGGGCAGGTAGAGCACGGGGTTAGATACAGAGTAAAGCTGCCTCTACACTGTCCCCATCAAACACTCCCAGGACAGGTACAGCACGGGGTTAGATACAGAGTAAAGCTCCCTCTACACTGTCCCCATCAAACACTCCCAGGACAGGAACAGCACGGGGTAAGATACAGAACAAAGCTCCCTCTACACTGTCCCCATCAAACACACCCAGGGCAGGTACAGCACGGGGTTAGATACAGAGTAAATCTCCCTCTACACTGTCCCCATCAAACACTCCCAGGACAGGTACAGCACGGGGTTAGATACAGGGTAAAGCTCCTTCTACACTGTCCCCATTAAACACTCCCAGGACAGGTACAGCACGGGGTTAGATACAGAGTAAAGCTACCTCTACACTGTCCCCATCAAACACTCCGAGGACAGGTACAGCATGGGGTTAGTTACAGAGTAAAGCTCCCTCTACACTGTCCCCCATGAAACACTCCCAGGTCAGGTACAGCACGGGGTTAGATACAGAGTAAAGCTCCCTCTACACTGTCCCCATCAAACTCTCCCAGGTCAGGTACAGAACGGGGTTAGATACAGAGTAAAGCTCCCTCTACACTGTCCCCATCAAACACTCCCAGGACAGGTACAGCACAGGGTTAGATACAGAGTAAAGCTCCCTCTACACTGTCCCCACCAAACACTCCCACCATCAAACACTCCCAGTACAGGTATAGCACAGGGTTAGATACAGAGTAAAGCTCCCTCTACACTATCCCCATCAAACACTCCCAGGACAGGTACAGCACAGGGTTAGATACAGAGTAAAGCTCCCTCTACACTGTCCCCATCAAACACTCCCAGGACAGGTACAGCACGGGGTTAGATACAGAGTAAAGCTCCCTCTACACTGTCCCCATCAAACACTCCCAGGACAGCTACAGCACGGGGTTAGATACAGAGTAAAGCTCCCTCTAAACTGTCCCCATCAAACACTCCCAGGACAGGTACAGCACGGGGTTAGATACAGAGTAAAGCTCCCTCTACACTGTCCCCACCAAACACTCCCACCATCAAACACTCCCAGTACAGGTATAGCACAGGGTTAGATACAGAGTAAAGCTCCCTCTACACTGTCCCCATCAAACACTCCCAGGACAGGTACAGCACGGGGTTAGATACAGAGTAAAGCTCCCTCTACACTGTCCCCATCAAACACTCCCAGGACAGGTACAGCACGGGGTTAGATACAGAGTAAAGCTCCCTCTACACTGTCCCCACCAAACACTCCCACCATCAAACACTCCCAGAACAGGTACAGCACGGGGTTAGATACAGAGTACAGCTCCCTCTACACTGTCCCCATCAAACACTCCCAGGACAGATACAGCACGGGGTTAGATACAGAGTAAAGCTCCCTCTACACTGTCCCCATCAAACACTCCCACCATCAAACACTCCCAGTACAGGTATAGCACAGGGTTAGATACAGAGTAAAGCTCCCTCTACACTGTCCCCATCAAACACTCCCAGGACAGGTACAGCACGGGGTTAGATACAGAGTAAAGCTCCCTCTACACTGTCCCCATCAAACACTCCCAGGACAGGTACAGCACGGGGTTAGATACAGAGCAAAGCTCCCTCTACACTGTCCCCACCAAACACTCCCACCATCAAACACTCCCAGTACAGGTATAGCACAGGGTTAGATACAGAGTAAAGCTCCCTCTACACTGTCCCCATCAAACACTCCCAGGACAGGTACAGCACGGGGTTAGATACAGAGTAAAGCTCCCTCTACACTGTCCCCATCAAACACTCCCAGGACAGGTACAGCACGGGGTTAGATACAGAGTAAAGCTCCCTCTACACTGTCCCCATCAAACACTCCCAGGACAGGTACAGCACGGGGTTAGATACAGAGTAAAGCTACCTCTACACTGTCCCCATCAAACACTCCCAGAACAGGTACAGCACGGGGTTAGATACAGAGTACAGCTCCCTCTACACTGTCCCCATCAAACACTCCCAGGACAGGTACAGCACGGGGTTAGATACAGGGTAAAGCTCCCTCTACACTGTCCCCATCAAACACTCCCAGGACAGGTACAGCATGGTGTTCGATACAGAGTAAAGCTCCCTCTACACTATCCCCATCAAACACTCCCAGGGCAGGTACAGCACGGTGTTAGATACAGAGTAAAGCTCCCTCTACACTGTGCCCATCAAACACTCCCAGGACAGGTACAGCACGGGGTTAGATACAGAGTACAGCTCCCTCTACACTGTCCCCATCAAACACTCCCAGGACAGGTACAGCACGGGGTTAGATACAGGGTAAAGCTCCCTCTACACTGTCCCCATCAAACACTCCCAGGACAGATACAGCATGGTGTTCGATACAGAGTAAAGCTCCCTCTACACTATCCCCATCAAACACTCCCAGGACAGGTACAGCACGGGGTTAGATACAGAGTAAAGCTCCCTCTACACTGTCCCCATCACACACTCCCAGGACAGGTACACCACGGGGTTAGATACAGAGTAAAGCTCCCTCTACACTGTCCCCATTAAACACTCCCAGGACAGGTACAGCACGGGGTTAGATACAGAGTAAAGCTCCCTCTACACTGTCCCCATCAAACACTCCCAGGACAGGTACAGCACGGTGTTAGATACAGAGTAAAGCTCCCTCTACACTGTGCCCATCAAACACTCCCAGGACAGGTACAGCACGGGGTTAGATACAGAGTACAGCTCCCTCTACACTGTCCCCATCAAACACTCCCAGGACAGGTACAGCACGGGGTTAGATACAGGGTAAAGCTCCCTCTACACTGTCCCCATCAAACACTCCCAGGACAGGTACAGCATGGTGTTCGATACAGAGTAAAGCTCCCTCTACACTATCCCCATCAAACACTCCCAGGACAGGTACAGCACGGGGTTAGATACAGAGTAAATCTCCCTCTACACTGTCCCCATCACACACTCCCAGGACAGGTACAGCACGGGGTTAGATACAGAGTAAAGCTCCCTCTACACTGTCCCCATTAAACACTCCCAGGACAGGTACAGCACGGGGTTAGATACAGAGTGAAGCTCCCTCTACACTGTCCCCATCAAACACTCCCAGGACAGGTACAGCACGGGGTTAGATACAGAGTAAAGCTCCCTCGACACCGTCCTCATGCCGCCCGTCCCAGTGCCGCGCTGCGTTGAGGCTGGACATTGAGCTCCGGCTTTGCTCAGTGCTGCCTTACAGATAATTATTAATTGCGCTCTCTCTCGCTCTCTCCCTAATTATTCCTCTCCCTCTGCTGCCTCTCTTTCCCATCCTTCTTCTCTCTTTCTCCCTCTCTTCTGTCCCCCACTGTCACTATCTTTTTTCCCTCTTCCCCCCTTCCCCCCTTCCCCCCCCTTCCCCTGCCACCCCTTCCCTCCCCCTTCCCCTGCCACCCCTTCCCTCCCCCTTCCCCTGCCACCCCTTCCCTCCCCCTTCCCCTGCCACCCCTCCCCTTCCCCTGCCACCCCTTCCCTCCCCCTTCCCCTGCCACCCCTCCCCTTCCCCTGCCACCCCTTCCCTTCCCCTGCCACCCCTTCCCTTCCCCTGCCACCCCTTCCCTCCCCCTTCCTCTGCCACCCCTTCCCTCCCCCTTCCCCTGCCACCCCTTCCCTCCCCCTTCCCCTGCCACCCCTTCCCTCCCCCTTCCCCTGCCACCCCTTCCCTCCCCCTTCCCCTGCCACCCCTTCCCTCCCCCTTCCCCTGCCACCCCTTCCCTCCCCCTTCCCCTGCCACCCCTTCCCTCCCCCTTCCCCTGCCACCCCTTCCCTCCCCCTTCCCCTGCCACCCCTTCCCTCCCCCTTCCCCTGCCACCCCTTCCCTCCCCCTTCCCCCCCTTCCCTCCCCCTGCCACCCCTTCCCTCCCCCTGCCACCCCTTCCCTCCCCCTGCCACCCCTTCCCTCCCCCTGCCACCCCTTCCCTCCCCCTGCCACCCCTCCCCTTCCCCTGCCACCCCTTCCCTCCCCCTTCCCCTGCCACCCCTTCCCTCCCCTTCCCCTGCCACCCCTTCCCTCCCCTTCCCCTGCCACCCCTTCCCTCCCCCTTCCCCTGCCACCCCTTCCCTCCCCCTTCCCCTGCCACCCCTTCCCTCCCCCTTCCCCTGCCACCCCTTCCCTCCCCCTGCCTCCCTCCCCTCCCCCTTCCCTCCCCCTTCCCCTGCCACCCCTTCCCTCCCCCTTCCCCTGCCACCCCTTCCCTCCCCCTTCCCCTGCCACCCCTTCCCCTGCCACCCCTTCCCTCCCCCCTTCCCTCCCCCTTCCACCCCCTCCTCACCCCCCTCCTACTCACCCTGTCCTTCCTGCCTCTCCCTCAATGTCTCCCCGTCTCTCTCCCCGTCTCTCTCTCTCTCTCTCTCTCTCCAGACTGTTTCACTGCGAAGGTGGATGTAGCTTTCCTGATTGATGGCTCTCACAGTATTGTATCTGCTGACTTCAGGCGAATGAAGGACTTCATGGTGTCAATGCTGCGTCGCTTCTCCCGCCGGGATGTGCAGGTAGAGCCCTCCTGACGGTCACATTCTCCCTCTCCTTCTGTAATCATCTTGCCAAATCCGGTCATTCCAACTCCAGCTCACAGGGCAAAGGGTGGTTAGGGTTTGGGGAGTGAGGGGGAAGAGTGGGATTAGACTGGGTGGGATATTAAAGAGTGAGGAGAGAGTGGGATTAGACTGGTTGGGATATTAAAGGGTGCGGGGAGTGAGGGGAGAGTGGGATTAGACTGGGTGGGATATTAAACATTGTGGGGAGTGAGGAGGAGAGTGGGATTAGACTGGGTGGGATATTAAAGGGTGCGGGGAGTGAGGGGAGAGTGGGATTAGACTGGGTGGGATATTAAAGGGTGCGGGGAGTGAGGGGAGAGTGGGATTAGACTGGGTGGGATATTAAACATTGTGGGGAGTGAGGAGGAGAGTGGGATTAGACTGGGTGGGATATTAAAGGGTGCGGGGAGTGAGGGGAGAGTGGGATTAGACTGGGTGGGATATTAAAGGGTGTGGGGAGTGAGGGGGAGAGTGGGATTAGACTGGGTGGGATATTAAAGGTTGAGGGGAGAGTGGGATTAGACTGGGTGGGATATTAAAGGGTGCGGGGAGCGAGGGGGAGAGTGGGATTAGACTGGGTGGGATATTAAAGGGTGTGGAGAGTGAGAGGAGAGTGGGATTAGACTGGGTGGGATATTAAAGGGTGTGGGGAGTGAGGGGGTGTGGGATTAGACTGGGTGGGATATTAAAGGGTGTGCGGAGTGAAGGGGAGAGTGGGATTAGACTGGGTGGGATATTAAAGGGTGCGGGGAGTGAGGGGGAGAGTAGGATTAGACTGGGTGGGATAATAAAAGGTGCGGGGAGTGAGGGGAGAGTGGGATTAGACTGGGTGGGATATTAAAGGACGTGAGGATTGAGGGGGAGAGTGGGATTAGACTGGGTGGGATATTAAATATTGTGGGGAGTGAGGAGGAGAATAGGATTAGACTGGACGGGATATTAAAGGGTGCGGGGAGTGAGGGGGTGTGGGATTAGACTGGGTGGGATATTAAAGGGTGCGGGGAGTGAGGGGGAGAGTGGAATTATACTGTGTGGGATATTAAAGGGTGTGGGGAATGAGGGGTTGTGGGATTAGACTGGGTGAGATATTAAAGCGTGCGGGGAGTGTGGGGGAGAGTGGGATTATACTGGGTGGGATATTAAAGCGTGCGGGGAGTGTGGGGGAGAGTGGTATTATACTGGGTGGGATATTAAAGGGTGCGGGGAGTGAGGGAGAGAGTGGGATTACATTGAGTTGGGTATTAATGGGTGTGGGGAGTGAGGGGGAGAGTGGGATTAGTCTGAGTGGGATATTAAAGGGTGAGGGGAGAGTGGGATTAGACTGGGTGGGATATTAAAGGGTGCGGGGAGTGAGGGGAGAGTGGGATTAGACTGGGTGGGATATTAAAGGGTGCGGGGAGTGAGGGGGAGAGTGTGATTAGACTGGGTGGGATATTAAAGTGAGGGGGAGAGTGGGATTAGACTGGGTGGGATATTAAAGGGTGTGGGGAGTGAGGGGGAGAGTGGGATTAGACTGGGTGGGATATTAAATGATGTGGGGAGTGAGGGGAGAGTGGGATTAGACTGGGTGGGATATTAAAGGGTGCGGGGAGTGAGGGGAGAGTGGGATTAGACTGGGTGGGATATTAAAGGGTGTGCGGAGTGAGGGGGAGAGTGGGATTAGACTGGGTGGGATATTAAAGTGTGTGGGGAGTAAGAGAGAGAGTGGGATTAGACTAGGTGGGATATTAAAGTGTGCGGGGAGTGAGGGAGAGAGTGGGATTAGACTGGGTGGGATATTGAATGATGCGGCGAGTGAGGGGGTGTGGGATTATAATGGGTGGGATATTAAGTGGCGCGGGGAGTGAGGGGGAGAGTGGGATTATAATGGGTGGGATATTAAGTGGCGCGGGGAGTGAGGGGGAGAGTGGGATTAGACTGGGTGCGATATTAAATGGTGCAGGGAGGGGGAGAGTGGGCTGAAACTGGGTGCGATATTGAATGATGCATGGTGTGAGTAGCAGACTTGGATTGCACTGGGTGGGATATTAAAGAGTGAGGGGGAGTGAGTGGGATTAGACTGGGTGGGATATTAAAGAGTTTGGGTTTGTGAGGGGCAGAGTGGGATTCGACTGGGTAGGATATTGAAGTGGGAGGCGCAGTGAGGGCAGTCAGTGGAATTAGACTGGGTGGGATATTGGTAAGATTTTAGAGTATGTTATTGAAGATGAGATCGCAAAGTATGTGGAAGTGCATGGTAAAATAGGACTGAGTCATCATGGCTTTGTCAAAGGGAGGTCGGGTCTGACAAATCTGTTAGAGTTCTTTGAGGAGGTAACAAGGAAGTTAGACAAAGGAGAACAAGTGGACGTGATTTATTTAGATTTCCAGAAGGCCTTTGACAAGGTGCCGAATAGGAGACTCTTCAATAAGTTAAGAGCCCATGGTGTTCAGGGTAAGATCCTGGCACGGATAGAGGATTGGCTGACTGGCAGAAGGCAGAGAGTGGGGATAAAGGGGTCTTTTTCAGGATGGCAGCCGGTGACTAGTGGTGTGCCTCAGGGGTCTGTGCTGGGACCACAACTTTTCACAATATACATTAATGATCTGGAAGGTACTGAAGGCTCTGTTGCTCAGTCTGCAGATGATACAAAGATCTGTAGAGGGACAGGTAGTATTGAGGAAGCAAAGGGGCTGCAGAAGGACTTGGACAGGCTAGGAGAGCGGGCAATGAAGTGGCAAATGAAATACAATGTGGAAAAGTGTGAGGTTCTGCACTTTGGAAGGAGGAATGGAGGCATAGACTATTTTCTAAATGGGGAAATGCTTCGGAAATCAGAAGCACAAAGAGACTTGGGAGTCCTTGTTCACAATTCTCTTTAGGTTAACGTGCAGGTTCAGTCGGCAGTTAGGAAGGCAAATAAACATTAACATTCATGTCAAGAGGGCTAGAATACAAGAGCAGGGATGTACTTCTGAGGCTGTAAAAGGCTCTGGTCAGACCCCATTTGGAGTATTGTGAGCAGTTCTGGGCCCCGTATCTAAGGAAGGATGTGCTGGCCTTGGAAAGGGTCCAGAGGGGGTTCACAAAAATGATCCCGGGAATGAAGAGCTTGTCGTATGAGGAACGGTTGAGGACTCTGGGTCTGTACTCGTTGGAGTTTAGAAGGATGAGAGGGGATCTTATTGAAACTTACAGGATACTGCGAGGCCTGGATAGAGTGGACGTGAAGAGGATGTTTCCACTTGTAGGAAAAACTAGAACCAGAGGACACCATCTCAGACTGAAAGGACAATCCTTTAAAACAGAGATGAGGAGGAATTTCTTCAGCCAGAGGATGGTGAATCTGTGGAACTCTTTGCCGCAGAAGGCTGTGGAGTCCACATCACTGAGTGTCTTTAAGGCAGAGATAGATAGGTTCTTGATTAATAAGGGGATCAGGGGTTATGGGAGAAGGCAGGAGAATGGGGATGAGAAAATATCAGCCATGATCAAATGGCGGAGCAGACTCGATGGGCCGAGTGGCCTAATTCTGCTCCTATGTCTTATGGTCTTATATTGAAGAGTGCGGGGAGTGAGGAGGGAAGTATATTTGTTATTCCTGGGGCAGTCTAAGGGAAAGACTTTGCTCTACAAAGAACAAAGAACAAAGAACAAAGAAATGTACAGCACAGGAACAGGCCCTTCGGCCCTCCAAGCCCGTGCCGACCATACTGCCCGACTAAACTACAATCATCTACACTTCCTGGGTCCGTATCCTTCTATTCCCATCCTATTCATATATTTGTCAAGATGCCCCTTAAATGTCCCTATCGTCCCTGCCTCCACTACCTCCTCCGGTAGTGAGTTCCAGGCACCCACTACCCTCTGCGTAAAAAACTTGCCTCGTACATCTACTCTAAACTTTGCCCCTCTCACCTTAAACCTATGCCCCCTAGTAATTGACCCCTCTACCCTGGGGAAAAGCCTCTGACTATCCACTCTGTCTATGCCCCTCATAATTTTGTATACCTCTATCAGGTCGCCCCTCAACCTCCTTCGTTCCAGTGAGAACAAACCGAGTTTATTCAACCGCTCCTCATAGCTAATGCCCTCCATACCAGGCAACATTCTGGTAAATCTCTTCTGCACCCTCTCTAAAGCCTCCACATCCTTCTGGTAGTGTGGCGACCAGAATTGAACACTATACTCCAAGTGTGGCCTAACTAAGGTTCTATACAGCTGCAACATGACTTGCCAATTCTTATACTCAATGCCCCAGCCAATGAAGGCAAGCATGCCGTATGCCTTCTTGACTACCTTCTCCACCTGTGTAGCCCCTTTCAGTGATCTGTGGACCTGTACTCCTATTTGTGGAACATTCTGTGAAATTCTACCTGTGAGTAACAGGAGGTTTCAGTGAATTGCAAACTGGCTGATGTTTCCTGTTGAAGCAATTCCTGATATCACCATGTCTATGGCTGTGTGTGTCTGTCTATGTGGGTGGGTGTCTATGTGGGTGTGTGCCTGTGTGTGGGTGTGTGTGTGTGTGTCTGTGTTTGGGTTTGGGTGCCTGTGTGTCTGTGTCTGTGTGGGTCTGTGTGTCTGTGTTTGGTGTGTGGGTCTGTGTGGGTCTGTGTGTCTGTGTTTGGTGTGTGTGCCTGTGTGTCTGTGTTTGGTCTGTGTGTCTGTGTTTGGTGTGTGTGTCTGTGTGGCTGTGTTTGGTGTGTGTGGCTGTGTTTGGGAGTGTGTGTGTGTGTCTGTGTGGCTGTGTTTGGTGTGTGTGTCTGTGTTTGGTGTGTGTGTCTGTGTGTCTGTGTGACTGTGTTTGGTGTGTGTGTCTGTGTGGGTCTGTGTGTCTGTGTTTGGTGTGTGGGTCTGTGTGGCTGTGTTTGGTGTGTGTGTCTGTGTGGGTGTGTGTGTCTGTGTTTGGTGTGTGTGTCTGTGTTTGGTGTGTGTGTGTGTGTGGCTGTGTTTGGTGTGTGTGGCTGTGTTTGGGAGTGTGTGTGTGTGTCTGAATAAAGAACAATACAGCCCAGGAACAGGCCCTTCAGCCCTCCCAGCCTGTACTGGTCATGATACCAACGTTTGCCAAAACCCTCAGCACTTCCTTGTGCCGTATCCCTCTGTACCCGTCCTATCCATGTGTTTGTCAAGATGCCTTTTGAACGCCGTTAATGTATCTGCTTCCACAACCTCCCTTGGCCACGCATTCCAGGCACTCCCCACCCTCTGCGTTAAAAACCTGCCTCGCACATCTCCTCTAAACTTTGCCCCACGGACCTTAAACCTATGCTCCCTGGTGACTGACCCCTCCACCCTGGGAAAGAGTGCCTGTCCATCCACTCTATCCATTCCCCTCATAATCTTGCAGACCTCTATCAGGTCGCCCCTCAACCTATTCAGCCTCTCCACATAGCTAATGCCCTCTGGACCAGGCAACATCCTGGTAAACCTCCTCTGCACCCTCTCCAAAGCCTCCACATCCTTCTGGTAATGTGGTGACCAGAATTGCGCGCAATATTCCAAGTGCGGCCTTACCAAGGTTCTTGTCCACTTGTGTTGCCACTTTCAAAGATGTGTGGACCCGCACGCCCAGATCTCTCGGACTTTCTGTATTCCTAAGAGTTTTGTCATTTACGATATATTTCCCCTCTATCTTGGACCAACCAAAATGCATTATCTCAAATTTGTCCGGATTAAACTCCATTTGCCATTTCTCTGCCCAAGTTTCCAATCTATCTATGTCCTGCTGTATCTCTGACAATCCTCAACACTATCTGCCACTCCACTAACCTTGGTGTCATCCGCAATCTTACAAATCCAACCGGCTACATTTTCCTCCAAATCGTACAAACAACAGAGGCCCCAGCACTGATCCCTGTGGAACACCACGAGTCACAATCTTCTATTCAGAGAAACACCCTTCTACAGCTATCCTCTGCCTTCTGTGACCGAGCCAGTTCTAGAACATAGAACATACAACAATACAGCGCAGTACAGGCCCTTTGGCCCACGATGTTGCACCGAAACAAAAGCCATCTGACCTACACTATGCCATTATCATCCATATGCTTATCCAATAAACTTTTAAATGCCCTCAATGTTGGCGAGTTCACTACTGTAGCAGGTAGGGCATTCCACGGCCTCACCACTCTTTGTGTAAAGAACCTACCTCTGACCTCTGTCCTATATCTATTACCCCTCACTTTAAAGCTATGTCCCCTTGTACCAGCCATTTCCATCCGCGGGAGAAAGCTCTCACTGTCCACCCTATCTAACCCCCTGATCATTTTGTATGCCTCTATTAAGTCTCCTCTTAACCTTCTTCTCTCCAACGAAAACAACCTTAGGTCCATCAGCCTTTCCTCATAAGATTTTCCCTCCATACCAGGCAACATCCTGATAAATCTCCTCTGCACCCGCTCCAAAGCCTCCACGTCCTTCCTATAATGCGGTAACCAGAACTGTACGCAATACTCCAAATGCGGCCGTACCAGAGTTTTGTACAGCTGCAACATGACCTCCTGACTCCGGAACTCAATCCCTCTACCAATAAAGGCCAACACTCCATAGGCCTTCTTCACAACCCTATCAACCTGGGTGGCAACTTTCAGGGATCTATGTACATGGACATCGAGATCCCTCTGCTCATCCACACTTTCAAGAACTTTACCATTAGCCAAATATTCCGCATTCCTGTTATTCCTTCCAAAGTGAATCACCTCACACTTCTCTACATTAAACTCCATTTGCCACCTCTCAGCCCAGCTCTGCAGCTTATCTATGTCCCTCTGTAACCTGCTACATCCTTCCACACTGTCGACAACACCACCGACTTTAGTGTCATCTGCAAATTTACTCACCCACCCTTCTGCGCCTTCCTCTAGGTCATTGATAAAAATGACAAACAGCAACGGCCCCAGAACAGATCCTTGTGGTACGCCACTTGTAACTGAACTCCATTCTGAACATTTCCCATCAACCACCACCCTCTGTCTTCTTTCAGCTAGCCAATTTCTGATCCACATCTCTAACTCACGCTCAATCCCCAGCCTCCGTATTTTCTGCAATAGCCTACCGTGGGGAACATTATCAAACGCTTTACTGAAATCCATATACACCACATCAACTGCTCTACCCTCGTCTACCTGTTCAGTCACCTTCTCAAAGAACTCGATAAGGTTTGTGAGGCATGACCTACCCTTCACAAAGCCATGCTGACTATCCCTGATCATATTATTCCTATCTAGATGATTATAAATCTTGTCTCTTATAATCCCCTCCAAGACTTTACTCACTACAGACGTGAGGCTCACCGGTCTATAGTTGCCGGGGTTGTCTCTGCTCCCCTTTTTGAACAAAGGGACCACATTTGCTATCCTCCAGTCCTCTGGCGCTATTCCTGTAGCCAATGATGACATAAAAATCAAAGCCAAAGGTCCAGCAAACTCTTCCCTGGCCATAGAATCCTTGGATAAATCCCATCAGGCCCCGGGGACTTATCTATTTTCAGCCTGTCCAGAATTGCCAACACCTCTTCCCTACGTACCTCAATGCCATCTATTCTAATAGCCTGGGTCTCAGCATTCTCCTCCACAACATTATCTTTTTCCTGAGTGAATACTGACGAAAAATATTCATTTAGTATCTCGCCTATCTCTTCAGACTCCACACACAACTTCCCACCCCTGTCCTTGACTGGTCCTACTCTTACCCTAGTCATTTGCTTATTCCTGACATACCTATAGAAAGCTTTTGGGTTTTCCTTGATCCCACCTGCCAAATACTTCTCATGTCCCCTCCTTGCTCGTCTTAGCTCTCTTTAGATCCTTCCTCGCTACCTTGTAACTATCCATCGCCCCAACTGAAACTTCACACCTCATCTTCACATAGGCCTCCTTCTTCCTCTTAACAAGAGATTCCACTTCTTTGGTAAACCACGGTTCCCTCGCTCTACGCCTTCCTCCATGCCTGACCGGTACGTACTTATCAAGAACACGCAGTAGCTGATCCTTGCACAAGCTCCACTTATCCAGTGTGCCCAACACTTGCAGCCTACTTCTCCAACCTATCCCCCCAAGTCACGTCTAATGGCATCATAATTGCCCTTCCCCCAGCTATAACTCTTGCCCTGCGGTGTATACTTATCCCTTTCCATCACTAACGTAAACATCACCGAATTGTGGTCATATAGAACATAGAACATAGAAAATACAGCACAGAACAGGCCCTTCAGCCCACAATGTTGTGCCGAACCTTTGTCCTAGATTAATCATAGATTATCATTGAATTTACAGTGCAGAAGGAGGCCATTCGGCCCATTGAGTCCGCACCGGCTCTTGGAAAGAACACCCTACCCAAACTCAACACCTCCACCCAACACCAAGGGCAATTTTGGACACTAAGGGCAATTTATCATGGCCAATCCACCTACCCTGCACATCTTTGGACTGTGGGAGGAAACCGGAGCACCCGGAGGAAACCCACGCAGACACGGGGAGGACGTGCAGACTCCGCACAGACAGTGACCCAAGCCGGAATCGAACCTGGGACCCTGGAGCTGTGAAGCAATTGTGCTATCCACAATGCTACCGTGCTGCCCTTAAGAACAAATAAATCTACACTATATCATTTTACCGTAATCCATGTACCTATCCAATAGCTACTTGAAGGTCCCTAATGTTTCCGATTCAACTACTTCCACAGGCAGTGCATTCCATGCCCCCACTACTCTCTGGGTAAAGAACCTACCTCTGATATCCCTCCTATATCTTCCACCTTTCACCTTAAATTTATGTTCCCTTGTAATGGCTTGTTCCACCCGGGGAAAAAGTCTCTGACTGTCTACTCTATCTATTCCCCTGATCATCTTATAAACCTCTATCAAGTCGCCCCTCATCCTTCTCCGTTCTAATGAGAAAAGGCCTAGCACCCTCAACCTTTCCTCGTAAGACCTACTCTCCATTCCAGGTAACATCCTGGTAAATCTTCTTTGCACCTTTTCCAAAGCTTCCACATCCTTCCTAAAATGAGGTGACTAGAACTGTACACAGTACTCCAAATGTGGCCTTACCAAAGTTTTGTACAGCTGCATCATCACCTCACGGCTCTTAAATTCAATCCCTCTGTTAATGAACGCGAGCACCCCATAGGCCTTCTTCACAGCTCTATCCACTTGAGTGGCAACTTTCAAAGATGTATGAACATAGACCCCAAGATCTCGCTGCTCCTCCACATTGCCAAGAACTCTACCGTTAACCCTGTATTACACATTCATATTTGTCCTTCCAAAATGGACAACCTCACACTTTTCAGGGTTAAACTCCATCTGCCACTTCTCAGCCCAGCTCTGCATCCTATCTATGTCTCTTTGCAGCCGACAACAGCCCTCCTTACTATCCACAACTCCACCAATCTTCGTATCGCTGTCCCCAAAGTGCTCTCCTACCTCCAAATCCAACACCTGGCCTGGTTCATTACCCAAAACCAAATCCAACGTGGCCTCGCCTCTTGTTGGCCTGTCAACATATTGTGTCAGGAACCCCTCCTGCACACACTGTACAAAAAACGACCCATCTAATGTACTCGAACTATATCTTTTCCAGTCAATATTTGGAAAGTTAAAGTCTCCCATAATAACTACCCTGTTACTTTCGCTCTTATCCAGAATCATCCTCACCATCCTTTCCCCTACATCCCTAGAACTATTTGGAGGCCTATAGAAAACTCTGTATCCATCTTGCCAGCTCACCTCTGATCCCGTGGGACTTCACCTTTTGTACCAGTCTGCCAAGAGGGACCTTGTCAAAGGCTTTACTGAAGTCCATGTAAACAACATCTACCGGCCTCCCCTCCTCAATCACCTTTGTCACCTCCTCAGAAAACTCAATCAAGTTAGTGAGGCACGACCTCCCCTTCACAAAACCATGCTGTCTATCGCTAATGAGTCTATTTGTTTCCAAATGGGTATAAATCCTGTCCCTGAGAATTCTCTCCATTAATTTACCGACTACCGACGTGAGGCTTGCCGGCCGAGAGTTTCCTGGATTATCCCTGCTGCCTTTCTTCAACAGCGGCACCACATTAACTATTCTCCAGTCCACTGGGATCTCACCTGTAGCCAATTAGGATACAAAAATGTGAGTCAAGGCCCCAGCAAATTCCTCCTTTCTCAGTATCCAGGGGTAAATCCCATCCAGTCCAGGAAACCTATCTTAATGTATTTTAAAAGACCCATTACCTCCTCTTTGATGTTAACATGATGCAGTCTGTCCACACACCCTACCCAAGAATCTCCTTCCACAATGTCCTTCTCTTTGGTGAATACTGATGCAAAGTATTCATTCAGTACCTCGCCCATTTCCTCTGGCTCCACATATAGATTCCTCCCACTGTCCTTAAATGGTCCTTTCCCTGGCCACCCTCTTTCTTTTTACATATGAATAAAAACCTTCAGGATTCACCTTAATCCGACTTGCCAAGGAATTTGCATGATCCCTCCTCTCCCTCCAAATTTACCACTTCAGTACCCTCGTTATCCAAGGCTCCCTAAACTTCCCATATTTATACGTTCTTCTCTCAGGAATTTCCTGAATATGAATCAACTGTCACTTGAAAGTCTCCCACATGTCCGATGTTGATTTACCCTCCAACAGCTGCACCCAATCCAAATCCTTCAGTTCCTGTCTAATGTTGTCGTAATTTGTCTTTCCCCAGTTTAGCACCTGAACCCAAGGGTTACCCTCAGCCCTGTCCACAAGTACCCCAAAACTTAAGGAATTGTGGTCACTACTCCCAAAATGTTCCCCTACTGAAACCTCAATGAGCTGTCCAGGCTCATGTGGGTGTGTGTCTGGTTTAGGGGCTGGTTTAGCAAAGTGGGTTAAACAGCTGGCTTGGAATGCAGAACAAGGCAGCAGCGTGGGTCCAGTTCCCGTACCAGCCTCCCCGAACAGGTGGCGGAATGTGGCGACTAGGGGCTTTTCACAGTAACTTCATTTGAAGCCTACTTGTGACAATAAGTGATGGGAGTGTGGGGGTCTGTGTGGGGGTCTGTGTGGGGGTCTGTGTGTGGGTCTGTGTGTGGGTGTGTCTGTATGCGTGTGTCTGTCTGCATGCATGTCTGTGTGTGTGTCTGTGTACGTGTGCCTGTTTACTGGTGTGTTTCTGTGCAGGTCTCCATGTGTGGGTGTGTGTCCGTATGCGTGCCTGTGTGTCTGTCTGTATGTGTGTGTGTTGTGTCTGTCTGTCTGTGCGTGTCTGTCTGTGTGTGTGTTTGTGTGTGTGGGTGTCGGTCGAGAACACAAATAGAGCCGGCAGGAATGAAGACAGAATTCCATTGCCATCTACCAAATGTTTCTCCAGTTTACAGTTCCTGTGCAGTTCGAATGTAGGACCAGGGCATTCCGTTTCTGCACAGACGGACCACAGTACAGATCATGATAAAGTCATCATATTTCTCGCAGCTTTGGGAGGGTAAACAATGAGTAAACCAGATAAAGCTGCTCGTTCCCCTCAGCTCAGAGGAGGAGCACACCCAACATTTACCCCAAACGTTCCAAATACCCTCAGTACTGACCCTCTGACAGTGCGGCGCTCCCTCAGTACTGACCCTCTGACAGTGCCGCACTCCCTCAGTACTGACCCTCTGACAGGGCAGCACTCCCTCAGTACTGACCCTCTGAGAGTGCGGCACTCCCTCAGTACTGACCCTCTGACAGTGCAGCACTCCCTCAGTACTGACGCTCTAACAGTGCGGCACTCCCTCAGTACTGACCCTCTGACAGTGCAGCACTCCCTCAGTACTGACCCTCTGACAGTGCCGCACTCCCTCAGTACTGACCCTCTGACAGTGCAGCACTCCCTCAGTACTGACCCTCTGAGAGTGCGGCACTCCCTCAGTACTGACCCTCTGACAGTGCAGCACTCCCTCAGTACTGACCCTCTGACAGTGCAGCACTCCCTCAGTACTGACCCTCTGACAGTGCAGCACTCCCTCAGTACTGACGCTCTAACAGTGCAGCACTCCCTCAGTACTGACCCTCTGACAGTGCGGCACTCCCTCAGGACTGACCCTCTGACAGTGCAGCACTCCCTCAGTACTGACCCTCTGACAGTGCGGCACTCCCTCAGTACTGACCCTCTGACAGTGCAGCACTCCCTCAGTACTGACCCTCTGACAATGCGGCACTCCCTCAGTACTGACCCCCTGACAGTGCAGCGCTCCCTCAGGACTGACCCTCTGACAGTGCAGCACTCCCTCAGTACTGACCCTCTGACAGTGCGGCACTCCCTCAGTACTGACCCTCTGATAGTGCGGCACTCCCTCAGTACTGACCCTCTGACAGTGCAGCACTCCCTCAGCATTGACCCTCTGACAGTGCAGCACTCCCTCAGTACTGACCCTCTTACAGTGCAGCAGTCCTTCAGTACTGACCCTCTGACAGTGCAGCACTCCCTCAGTACTGACCCTCTGATAGAGGAGCACTCCCTCAGTACTGACCCTCTGACAATGCAGCACTCCCTCAGTACTGACCCTCTTACAGTGCAGCAGTCCTTCAGTACTGACCCTCTGACAGTGCAGCACTCCCTCAGTACTGACCCTCTGACAATGCAGCACTCCCTCAGTACTGACCCTCTGATAGTGCAGCACTACCTCAGCACTGACCCTCTGACAGTGCGGCACTCCCTCAGTACTGACCTCAGACAGTGCGGCACTCCCTCAGTACTGACCCTCTGACAGTGCGGCGCTCCCTCAGTACTGACCCTCTGACAGTGCAGCACTCCCTCAGTACTGACCCTCTGACAGTGCAGCACTCCCTCAGTACTGACCCACTGACAGTGCAGCACTCCCTCAGTACTGACCCTCTGACAGTGCAGCACTCCCTCAGTACTGACCCTCTGAAAGTGCAGCACTCCCTCAGTACTGACTCTCTGACAGTGCAGACTGCCTCAGTTGTGACCCTCTGACAGTGCGGCACTCCCTCAGTACTGACCCTCTGACAGTGCGGCACTCCCTCAGTACTGACCCTCTGACAGTGCAGCACTCCCTCAGTACTGACCCTCTGACAGTGCGGCACTCCCTCAGTACTGACCCTCTGACAGTGCGGCACTCCCTCAGTACTGACCCTCTGACAGTGCAGCACTCCCTCAGTACTGACCCTCTGACAGTGCAGCAGTCCTTCAGTACTGACCCTCTGACAGTGCAGCACTCCCTCAGTGCTGACCCTCTGACAGTGCAGCACTCCCTCAGTACTGACCCTCTGACAATGCAGCACTCCCTCAGCACTGACCCTCTGACAGTGCGGCACTCCCTCAGTACTGACCTCAGACAGTGCGGCACTCCCTCAGTACTGACCCTCTGACAGTGCGGCGCTCCCTCAGTACTGACCCTCTGACAGTGCAGCACTCCCTCAGTACTGACCCTCTGACAGTGCAGCACTCCCTCAGTACTGACCCTCTGACAGTGCAGCACTCCCTCAGTACTGACCCTCTGACAGTGCAGCACTCCCTCAGTACTGACTCTCTGACAGTGCAGACTGCCTCAGTTGTGACCCTCTGACAGTGCGGCACTCCCTCAGTACTGACCCTCTGACAGTGCGGCACTCCCTCAGTACTGACCCTCTGACAGTGCAGCACTCCCTCAGTACTGACCCTCTGACAGTGCAGCACTCCCTCAGTACTCGCCCTCTGACAGTGCGGCACTCCCTCAGTACTGACCCTCTGACAGTGCAGACTGCCTCAGTTGTGACCCTCTGACAGTGCAGCACTCCCTCAGTACTGACCGTCTGACAGTGGGGCGCTCCCTCCGTACTGACCCTCTGGCAGTGTGGCACTCCCTCCGTACTGACCCTCTGGCAGTGTGGCACTCCCTCCGTACTGACCCTCTGGCAGTGTGGCACTCCCTCAGTACTGACCCTCTGATACTCCCTCAGTACGGACACAATGGTGTCCAGTAACAATTCTTTATTGCTTTCAGACCCAGTTCATCTCAATGTGTTTCACTGGACTGATATTCAAAGAACTAAAAATACCCGCCTCATCCTCCACCTGTTCTTGTTCTTTTTCAACCATCTGATCAAAAATCGTTTCTGATAATTGCACTTCAACTTCATCTTCACTCTTTGATTTCTCCTCTTGTTTTAACCTGTGACTTTGCGACCTTGTTACTACACAATCCGGAAAATCCCAGGATATTCGACCTTCAACACTTCAGTTGCCTGATTTTCCACTGGCTTATCAACCACGGTAGGCATCACTCCCACCTGCGATCCAGCGACATCATTACCCAAGATGAATTGTATTCCTGGACAAGATAGTTTCTCTATTACTCTTACTACCACTTCACCACTCTTCACTGGACTTTCCAACCTTACCTTGTATAATGGAACACTACTCCTCTCACCCTGAATTCCACATATCACCACCTTTTCTGGCAACATTCTTCCCAAACTACATAACTCCTCATCTCTGACCATTAAAGATTGACTCGCCCCTGTATCTCTTACAATTGCGACTTCTTTACCTGCTCCTCCTGATACATATGAGTAAACTTTACCGACACAAGTAAATTCTTTAACCTCTTCATACGTCTCAGATACCTTCTCCGGTAGTGATGCAAACTTTTCACTCGCCCGACCTACCAGCTTTTACCTCCTTCTCATCAAACCTTGGCAATGCTTGGACATATTTAAATAGATCCCCACCAAGCCTTCAACTATGACGCTCTTTCTCTCTATCCTCATCACTATCATCCAACTGTACATTTCCCGATAGATCTGCCAGTTTTAACTGACTGGCATGTTTCATGGCCATTTTTCGAAGTTGAAACTCTCTCCCTTTCTCCCTTTCCTCTCTTTTTCTTTTTCCCTGATCTGTATCTCCCTTTCTCTTTCTTTTTGTTCTGCTCCGGCTATTCTTTCTTTTTCTCTCATTTCGTATTCAAGCTGCTTTAATTCTTTTTCATGTTCAAGTTGCTTGATTTGTAACTGAAGTTTTGCCATTTATAATGCGTCAGACTGCATCTCGGGCAATTTTAAATGCTCAGCTACCGCTGTAAGTACCTCAACTTTTCACATTTTGTCAGGTAATGTTAAATGCAATGCCTTTGCCAAATCAAACAGTCTGTTTTTAGTCTCTCTCCATAAGGTTCTGCGTGTGACCGTCTCCACCCCCAAAAACTTCAGAGCCTCTGAAAGAGACATTGTCCACAACACACTCCCTATTTAAACTGGAATACCACACCTGAAAAGCAACCACAATATGCTCACCCCTCACTGCATTTAAGTTCACGAAGCCAATCCAATGGATAGACTTGTATCCCCCTCGAGCCCCCAAATTGTTATGGGCCAGGGTTCATAGAACCCCAAAGTGTTTCATGGAGTTCACCTGACCACGACTTTTACAGGATTGTGTTATGGGGAGCACAAGGGCTTACCTTACAGGTGTGAGGCAACAGAAATCTACAGTACTTTTAAATGAAAACACCATTTATTTATGAAACCAGTTAACACTTTATAAACCCACAGTAAACATCTTAACAACTATCAACACCAATAAATCTCCAAAGAATACAGTACTCTATCGATAACCCTGAATAAATTCTCAAACAACATCTGGAAGACAAAAGACCCTTTTAAATTCACGATTGAGAGCAGTCCGCACTTTGAAATCACCTAATTGATCTGGAGACAGTTTTTAGTTGGCAGAGAGAGATCCTTATGCAGCTTCTTGCTTTGCCTGCAGCTATCCAGCTCGCAAAACAAAACTAACCACACCATGTCCAATGTGTGCAGGAGGGTTTCCTGACACAGTATGTCGATGGCCAATGACAGGCGAGGCCATATTGGATTTGGTACTGGGTAATGAACCAGGACAGGTGTTAGATTTGGAGGTAGGTGAGCACTTTTGTGTGAGTGACCACAATTCGATTACGTTTACTTTAGTGATGGAAAGGGGTAGGTATATACCGCAGGGCAAGAGTTATATCTGTGGGAAAGGCAATTATGATGCGATGAGGCAAGACTTAGGATACATCGGATGGAGAGGAAAACTGCAGGGGATGGCACAATGGAAATTTGGAGCTTGTTCAAGGAACAGCTACTGCGTGTCCTTGATAAGTATGTACCTGTCAGGCAGGGAGGAAGTGGCCGAGCAAGGGAACCGTGGTTTACTAAAGCAGTCGAAACACTTCTCAAGAGGAAGAAGGAGACTTATGTAAAGATGAGACATGAAGATTCAGTTAGGGCGCTCGAGAGTTACAAGTTAGCTAGGAAGGACCTAAAGAGAGAGCTAAGAAGAGCCAGGAGGGGACATGAGAAGACTTTGGCAGGTAGGGTCAAGGATAACCCTCAAGTTTTCTAGAGATATTTCATGAATAAACGAATGACTAGGGTAAGAGTAGGGCCAGTCAAGGACAGTAGTGGGAAGTTGTGCGTGGAGTCCAAGGAGATAGGAGAGGTGCTAAATGAATATTTTCCATCAGTATTCACACAGGAAAAAGACAATGTTGTCGAGGAGAATACTGATATTCAGGCTACTAGACTAGAAGGGCTTGAGGTTCATAAGGAAGTGTTAGTAATTCAGGAAAGTGTGAAAATAGATAAGTCACCTGGGCCGGATGGGATTTATCCTAGGATTTTCTGGGAAGCTAGGGAGGAGATTGCTGAGCCTTTGGCTTTGATCTTTAAGACATCTTGTCATGTTTGTCTACAGGAATAGTGCCAGAAGACTGGAGGATACCAAATGTTGTCCCCTTGTTCAAGAAGGGGAGTAAAGATAACCCCGGTAACTATAGACCAGTGAGCCTTACTTCTGTTTGGGCAAAATCTTGGAAAGGTTTATAAGAGATAGGATGTATAATCATCTGGAAAGGAATAAGTTGATTAGAGTTAGTCAACACGGTTTTGTGAAGGGTAGGTCGTCCTCACAAACCTTATTGAGTTCTTTGAGAAGGTGACCAAACAAGTGGATGAGGGTAAAGCAGTTGATGTGGTGTATATGGATTTCAGTAAAGCGTTTGATAAGGTTCCCCACGGTAGGCTACTGCAGAAAATACTGAGGCATGGGATTCAGGGTGATTTAGCAGTTTGGATTAGAAATTGGCTAGCTGGAAGAAGACAAAGGTGGTGGTTGATGGGAAATGTTCAGACTGGAGTCCAGTTACTAGTGGTGTACCACAAGGATCTGTTTTGGGGCCACTGCTGTTTGTCATTTTTATCAATGACCTGGAGGGCGTAGAAGGATGGGTGAGTATATTTGCAGATGACACTAAAGTCGGTGGAGTTGTGGACAGTGCGGAAGGATGTTACAAGTTACAGAGGGACATAGATAAGCTGCAGCGCTGGGCTGAGAGGTGGCAAATGGAGTTTAATGCAGAAAAGTGTGAGGTGATTCATTTTGGAAGGAATAACAGGAAGACAGAGTACTGGGCTAATGGTAAGATTCTTGGCAGTGTGGATGAGCAGAGAGATCTCGGTGTCCATGTACATAGATCCCAGAAAGTTGCCACTCGGGTTGAGAGGGTTGTTAAGAAGGCGTACGGTGTGTAGCTTTTATTGGGAGAGGGATTGAGTTTCGGAACCGTGAGGTCATGTTGCAGCGGTACAAAACTCTGGTGCGGCCGCATTTGGAGTATTGCGTGCAATTCTGGTCGCCGCATTATAGGAAGGATGTGGAGGCATTGGAAAGGGTGCAGAGGAGATTTACGAGAATGTTGCCTGTTATGGAGGGAAGAACTTATGAGGAAAGGCTGAGGGACTTGAGGCTGTTTTTGTTGGAGAGAAGAACTTAATTGCGGAATACAAGATGATCAGAGGATTGGATCGGGTGGACAGTGTGAGCCTTTTTCCCCGGATGGTGATGTCTAGCGCGAGTGGACATAGCTTTAAATTGAGGGGAGATAGATATAAGACAGATGTCAGAGGTAGTTCTTTACTCAGAGAGTAGTAAGGGCGTGGAATGCCCTGCCTACAACAGTAGTGGACTCGCCAACACTAAGGGCATTCAAATGGTCATTGGATAGACATATGGACGATAAGGGAATAGTATAGATGGGCTTTAGAGTGGTTTCACAGGTCGGCGCAACATCGAGGGCCGAAGGGCCTGTACTGCGCTGTAATGTTCTATGTTCTATGTAGCAAACAGCCTAAAACGAAAGTAATGCAGACAGACAGACAGCGCCACCCACTCTCTGACATCACTGCAGTTCTCTAATAAACATCCATTTCTTAAAGGTACACCCACTACAGCTATTCGATAAACCCCCATTTCTTAAACGGTACACTCACATGACAGGCTGGAGGGGGTTAGAGAGATAGGGAGTGTGGTAGTTGCTGGAGGAGGTTTCAGAGATAGTGACGGTTGTAGGGGCTGCAGGAGCTTCGAGTCAGAAGGATGGTTGTCAGGGCTGGAGGAGGTTATACAGATAGGGAGGGTTGTAGGGGCTGGAGGAGGTTTCAGAGATGAGGAGGGTTGGAGGGGGCTGGAGGAGGTTACAGAAATAGGGAGGGTTGAAGGGGCTGGAGGAGGTTTCACAGATGAGGAGGGTTGGAGGCGCTGCAGGAGGTTAGAGAGATCGGGAGGGTTGGAGGGGCTGAAGGAGGTTTCAGAGATATGGAGGGCTGTAGGGGGCTGGAGGAGGTTACAGAGATATGGAGGTTTGTAGGGGGCTGAAGGAGGTTAGAGAGACAGGGAGGGTTGTAGGGGCTGGAGGAGGTTAGAGAGATAGGAAGGGTTGTAGGGGCTGGAGTAGGTTACAGAGATAGGGAGGGTTGTAGGGGGTTGGAGGAGGTTAGAGAGATAGGGAGGGTTAAAGGGGCTGGAGGAGGTTAGATAGGGAGGGTTGTAGGGGCTCGAGGAGGTTAGAGAGATAGGGATGGTTGTCGGGACTCGAGGAGGTTACAGAGATAGGGAGGATTGTAGGGGCTGGAGAAGGTTCGAGAGATAGGGAGGTTTGTAGGGGCTGGAGGAGGTTAGAGGGATAGGGAGGGATGTAGAGGCTGGAGGAGGTTACAGAGATAGGGAAGGTTGTAGGGGTTGCTCGAGGTTACAGAGTTGGGGAGGGTTGTCGGGGCTGGAGGAGGTTACAGAGATAGGGAGGGTTGTAGGGGCTGGAGGAGGTTAGAGAGATAGGGAGGGTTGTAGGGGCTGGAGGAGCTTTCAGAGATAGGGAGGGCTGTCGGGGCTGTAGGTGGTTTGAGAGGTAGGGAAGGTTGTAGGGGCTGGAGGAGTTTGGGGATATAGGGAAGGTTGTAGGGGCTGGTGGAGGTTACAGAGATAGGGAGGGCTGTAGCAGCCGGAGGAGGTTAGAGAGATAGGGCGGGTTGTAGGGGCTGGAGAAGTTTTCAGAGATAGGGAGGGTTGTAGGGGCTGGAGGAGGTTTCCGAGATAGGGAGGGTTGTAGGTACTGGAGGAGGTTAGAGAGATAGGGAGGGATGTAGAGGCTGGATGAGGTTTCAGAGATAAGGATGATTGTAGGTGCTGGAGGAGGTTAGAGAGATAGGGATGGTTGCAGGGGCTGAAGGAGGTTAGAGAGATAGGGAGGGTTGTCGGGCTGGAGGAGTATACAGAGATAGGGAGGGTTGTCGGGGCTGGTGGAGGTTAGAGAGAATGGGAAGATTGTAGGGGCTGGAGGAGTTGAGAAAGAGAGGGAAGGTTTTAGGGGCTGGAGGTGTTTGGAGAGATATGGAAGGTTATAGGGGCTGGAGGAGGTTACAGAGATAGGGAGGGTTGTAGCGGCCGGAGGAGGTTACAGAGATAGGGAGGGGCTGAGGGGCTGGAGGAGGTTTCAGAGATAGGGAGGTTTATAGGTGCTGAAGGAGGTTTCAGAGATAGGGAGAGGTGTAGGGGCTGGAGGAGTTTTCAGAGATAGGGAGGATTGTAGGGGCTGGAGGAGGTTTCAGAGATAGGGAGGGGTGTAGGGGCTGGAGGAGGTTAGAGAGATAGGGAGGGGTGTAGGGGCTGGAGGAGTTTTCAGAGATAGGGAGGGTTGTACGGGCTGGAGGAGGTTACAGAGATAGTAAGGGTTGTAGGGGCTGGAGGAGGTTAGAGAGATAGGGAGGGGTGTAGAGGCTGGAGAACGTTACAGAGATAGGGAGGGGTGTAGGGGCTGGAGGAGGTTAGAGAGATAGGGAGGGGTGTCGGGGCTGGAGGAGGTTAGAGAGATAGGGAGGGGTGTCGGGGCTGGAGGAGGTTAGAGAGATAGGGAGGGAGATGATGGAAGCTGTTAGGAATGTGCTGTGTGGGGGATTGCGCAGTGATAGGTGAATTGAATTGGGGAGTGTTAAATGGGTTGCTGGGTGTCCCCATTGTGGAAGCTGGCAGATTCTTCCCCCATTCTGCAGACTTACTCAATTGTTTTGTGTCTCCCCTCACTGTGAGACCCGTGGGCTTCACCTCGCAGTTTGCTGTTATGCAGTTTTCGCATATTGTCAAGAAGGAGTTTAACTTTGAAGAATACGAGAGGTCTCAGAGGAACGAGACGCTGGTGACACGTATTAAACAGCTTTCCGGGGACACATACACGGCAACAGCCATCAAAACACTGGCGTAAGTTCAGCATGTGGGGGAAATGTGTGAGCGGAGGGGTTGCCACAGCGAGGGGAGATCAGTTACCATGGAGATACTGGAGAAGGCGGCTGCTTCTCCTTAGTGTGGAGAATGTTCCCGTTCAGATTGAATCAAGGTGTTTAAAATCACAAAGGGTTTGGATCGAGTAAATCAGGTGATACTGATTCCATCAGAACTTTCAACAGGGAAATTGAGATTTTCTCAGGTATGCGGCGATGGGTGAAGTCTGCACATGGGAGGTGACAGCGATGGATCGTCGAAGCAGCCAATCGGCAGACACGATGGGCAGAATAGTCTCCATATGTGCTGTTCAATTTTATTGTATTGTAAACAATAGGACGGCACGGCAGCACAGTGGTTAGCACTGATGCTTCACAGCGTCAGGGTCGCAGGTTCGATTCCCGGCTTGGGTCACTGTCTGTGCGGAGTCTGCACGTTCTCCCCATGTCTGCGTGGGTTTCCTCCGGGTGCTCCGGTTTCCTCCCACAGTCCCGAAAGACGTGCTTGTTTGGTGAATTGGACATTCTGAATTCTCCCTCTGTGTACCCGAACAGGCGCCGGAATGTGGTGACTGGGGGATTTTCACAGTAACTTCATTGCAGTGTTAACGTAAGCCCACCCAACGCCGGCATCTCCACATCTTCCAATAAAGATTATTATGATTACCAGCCGCAAAGCCGCACAGGAGCCGAGATATCAAAGGGAATTTCAGACACACACATTACGAATAACACAGACCAATATTTACACAGCAAAACTAACAGATGATTTCAGAACCATTGCCCTGCAAAATAGAGTTAGTCACATTAATCATGCATTGACCCTCAGTTAGACCCATACTGGGAGCACTGTACACAGTTCCAGTCTCCATATCCCTCGGTTCAGCCACACTGGGAGCACTGTGCACAGTTCCAGTCTCCATATCCCTCGGTTAGACACACTGGGAGTACTTGTACACAGTTCCAGTCGCATTTCCCTCGATTAGACCACACTGGGAGCACTGTGCACAGTTCCAGTCTCCATATCCCTCGGTTAGACCACACTGGGAGCACTGTGCACAGTTCCAGTCTCCATACCCCTCGGTTAGACACACTGGGAGTACTTGTACACAGTTCCAGTCTCCATATCCCTCGGTTAGACACACTGGGAGCACTGTGCACAGTTCCAGTCTCCATATCCCTCGGTTAGGCACACTGGGAGCACTGTGCACAGTTCCAGTCTCCATATCCCTCGCTTAGACACACTGGGAGCAATGTGCACAGTTCCAGTCTCCATATCCCTCGGTTAGACCACACTGGGAGCACTGTGCTCAGTTCCGGTCTCTACATCCCTCAGTTAGACAACACTGGGAGCACTGTGTACCGTTCCAGTCTCCATATCCCTCAGTTAGACCACACTGGGAGCCGGTCTCCATATCCCTCAGTTAGACCACACTGGGAGCACTGTGCACAGTTCCAGTCTCCATATCCCTCGGTTAGACAACATTGGAAGCACCGTGCACAGTTCCAGTCTCCATATCCCTCAGTTAGACCACACTGGGAGCACTGTGCACAGTTCCAGTCTCCATATCCCTCAGTTAGACCACACTGGGAGCCATGTGCACAGTTCCGCTCTCCATATCCCTCGGTTAGACCACACTGGGAGCACTGTGCACAGTTCCAGTCTCCATGTCCCTCGGTTAGAACACACTGGGAGCACTATGCACAGTTCCAGTCTCCATATCCCTCCGTTAGACTACACAGGGAGCACCATGCACAGTTCCAGTCTCCATATCCCTCAGTTAGACCACACTGGGAGCACTGTGCACAGTTCCAGTCTCCATTTGCCTCAGTTAGACCCACACTGGGAGCACTGTGTACAGTTCCAGTCTACATATCCCAAGGTTAGACCACACTGGGAGCACTGTGCACAGTTCCAGTCTCCAGATCCCTCGGTTAGACACACTGGGAGCACTGTGCACAGTTCCAGTCTCCATATCCCTCGGTTAGGCACACTGGGAGCACTGTGCACAGTTCCAGTCTCCATATCCCTCGCTTAGACACACTGGGAGCAATGTGCACAGTTCCAGTCTCCATATCCCTCGGTTAGACCACACTGGGAGCACTGTGCTCAGTTCCGGTCTCTACATCCCTCAGTTAGACAACACTGGGAGCACTGTGTACCGTTCCAGTCTCCATATCCCTCAGTTAGACCACACTGGGAGCCGGTCTCCATATCCCTCAGTTGGACCACACTGGGAGCACTGTGCACAGTTCCAGTCTCCATATCCCTCGGTTAGACAACATTGGGAGCACCGTGCACAGTTCCAGTCTCCATATCCCTCAGTTAGACCACACTGGGAGCACTGTGCACAGTTCCAGTCTCCATATCCCTCAGTTAGACCACACTGGGGGCCATGTGCACAGTTCCGCTCTCCATATCCCTCGGTTAGACCACACTGGGAGCACTGTGCACAGTTCCAGTCTCCATGTCCCTCGGTTAGAACACACTGGGAGCACTGTGCACAGTTCCAGTCTCCATATCCCTCCGTTAGACTACACAGGGAGCACCATGCACAGTTCCAGTCTCCATATCCCTCAGTTAGACCACACTGGGAGCACTGTGCACAGTTCCAGTCTCCATTTGCCTCAGTTAGACCCACACTGGGAGCACTGTGTACAGTTCCAGTCTACATATCCCTAGGTTAGACCACACTGGGAGCACTGTGCACAGTTCCAGTCTCCATATCCCTCAGTTAGACAACACTGGGAGCACTGTGCACAGTTCCAGTCGCCATATCCCTCGGTTAGACCACACTGTAAGCACTGTGCACAGTTGCGGTCTCTACATTCCTCGGTTATACAACACTGTGAGCACTGAGCACAGTTCCAGTCTCCATATCCCTCAGTTAGACACCACTGGGAGCACTGTGCACAGTTCCAGTCTCCATATCACTCAGTTAGACAACACTGGGAAAACTGTGCACAGTTCCGGTCTCCATATCCCTCAGTTAGACCACTCTGGGAGCACTGTGCACAGTTCCGGTCTCCATATCCCTCGGTTAGACCACACTGGGAGCACTGTGCACAGTTCCAGTCTCCATATCCCTCAGTTAGACAACACTGGGAGCACTGTGCACAGTTCCAGTCTCCATATCCCGAGGTTAGACAACACTGGTGGCACTGTGCCCAGTTCCGGTCTCCATATCCCTCAGTTAGACCACACTGGGAGAACTGTGCACAGTTCTGGTCTCCATATCCCTCAGTTAGACCACAATGGGAGCACTATGTACAGTTCCAGTCTCCATATCCCTCGGTTAGACCACACTGGGAGCACTGTGCAGAGTTCCAGTCTCCATATCCCTCAGTTAGACAACACTGGGAGCACTGTGCACAGTTCCAGTCTCCATATCCATCAGTTCGACAACAGTGGGAGCATTGTGCACAGTTCCAGTCTCCATATCCCTCAGTTAGAACACACTGGGAGCACTGTGCACAGTTCCAGTCTCCATATCCCTTAGTTAGACCAGACTGGGAGCACTGCACAGTTCCGGTCTCCATATCCCTCGGTTAGACCACACTGGGAGCACTGTGCTCAGTTCAAGTCTCCATAGCCCTCGGTTAGACCACACTGGGAGCACTCTGCACTGTTCCTGTCTCCATATCCCTCAGTGAGACCACACTGGGAGCACTGTGCACAGTTCCAGTCTACATATCCCGAGGTTAGATCACACAGGAGCACTGTACACAGTTCCAGTCTACATATCCCTATGTTAGACCACACTGGGAGCACTGTGCACAGTTCCAGTCATCATATCCCTCAGTTAGACAACACTGGGAGCACTGTGCACAGTTCCAGTCTCCATATCCCTCGGTTAGACCACACTGGGAGCACTCTGCACTGTTCCAGTCTCCATATCCCTCAGTGAGACCACACTGGGAGCACTGTGCACAGTTCCAGTCTACATATCCCGAGGTTAGATCACACAGGAGCACTGTACACAGTTCCAGTCTACATATCCCTATGTTAGACCACACTGGGAGCACTGTGCACAGTTCCAGTCATCATATCCCTCAGTTAGACCACACTGGAAGCACTGTGCACAGTTCCGGTCTCTACATCCCTCGGTTATACAACACTGGGAGCACAGTGCACAGTTCCAGTCTCCATATCCCTCAGTTAGACACCATTGGGAGCACTGTGCACAGTTCCAGTCTCCATATCCCGCAGTTAGACCACACTGGGAGCACTGTGCACAGTTCAGGTCTCCATATCCCTCAGTTAGACCACACTGTGAGCACTGTGCACAGTTCCAGTCTACCTATCCCTCAGTTAGACCACACTGGGAGCACTGTGCACAGTTCCGGTCTCCATATCCCTCAGTTAGACCACACTGGGAGCACTGTGCACTGTTCCAGTCTCCATATCCCTCAGTTAGACAACACTGGTGCACTGTGCACAGTTCCAGTCTCCATATCCCTCAGTTAGACCACACTGGGAGCACTGTGCACAGATCCAGTCTCCATATCCCTCAGTTAGACAACACTGGGAGCACTGTGCACAGTTCCAGTCTCCATATCCCTCGGTTAGACATCACTGGTAGCACTGTGCACAGTTCCGGTCTCCATATCCCTCAGTTAGACCACACTGGGAGAACTGTGCACAGTTCTGGTCTCCATATCCCTCAGTTCGACCACAATGGGAGCACTGTGTACAGTTCCAGTCTCCATATCCCTCGGTTAGACCACACTGGGAGCACTGTGCACAGTTCCAGTCTCCATATCCATCAGTTCGACAGCAGTGGGAGCATTGTGCACAGTTCCAGTCTCCATATCCCTCAGTTAGACAACACTGGGAGCACTGTGCACAGTTCCAGTCTCCGTATCCCTTGGTTAGACCAGACTGGGAGCACTGTGCACAGTTCCGGTCTCCATATCCCTCAGTTAGACTACACTGGGAGCACTGTGCTCAGTTCAAGTCTCCATAGCCCTCGGTTAGAGCACACTGGGAGCACTCTGCACTGTTCCAGTCTCCATATCCCTCAGTGAGACCACACTGGGAGCACTGTGCACAGTTCCAGTCTCCATAACCCTTAGTTAGACCACACTGGGAGCACTGTGCACAGTTCCAGTCTACTTATCCTGAGGTTAGATCACACAGGGAGCACGGTACACAGTTCCAGTCTACATATCCCTATGTTAGACCACACTGGGAGCACTGTACACAGTTCCAGTCACCATATCCCTCAGTTAGACAACACTGGGAGCACTGTGCACAATTCCACTCTCCATATCCCTCGGTTAGACCACACTGGAAGCACTGTGCACAGTTCCAGTCTCCATATCCCTCGGTTAGACCACACTGGAAGCACTGTGCCCAGTTCCGGTCTCTACATCCCTCGGTTAGACAATACTGGGAGCACAGTGCACAGTTCCAGTCTCCATATCCCTCAGTTAGACACCACTGGGAGCGCTGTGCACAGTTCCAGTCTCCATATCACTCAGCTAGACAACACTGGGAGCACTGTGCACAGTTCAGGTCTCCATATCCCTCAGTTAGACCACAGTGGGAGCACTGTTCACAGATCCAGTCTCCCTATCCCTCAGTTAGACAACACTGGGAGCACTGTGCACAGTTCCAGTCTCCATATCCCTCAGTTAGACCACACTGGGAGCACTGTGCACAGTTCCAGTGGCCATTTCCCTCAGTTAGACAACACTGGGAGCACTGTGCACAGTTCCAGTCTCCATATCCCTCAGTTAGACCACACTGGGAGCACTGTGCACAGTTCCACTCTCCATATCCCTCAGTTAGACCACCCTGGGGGCCATGTGCACAGTTCCGCTCTCCATATCCCTCGGTTAGACCACACTGGGAGCACTGTGCACAGTTCCAGTCTCCAAGTCCCTCGGTTAGAACACACTGGGAGCACTGTGCACAGTTCCAGTCTCCATATCCCTCCGTTAGACGACACAGGGAGCACCATGCACAGTTCCAGTCTCCATATCCCTCAGTTAGACCACACTGGGAGCACTGTGCACAGTTCCAGTCTCAATATCCCTCAGTTCGACCACACTGGGAGCACCATGCACAGTTCCAGTCTACATATCCCTAGGTTAGACCAGACTGGGAGCACTGTGCACAGTTCCAGTCTCCATATCCCTCAGTTAGACAACACTGGGAGCACTGTGCACAGTTCCGGTCTCCATATCCCTCAGTTAGACCACACAGGGAGCTCTATGCACAGTTCCAGTCTCCATATCCCTCAGTTAGACAACACTGGGAGCACTGTGCACAGTTCCGGTCTCCATATCCCTCAGTTAGACCACAATGGGAGCACTGTGTACAGTTCCAGTCTCCATATCCCTCGGTTAGACCACACTGGGAGCACTGTGCACAGTTCCAGTCTCCATATCCCTCAGTTAGACAACACTGGGAGCACTGTGCACAGTTCCAGTCTCCATATCCATCAGTTCGACAACAGTGGGAGCATTGTGCACAGTTCCAGTCTCCATATCCCTCAGTTAGAACACACTGGGAGCACTGCACAGTTCCAGTCTCCATATCCCTTGGTTAGACCAGACTGGGAGCACTGTGCTCAGTTCAAGTCTCCATATCCCTCGGTTAGACCACACTGGGGGCACTCTGCACAGTTCCAGTCTCCATATCCCTCAGTGAGACCACACTGGGAGCACTGTGCACAGTTCCAGTCTCCATAACCCTTAGTTAGACCACACTGGGAGCACTGTGCTCAGTTCCAGTCTCCATATCCCTCAGTTAGACAACACTGGGAGCACTGTGCACAGTTCCAGTCTCCATGTCCCTCGGTTAGAACACACTGGGAGCACTGTGCACAGTTCCAGTCTCCATATCCCTCCGTTAGACCACACAGGGAGCACTGTGCACAGTTCCAGTCTCCATTTGCCACAGTTAGACCACACTGGGAGCACTGTGCACAGTTCCAGTCTACATATCCCTATGTTAGACCACACCGGGAGCACTGTGCACAGTTCCAGTCACCATATCCCTCAGTTAGACAACACTGGGAGCACTGTGCACAATTCCACTCTCCATATCCCTCGGTTAGACCACACTGAAAGCACTGTGCACAGTTCCAGTCTCCATATCCCTCGGTTAGACCACACTGGAAGCACTGTGCTCAGTTCCGGTATCTACATCCCTCGGTTAGACAACACTGGGAGCACCGTGCACAGTTCAGGTCTCCATATCCCTCAGTTAGACCACAGTGGGAGCACTGTGCACAGATCCAGTCTCCCTATCCCTCAGTTAGACCACACTGGGAGCACTGTGCACAGTTCCAGTCTCCATATCCCTCATTTAGACCAAACTGGGAGCACTATGCACAGTTCCAGTCTCCATTTCCCTCAGTTAGACAACACTGGGAGCACTGTGCACAGTTCCAGTCTCCATATCACTCGGTTAGACAGCACTGGGAACACTGTGCACAGTTCCAGTCTCCATATCCCTCCGTTAGACCACACAGGGAGCACCGTGCACAGTTCGTCTCCATATCCCTCAGTTAGACCACACTGGGAGCACTGTGCACAGTTCCAGTCTCCATATCCCTCTGTTAAACCACACTGGGAGCACTGTGCACAGTTCCAGTCTACATATCCCTCAGTTACACCACACTGGGAGCACTGTGCACAGTCCCAGTCTCCATATCCATCATTTCGACAGCACTGGGAACACTGTGCACAGTACCAGTCTCCATATCCCTCAGTTAGACTACACTGGGAGCACTGTGCTCAGTTACAGTCTCCATATCTCTCCGTTAGACCACACTGGGAGCACTGTGCACAGTTCCAGTCTCCATATCCCTCAGTTAGACCACACTGGGAGCAATGTGCACAGTTCCGCTCTCCATATCCCTCGGTTAGACCACACTGGGAGCACTGTGCACAGTTCCAGTCTCCATGTCCCTCGGTTAGAACACACTGGGAGCACTGTGCACAGTTCCAGTCTCCATATCCCTCCGTTAGTCTACACAGGGAGCACCATGCACAGTTCCAATCTCCATATCCCTCCGTTAGACGACACAGGGAGCACCATGCTCAGTTCCAGTCTCCATATCCCTCAGTTAGACCACACTGGGAGCACTGTGCACAGTTCCAGTCTCCATTTGCCTCAGTTAGACCCACACTGGGAGCACTGTGCACAGTTCCAGTCTACATATCCCTAGGTTAGACCACACTGGGAGCACTGTGTACAGTTCCAGTCTCCATATCCCTCAGTTAGACCACCCTGGGAGCACTGTGCACAGTTCCAGTCTCCATATCCCTCGGTTAGACAACACTGGTAGCACTGTGCCCAGTTCCGGTCTCCATATCCCTCAGTTAGACCACACTGGGAGAACTGTGCCCAGTTCTGGTCTCCATATCCCTCAGTTAGACCACAATGGGAGCACTATGTACAGTTCCAGTCTCCATATCCCTCCGTTAGACCACACTGGGAGCACTGTGCACAGTTCCAGTCTCCATATCCCTCAGTTAGACAACACTGGGAGCTCTGTGCACAGTTCCAGTCTCCATATCCCTCAGTTAGAACACACTGGGAGCACTGTGCACAGTTCCAGTCTCCATATCCCTTAGTTAGACCAGACTGGGAGCACTGCACAGTTCCGGTCTCCATATCCCTCCGTTAGACTACACTGGGAGCACTGTGCTCAGTTCAAGTCTCCATAGCCCTCGGTTAGACCACACTGGGAGCACTCTGCACTGTTCCAGTCTCCATATCCCTCAGTGAGACCACACTGGGAGCACTGTGCACAGTTCCAGTCTACATATCCCGAGGTTAGATCACACAGGAGCACTGTACACAGTTCCAGTCTACATATCCCTATGTTAGACCACACTGGGAGCACTGTGCACAGTTCCAGTCATCATATCCCTCAGTTAGACAACACTGGGAGCACTGTGCACAGTTCCAGTCTCCATATCCCTCGGTTAGACCACACTGGGAGCACTCTGCACTGTTCCAGTCTCCATATCCCTCAGTGAGACCACACTGGGAGCACTGTGCACAGTTCCAGTCTACATATCCCGAGGTTAGATCACACAGGAGCACTGTACACAGTTCCAGTCTACATATCCCTATGTTAGACCACACTGGGAGCACTGTGCACAGTTCCAGTCATCATATCCCTCAGTTAGACCACACTGGAAGCACTGTGCACAGTTCCGGTCTCTACATCCCTCGGTTATACAACACTGGGAGCACAGTGCACAGTTCCAGTCTCCATATCCCTCAGTTAGACACCATTGGGAGCACTGTGCACAGTTCCAGTCTCCATATCACTCAGTTAGACAACACTGGGAAAACTGTGCACAGTTCAGGTCTCCATATCCCTCAGTTAGACCACACTGTGAGCACTGTGCACAGTTCCAGTCTACCTATCCCTCAGTTAGACCACACTGGGAGCACTGTGCACAGTTCCGGTCTCCATATCCCTCAGTTAGATCACACTGGGAGCACTGTGCACAGTTCCAGTCTCCATATCCCTCAGTTAGACAACACTGGTGCACTGTGCACAGTTCCAGTCTCCATATCCCTCAGTTAGACCACACTGGGAGCACTGTGCACAGTTCCAGTCTCCATATCCCTCGGTTAGACATCACTGGTAGCACTGTGCACAGTTCCAGTCTCCATATCCCTCAGTTAGACAACACTGGGAGCACTGTGTACCGTTCCAGTCTCCATATCCCTCAGTTAGACCACACTGGGAGCCGGTCTCCATATCCCTCAGTTGGACCACACTGGGAGCACTGTGCACAGTTCCAGTCTCCATATCCCTCGGTTAGACAACATTGGGAGCACCGTGCACAGTTCCAGTCTCCATATCCCTCAGTTAGACCACACTGGGAGCACTGTGCACAGTTCCAGTCTCCATATCCCTCAGTTAGACCACACTGGGGGCCATGTGCACAGTTCCGCTCTCCATATCCCTCGGTTAGACCACACTGGGAGCACTGTGCACAGTTCCAGTCTCCATGTCCCTCGGTTAGAACACACTGGGAGCACTGTGCACAGTTCCAGTCTCCATATCCCTCCGTTAGACTACACAGGGAGCACCATGCACAGTTCCAGTCTCCATATCCCTCAGTTAGACCACACTGGGAGCACTGTGCACAGTTCCAGTCTCCATTTGCCTCAGTTAGACCCACACTGGGAGCACTGTGTACAGTTCCAGTCTACATATCCCTAGGTTAGACCACACTGGGAGCACTGTGCACAGTTCCAGTCTCCATATCCCTCAGTTAGACAACACTGGGAGCACTGTGCACAGTTCCAGTCGCCATATCCCTCGGTTAGACCACACTGTAAGCACTGTGCACAGTTGCGGTCTCTACATTCCTCGGTTATACAACACTGTGAGCACTGAGCACAGTTCCAGTCTCCATATCCCTCAGTTAGACACCACTGGGAGCACTGTGCACAGTTCCAGTCTCCATATCACTCAGTTAGACAACACTGGGAAAACTGTGCACAGTTCCGGTCTCCATATCCCTCAGTTAGACCACTCTGGGAGCACTGTGCACAGTTCCGGTCTCCATATCCCTCGGTTAGACCACACTGGGAGCACTGTGCACAGTTCCAGTCTCCATATCCCTCAGTTAGACAACACTGGGAGCACTGTGCACAGTTCCAGTCTCCATATCCCGAGGTTAGACAACACTGGTGGCACTGTGCCCAGTTCCGGTCTCCATATCCCTCAGTTAGACCACACTGGGAGAACTGTGCACAGTTCTGGTCTCCATATCCCTCAGTTAGACCACAATGGGAGCACTATGTACAGTTCCAGTCTCCATATCCCTCGGTTAGACCACACTGGGAGCACTGTGCAGAGTTCCAGTCTCCATATCCCTCAGTTAGACAACACTGGGAGCACTGTGCACAGTTCCAGTCTCCATATCCATCAGTTCGACAACAGTGGGAGCATTGTGCACAGTTCCAGTCTCCATATCCCTCAGTTAGAACACACTGGGAGCACTGTGCACAGTTCCAGTCTCCATATCCCTTAGTTAGACCAGACTGGGAGCACTGCACAGTTCCGGTCTCCATATCCCTCGGTTAGACCACACTGGGAGCACTGTGCTCAGTTCAAGTCTCCATAGCCCTCGGTTAGACCACACTGGGAGCACTCTGCACTGTTCCTGTCTCCATATCCCTCAGTGAGACCACACTGGGAGCACTGTGCACAGTTCCAGTCTACATATCCCGAGGTTAGATCACACAGGAGCACTGTACACAGTTCCAGTCTACATATCCCTATGTTAGACCACACTGGGAGCACTGTGCACAGTTCCAGTCATCATATCCCTCAGTTAGACAACACTGGGAGCACTGTGCACAGTTCCAGTCTCCATATCCCTCGGTTAGACCACACTGGGAGCACTCTGCACTGTTCCAGTCTCCATATCCCTCAGTGAGACCACACTGGGAGCACTGTGCACAGTTCCAGTCTACATATCCCGAGGTTAGATCACACAGGAGCACTGTACACAGTTCCAGTCTACATATCCCTATGTTAGACCACACTGGGAGCACTGTGCACAGTTCCAGTCATCATATCCCTCAGTTAGACCACACTGGAAGCACTGTGCACAGTTCCGGTCTCTACATCCCTCGGTTATACAACACTGGGAGCACAGTGCACAGTTCCAGTCTCCATATCCCTCAGTTAGACACCATTGGGAGCACTGTGCACAGTTCCAGTCTCCATATCCCGCAGTTAGACCACACTGGGAGCACTGTGCACAGTTCAGGTCTCCATATCCCTCAGTTAGACCACACTGTGAGCACTGTGCACAGTTCCAGTCTACCTATCCCTCAGTTAGACCACACTGGGAGCACTGTGCACAGTTCCGGTCTCCATATCCCTCAGTTAGACCACACTGGGAGCACTGTGCACTGTTCCAGTCTCCATATCCCTCAGTTAGACAACACTGGTGCACTGTGCACAGTTCCAGTCTCCATATCCCTCAGTTAGACCACACTGGGAGCACTGTGCACAGATCCAGTCTCCATATCCCTCAGTTAGACAACACTGGGAGCACTGTGCACAGTTCCAGTCTCCATATCCCTCGGTTAGACATCACTGGTAGCACTGTGCACAGTTCCGGTCTCCATATCCCTCAGTTAGACCACACTGGGAGAACTGTGCACAGTTCTGGTCTCCATATCCCTCAGTTCGACCACAATGGGAGCACTGTGTACAGTTCCAGTCTCCATATCCCTCGGTTAGACCACACTGGGAGCACTGTGCACAGTTCCAGTCTCCATATCCATCAGTTCGACAGCAGTGGGAGCATTGTGCACAGTTCCAGTCTCCATATCCCTCAGTTAGACAACACTGGGAGCACTGTGCACAGTTCCAGTCTCCGTATCCCTTGGTTAGACCAGACTGGGAGCACTGTGCACAGTTCCGGTCTCCATATCCCTCAGTTAGACTACACTGGGAGCACTGTGCTCAGTTCAAGTCTCCATAGCCCTCGGTTAGAGCACACTGGGAGCACTCTGCACTGTTCCAGTCTCCATATCCCTCAGTGAGACCACACTGGGAGCACTGTGCACAGTTCCAGTCTCCATAACCCTTAGTTAGACCACACTGGGAGCACTGTGCACAGTTCCAGTCTACTTATCCTGAGGTTAGATCACACAGGGAGCACGGTACACAGTTCCAGTCTACATATCCCTATGTTAGACCACACTGGGAGCACTGTACACAGTTCCAGTCACCATATCCCTCAGTTAGACAACACTGGGAGCACTGTGCACAATTCCACTCTCCATATCCCTCGGTTAGACCACACTGGAAGCACTGTGCACAGTTCCAGTCTCCATATCCCTCGGTTAGACCACACTGGAAGCACTGTGCCCAGTTCCGGTCTCTACATCCCTCGGTTAGACAATACTGGGAGCACAGTGCACAGTTCCAGTCTCCATATCCCTCAGTTAGACACCACTGGGAGCGCTGTGCACAGTTCCAGTCTCCATATCACTCAGCTAGACAACACTGGGAGCACTGTGCACAGTTCAGGTCTCCATATCCCTCAGTTAGACCACAGTGGGAGCACTGTTCACAGATCCAGTCTCCCTATCCCTCAGTTAGACAACACTGGGAGCACTGTGCACAGTTCCAGTCTCCATATCCCTCAGTTAGACCACACTGGGAGCACTGTGCACAGTTCCAGTGGCCATTTCCCTCAGTTAGACAACACTGGGAGCACTGTGCACAGTTCCAGTCTCCATATCCCTCAGTTAGACCACACTGGGAGCACTGTGCACAGTTCCACTCTCCATATCCCTCAGTTAGACCACCCTGGGGGCCATGTGCACAGTTCCGCTCTCCATATCCCTCGGTTAGACCACACTGGGAGCACTGTGCACAGTTCCAGTCTCCAAGTCCCTCGGTTAGAACACACTGGGAGCACTGTGCACAGTTCCAGTCTCCATATCCCTCCGTTAGACGACACAGGGAGCACCATGCACAGTTCCAGTCTCCATATCCCTCAGTTAGACCACACTGGGAGCACTGTGCACAGTTCCAGTCTCAATATCCCTCAGTTCGACCACACTGGGAGCACCATGCACAGTTCCAGTCTACATATCCCTAGGTTAGACCAGACTGGGAGCACTGTGCACAGTTCCAGTCTCCATATCCCTCAGTTAGACAACACTGGGAGCACTGTGCACAGTTCCGGTCTCCATATCCCTCAGTTAGACCACACAGGGAGCTCTATGCACAGTTCCAGTCTCCATATCCCTCAGTTAGACAACACTGGGAGCACTGTGCACAGTTCCGGTCTCCATATCCCTCAGTTAGACCACAATGGGAGCACTGTGTACAGTTCCAGTCTCCATATCCCTCGGTTAGACCACACTGGGAGCACTGTGCACAGTTCCAGTCTCCATATCCCTCAGTTAGACAACACTGGGAGCACTGTGCACAGTTCCAGTCTCCATATCCATCAGTTCGACAACAGTGGGAGCATTGTGCACAGTTCCAGTCTCCATATCCCTCAGTTAGAACACACTGGGAGCACTGCACAGTTCCAGTCTCCATATCCCTTGGTTAGACCAGACTGGGAGCACTGTGCTCAGTTCAAGTCTCCATATCCCTCGGTTAGACCACACTGGGGGCACTCTGCACAGTTCCAGTCTCCATATCCCTCAGTGAGACCACACTGGGAGCACTGTGCACAGTTCCAGTCTCCATAACCCTTAGTTAGACCACACTGGGAGCACTGTGCTCAGTTCCAGTCTCCATATCCCTCAGTTAGACAACACTGGGAGCACTGTGCACAGTTCCAGTCTCCATGTCCCTCGGTTAGAACACACTGGGAGCACTGTGCACAGTTCCAGTCTCCATATCCCTCCGTTAGACCACACAGGGAGCACTGTGCACAGTTCCAGTCTCCATTTGCCACAGTTAGACCACACTGGGAGCACTGTGCACAGTTCCAGTCTACATATCCCTATGTTAGACCACACCGGGAGCACTGTGCACAGTTCCAGTCACCATATCCCTCAGTTAGACAACACTGGGAGCACTGTGCACAATTCCACTCTCCATATCCCTCGGTTAGACCACACTGAAAGCACTGTGCACAGTTCCAGTCTCCATATCCCTCGGTTAGACCACACTGGAAGCACTGTGCTCAGTTCCGGTATCTACATCCCTCGGTTAGACAACACTGGGAGCACCGTGCACAGTTCAGGTCTCCATATCCCTCAGTTAGACCACAGTGGGAGCACTGTGCACAGATCCAGTCTCCCTATCCCTCAGTTAGACCACACTGGGAGCACTGTGCACAGTTCCAGTCTCCATATCCCTCATTTAGACCAAACTGGGAGCACTATGCACAGTTCCAGTCTCCATTTCCCTCAGTTAGACAACACTGGGAGCACTGTGCACAGTTCCAGTCTCCATATCACTCGGTTAGACAGCACTGGGAACACTGTGCACAGTTCCAGTCTCCATATCCCTCCGTTAGACCACACAGGGAGCACCGTGCACAGTTCGTCTCCATATCCCTCAGTTAGACCACACTGGGAGCACTGTGCACAGTTCCAGTCTCCATATCCCTCTGTTAAACCACACTGGGAGCACTGTGCACAGTTCCAGTCTACATATCCCTCAGTTACACCACACTGGGAGCACTGTGCACAGTCCCAGTCTCCATATCCATCATTTCGACAGCACTGGGAACACTGTGCACAGTACCAGTCTCCATATCCCTCAGTTAGACTACACTGGGAGCACTGTGCTCAGTTACAGTCTCCATATCTCTCCGTTAGACCACACTGGGAGCACTGTGCACAGTTCCAGTCTCCATATCCCTCAGTTAGACCACACTGGGAGCAATGTGCACAGTTCCGCTCTCCATATCCCTCGGTTAGACCACACTGGGAGCACTGTGCACAGTTCCAGTCTCCATGTCCCTCGGTTAGAACACACTGGGAGCACTGTGCACAGTTCCAGTCTCCATATCCCTCCGTTAGTCTACACAGGGAGCACCATGCACAGTTCCAATCTCCATATCCCTCCGTTAGACGACACAGGGAGCACCATGCTCAGTTCCAGTCTCCATATCCCTCAGTTAGACCACACTGGGAGCACTGTGCACAGTTCCAGTCTCCATTTGCCTCAGTTAGACCCACACTGGGAGCACTGTGCACAGTTCCAGTCTACATATCCCTAGGTTAGACCACACTGGGAGCACTGTGTACAGTTCCAGTCTCCATATCCCTCAGTTAGACCACCCTGGGAGCACTGTGCACAGTTCCAGTCTCCATATCCCTCGGTTAGACAACACTGGTAGCACTGTGCCCAGTTCCGGTCTCCATATCCCTCAGTTAGACCACACTGGGAGAACTGTGCCCAGTTCTGGTCTCCATATCCCTCAGTTAGACCACAATGGGAGCACTATGTACAGTTCCAGTCTCCATATCCCTCCGTTAGACCACACTGGGAGCACTGTGCACAGTTCCAGTCTCCATATCCCTCAGTTAGACAACACTGGGAGCTCTGTGCACAGTTCCAGTCTCCATATCCCTCAGTTAGAACACACTGGGAGCACTGTGCACAGTTCCAGTCTCCATATCCCTTAGTTAGACCAGACTGGGAGCACTGCACAGTTCCGGTCTCCATATCCCTCCGTTAGACTACACTGGGAGCACTGTGCTCAGTTCAAGTCTCCATAGCCCTCGGTTAGACCACACTGGGAGCACTCTGCACTGTTCCAGTCTCCATATCCCTCAGTGAGACCACACTGGGAGCACTGTGCACAGTTCCAGTCTACATATCCCGAGGTTAGATCACACAGGAGCACTGTACACAGTTCCAGTCTACATATCCCTATGTTAGACCACACTGGGAGCACTGTGCACAGTTCCAGTCATCATATCCCTCAGTTAGACAACACTGGGAGCACTGTGCACAGTTCCAGTCTCCATATCCCTCGGTTAGACCACACTGGGAGCACTCTGCACTGTTCCAGTCTCCATATCCCTCAGTGAGACCACACTGGGAGCACTGTGCACAGTTCCAGTCTACATATCCCGAGGTTAGATCACACAGGAGCACTGTACACAGTTCCAGTCTACATATCCCTATGTTAGACCACACTGGGAGCACTGTGCACAGTTCCAGTCATCATATCCCTCAGTTAGACCACACTGGAAGCACTGTGCACAGTTCCGGTCTCTACATCCCTCGGTTATACAACACTGGGAGCACAGTGCACAGTTCCAGTCTCCATATCCCTCAGTTAGACACCATTGGGAGCACTGTGCACAGTTCCAGTCTCCATATCACTCAGTTAGACAACACTGGGAAAACTGTGCACAGTTCAGGTCTCCATATCCCTCAGTTAGACCACACTGTGAGCACTGTGCACAGTTCCAGTCTACCTATCCCTCAGTTAGACCACACTGGGAGCACTGTGCACAGTTCCGGTCTCCATATCCCTCAGTTAGATCACACTGGGAGCACTGTGCACAGTTCCAGTCTCCATATCCCTCAGTTAGACAACACTGGTGCACTGTGCACAGTTCCAGTCTCCATATCCCTCAGTTAGACCACACTGGGAGCACTGTGCACAGTTCCAGTCTCCATATCCCTCGGTTAGACATCACTGGTAGCACTGTGCACAGTTCCAGTCTCCATATCCCTCAGTTAGACCACACTGGGAGCACTGTGCACAGTTCCGGTCTCCATATCCCTCAGTTAGACCACACTGGGAGCACTGTGCGCAGTTCCAGTCTCCATATCCCTCAATTAGACCACACTGGGAGCACTGTGCACAGTTCCAGTCTCCATATCCATCAGTTAGACAACACTGGGAGCACTGTGCACAGTTCCAGTCTCCATATCCATCAGTTCGACAGCAGTGGGAGCACTGTGCACAGTTCCAGTCTCCATATCCATCAGTTAGACAACACTGGGAGCACTGTGCACAGTTCCAGTCTCCATATCCCTCGGTTAGACATCACTGGTAGCACTGTGCACAGTTCCAGTCTCCATATCCCTCAGTTAGACAACACTGGGAGCACTGTGCACAGTTCCGGTCTCCATATCCCTCAGTTAGACCACACTGGGAGAACTGTGTACAATTCTGGTCTCCATATCCCTCAGTTCGACCACAATGGGAGCACTGTGTACAGTTCCAGTCTCCATATCCCTCAGTTAGACAACACTGGGAGCACTGTGCACAGTTCCAGTCTCCATATCCCTCGGTTAGACATCACTGGTAGCACTGTGCACAGTTCCGGTCTCCATATCCCTCAGTTAGACCACACTGGGAGCACTGTGCACAGTTCCAGTCTCCATATCCCTCAGTTAGACAACACTGGGAGCACTGTGCACAGTTCCAGTCTCCATATCCCTCGGTTAGACATCACTGGTAGCACTGTGCACAGTTCCAGTCTCCATATCCCTCAGTTAGACCACACTGGGAGCACTGTGCACAGTTCCGGTCTCCATATCCCTCAGTTAGACCACACTGGGAGAACTGTGCACAATTCTGGTCTCCATATCCCTCAGTTCGACCACAATGGGAGCACTGTGTACAGTTCCAGTCTCCATATCCCTCGGTTAGACCACACTGGGAGCACTGTGCACAGTTCCAGTCTCCATATCCATCAGTTCGACAACACTGGGAGCACTGTGCACAGTTCCAGTCTCCATATCCATCAGTTCGACAGCAGTGGGAGCACTGTGCACAGTTCCAGTCTACATATCCCTATGTTAGACCACACTGGGAGCACTGTGCACAGTTCCAGTCATCATATCCCTCAGTTAGACCACACTGGAAGCACTGTGCACAGTTCCGGTCTCTACATCCCTCGGTTATACAACACTGGGAGCACAGCGCACAGTTCCAGTCTCCATATCCCTTGGTTAGACCACACTGGGAGCACTGTGCACAGTTCCAGTCTCCGTATCCCTTGGTTAGACCAGACTGGGAGCACTGTGCACAGTTCCAGTCTCCATATCCCTCAGTTAGACAACACTGGGAGCACTGTGCACAGTTCCAGTCTCCATATCCATCAGTTCGACAGCAGTGGGAGCACTGTGCACAGTTCCAGTCTCCGTATCCCTCAGTTAGACCACACTGGGAGCACTGTGCACAGTTCCGGTCCCCATATCCCTCAGTTAGACCACACTGGGAGCACTGTGCTCAGTTCAAGTCTCCATAGCCCTCGGTTAGAGCACACTGGGAGCACTCTGCACTGTTCCAGTCTCCATATCCCTCAGTGAGACCACACTGGGAGCACTGTGCACAGTTCCAGTCTCCATAACCCTTAGTTAGACCACACTGGGAGCACTGTGCACAGTTCCAGTCTACTTATCCTGAGGTTAGATCACACAGGGAGCACGGTACACAGTTCCAGTCTACATATCCCTATGTTAGACCACACTGGGAGCACTGTACACAGTTCCAGTCACCATATCCCTCAGTTAGACAACACTGGGAGCACTGTGCACAATTCCACTCTCCATATCCCTCGGTTAGACCACACTGGAAGCACTGTGCACAGTTCCAGTCTCCATATCCCTCGGTTAGACCACACTGGAAGCACTGTGCCCAGTTCCGGTCTCTACATCCCTCGGTTAGACAATACTGGGAGCACAGTGCACAGTTCCAGTCTCCATATCCCTCAGTTAGACACCACTGGGAGCGCTGTGCACAGTTCCAGTCTCCATATCACTCAGCTAGACAACACTGGGAGCACTGTGCACAGTTCAGGTCTCCATATCCCTCAGTTAGACCACAGTGGGAGCACTGTTCACAGATGCAGTCTCCCTATCCCTCAGTTAGACAACACTGGGAGCACTGTGCACAGTTCCAGTCTCCATATCCCTCAGTTAGACCACACTGGGAGCACTGTGCACAGTTCCAGTGGCCATTTCCCTCATTTAGACAACACTGGGAGCACTGTGCACAGTTCCAGTCTCCATATCCCTCAGTTAGACCACACTGGGAGCACTGTGCACAGTTCCAGTCTCCAAGTCCCTCGGTTAGAACACACTGGGAGCACTGTGCACAGTTCCAGTCTCCATATCCCTCCGTTAGACGACACAGGGAGCACCATGCACAGTTCCAGTCTCCATATCCCTCAGTTAGACCACACTGGGAGCACTGTGCACAGTTCCAGTCTCAATATCCCTCAGTTCGACCACACTGGGAGCACCATGCACAGTTCCAGTCTACATATCCCTAGGTTAGACCAGACTGGGAGCACTGTGCACAGTTCCGATCTCCATATCCCTCAGTTAGACTACACTGGGAGCACTATGCACAGTTCCGGTCTCCATATCCCTCAGTTAGACCACACTGGGAGACCTGTGCACAGTTCCAGTCTCCATATCCATCAGTTCGACAACACTGGGAGCACTGTGCACAGTTCCAGTCTCCATATCCCTTGGTTAGACCAGACTGGGAGCACTGTGCTCAGTTCAAGTCTCCATATCCCTCGGTTAGACCACACTGGGGGCACTGTGCACAGTTCAAGTCTCCATATCCCTCAGTTAGACCACACTGGGGGCACTCTGCACAGTTCCAGTCTCCATATCCCTCAGTGAGACCACACTGGGAGCACTGTGCACAGTTCCAGTCTCCATATCCCTTAGTTAGACCACACTGGGAGCACTGTGCTCAGTTCCAGTCTCCATATCCCTCAGTTAGACAACACTGGGAGCAGTGTGCACAGTTCCAGTCTCCATGTCCCTCGGTTAGAACACACTGGGAGCACTGTGCACAGTTCCAGTAACCATATCCGTCAGTTAGACCACACTGGGAGCATTGTGCACAGTTCCAGTCTCCATGTCCCTCGGTTAGAACACACTGGGAGCACTGTGCACAGTTCCAGTCTCCATATCCCTCCGTTAGACCACACAGGGAGCACTGTGCACAGTTCCAGTCTCCATTTGCCACAGTTAGACCACACTGGGAGCACTGTGCACAGTTCCAGTCTACATATCCCTATGTTAGACCACACCGGGAGCACTGTGCACAATTCCACTCTCCATATCCCTCGGTTAGACCACACTGGAAGCACTGTGCTCAGTTCCGGTATCTACATCCCTCGGTTAGACAACACTGGGAGCACCGTGCACAGTTCAGGTCTCCATATCCCTCAGTTAGACCACAGTGGGAGCACTGTGCACAGATCCAGTCTCCCTATCCCTCAGTTAGACCACACTGGGAGCACTGTGCACAATTCCAGTCTCCATATCCCTCATTTAGACCAAACTGGGAGCACTATGCACAGTTCCAGTCTCCATTTCCCTCAGTTAGACAACACTGGGAGCACTGTGCACAGTTCCAGTCTCCATATCACTCGGTTAGACAGCACTGGGAACACTGTGCACAGTTCCAGTCTCCATATCCCTCCGTTAGACCACACAGGGAGCACCGTGCACAGTTCGTCTCCATATCCCTCAGTTAGACCACACTGGGAGCACTGTGCACAGTTCCAGTCTCCATATCCCTTTGTTAAACCACACTGGGAGCACTGTGCACAGTTCCAGTCTACATATCCCTCAGTTACACCACACTGGGAGCACTGTGCACAGTCCCAGTCTCCATATCCATCATTTCGACAGCACTGGGAACACTGTGCACAGTTCCAGTCTACATATCCCTCAGTTACACCACACTGGGAACACTGTGCACAGTACCAGTCTCCATATCCCTCAGTTAGACCACACTTGGAGCACTGCGCACAGTTCCAGTCTCCATATCCCTTCGTTAAACCAGACTGGGAGCACTGTGCACAGTTCCGGTCACCATATCCCTCAATTAGACCACACTGGGAGCACTGTGCTCAGTTACAGTCTCCATATCTCTCCGTTAGACCACACTGGGAGCACTGTGCACAGTTCCAGTCTCCATATCCCTCAGTTAGACCACACTGGGAGCAATGTGCACAGTTCCTCTCTCCATATCCCTCGGTTAGACCACACTGGGAGCACTGTGCACAGTTCCAGTCTCCATGTCCCTCGGTTAGAACACACTGGGAGCACTGTGCACAGTTCCAGTCTCCATATCCCTCCGTTAGTCTACACAGGGAGCACCATGCACAGTTCCAATCTCCATATCCCTCCGTTAGACGACACAGGGAGCACCATGCTCAGTTCCAGTCTCCATATCCCTCAGTTAGACCACACTGGGAGCACTGTGCACAGTTCCAGTCTCCATTTGCCTCAGTTAGACCCACACTGGGAGCACTGTGCACAGTTCCAGTCTACATATCCCTAGGTTAGACAACACTGGGAGCACTGTGTACAGTTCCAGTCTCCATATCCCTCAGTTAGACCACACTGGGAGCACTGTGCACAGTTCCAGTCTCCATATCCCTCAGTTAGACAACACTGGGAGCACTGTGCACAGTTCCAGTCTCCATATCCCTCGGTTAGACAACACTGGTAGCACTGTGCCCAGTTCCGGTCTCCATATCCCTCAGTTAGACCACACTGGGAGAACTGTGCACAGTTCTGGTCTCCATATCCCTCAGTTAGACCACAATGGGAGCACTATGTACAGTTCCAGTCTCCATATCCCTCCGTTAGACCACACTGGGAGCACTGTGCACAGTTCCAGTCTCCATATCCCTCAGTTAGACAACACTGGGAGCTCTGTGCACAGTTCCAGTCTCCATATCCATCAGTTCGACAACAGTGGGAGCATTGTGCACAGTTCCAGTCTCCATATCCCTCAGTTAGAACACACTGGGAGCACTGTGCACAGTTCCAGTCTTCATATCCCTTAGTTAGACCAGACTGGGAGCACTGTGCACAGTTCCGGTCTCCATATCCCTCAGTTAGAACACACTGGGAGCACTGTGCTCAGTTCAAGTCTCCATAGCCCTCGGTTAGACCACACTGGGAGCACTCTGCACTGTTCCAGTCTCCATATCCCTCAGTGAGACCACACTGGGAGCACTGTGCACAGTTCCAGTCTCCATAACCCTTAGTTAGACCACACTGGGAGCACTGTGCACAGTTCCAGTCTACATATCCCTCGGTTATACAACACTGGAGCACTGTACACAGTTCCAGTCTACATATCCCTATTTTAGACCACACTGGGAGCACTGTGCACAGTTCCAGTCATCATATCCCTCTGTTAGACAACACTGGGAGCACTGTGCACAGTTCCAGTCTCCATATCCCTCGGTTAGACCACACTGGAAGCACTGTGCACAGTTCCGGTCTCTACATCCCTCGGTTATACAACACTGGAGCACTGTGCACAGTTCCAGTCTCCATATCACTCAGTTAGACAACACTGGGAGCACTGAGCACAGATCCAGTCTCCATATCCCTCAGTTAGACCACACTGGGAAAACTGTGCACAGTTCAGGTCTCCATATCCCTCAGTTAGACCACACTGGGAGCACTGAGCACAGATCCAGTCTCCCTATCCCTCAGTTAGACCACACTGGGAGCACTGTGCACAGTTCCAGTCTCCATATCCCTCAGTTAGACAACACTGGGTGCACTGTGCACAGTTCCAGTCTCCATATCCCTCAGTTAGACCACACTGGGAGCACTGTGCACAGTTCCAGTCTCCATATCCCTCAGTTAGACAACACTGGGAGCACTGTGCACAGTTCCAGTCTCCATATCCCTCGGTTAGACCACAATGGGAGCACTGTGCACAGTTCCAGTCTCCATATCCCTTGGTTAGACCAGACTGGGAGCACTGTGCGCAGTTCCGGTCTCCATATCCCTCCGTTAGACTACACTGGGAGCACTGTGCTCAGTTCAAGTCTCCATATCCCTCGGTTAGACTACACTGGGAGCACTCTGCACTGATCGAGTCTCCATATCCCTCAGTGAGACCACACTGGGAGCACTGTGCACAGTTCCAGTCTCCATAACCCTTAGTTAGACCACACTGGGAGCACTGTGCACAGTTCCAGTCTACATATCCCGAGGTTAGATCACACAGGGAGCACGGTACACAGTTCCAGTCTACATATCCCTATGTTAGACCACACTGGGAGCACTGTACACAGTTCCAGTCACCATATCCCTCGGTTAGACCACACTGGAAGCACTGTGCCCAGTTCCGGTCTCTACATCCCTCGGTTAGACAATACTGGGAGCACAGTGCACAGTTCCAGTCTCCATATCCCTCAGTTAGACACCACTGGGAGCGCTGTGCACAGTTCCAGTCTCCATATCACTCAGCTAGACAACACTGGGAGCACTGTGCACAGTTCAGGTCTCCATATCCCTCAGTTAGACCACACTGGGAGCACTGTGCACAGTTCCAGTCTCCATATCCCTCAGTTAGACCACACTGGGAGCACTGTGCACAGTTCCAGTCTCCATTTCCCTCAGTTAGACAACACTGGGAGCACTGTGCACAGTTCCAGTCTCCATATCCCTCAGTTAGACCACACTGGGAGCACTGTGCACAGTTCCGCTCTCCAGATCCCTCAGTTAGACCACACTGGGGGCCATGTGCACAGTTCCGCTCTCCAGATCCATCGTTTAGACCACACTGGGAGCACTGTGCACAGTTCCAGTCTCCAAGTCCCTCGGTTAGAACACACTGGGAGCACTGTGCACAGTTCCAGTCTCCATATCCCTCCGTTAGACCACACTGGGAGCACTGTGCACAGTTCCAATCTCAATATCCCTCAGTTCGACCACACTGGGAGCACCATGCACAGTTCCAGTCTACATATCCCTAGGTTAGACCAGACTGGGAGCACTGTGCACAGTTCCAGTCTACATATCCCTAGGTTAGACCACACTGGGAGCACTGTGCACAGTTCCAGTCTCCATATCCCTCAGTTAGACAACACTGGGAGCACTGTGCACAGTTCCAGTCTCCATATCGCTCGGTTAGACAACACTGGTAGCACTGTGCCCAGTTCCGGTCTCCATATCCCTCAGTTAGACCACACTGGGAGAACTGTGCGCAGTTCTGGTCTCCATATCCCTCAGTTAGACCACAATGGGAGCACTATGTACAGTTCCAGTCTCCATATCCCTCGGTTAGACCACACTGGGAGCACTGTGCACAGTTCCAGTCTCCATATCCCTCAGTTAGACAACACTGGGAGCACTGTGCACAGTTCCAGTCTCCATATCCATCAGTTCGACAACAGTGGGAGCATTGTGCACAGTTCCAGTCTCCATATCCCTCAGTTAGAACACACTGGGAGCACTGTGCACAGTTCCAGTCTCCATATCCCTTAGTTAGACCAGACTGGGAGCACTGCACAGTTCCGGTCTCCATATCCCTCCGTTAGACTACACTGGGAGCACTGTGCTCAGTTCAAGTCTCCATAGCCCTCGGTTAGACCACACTGGGAGCACTCTGCACTGTTCCAGTCTCCATATCCCTCAGTGAGACCACACTGGGAGCACTGTGCACAGTTCCAGTCTCCATAAACCTTAGTTAGACTACACTGGGAGCACTGTGCTCAGTTCAAGTCTCCATATCCCTCGGTTAGACCACACTGGGAGCACTCTGCACTGTTCCAGTCTCCATATCCCTCAGTGAGACCACACTGGGAGCACTGTGCACAGTTCCAGTCTACATATCCCGAGGTTAGATCACACAGGAGCAATGTGCACAGTTCCAGTCTACATATCCCTATTTTAGACCACACTGGGAGCACTGTGCACAGTTCCAGTCATCAATTCCCTCAGTTAGACAACACTGGGAGCACTGTGCACAGTTCCAGTCTCCATATCCCTTGGTTAGACCACACTGGAAGCACTGTGCACAGTTCCGGTCTCTACATCCCTCGGTTATACAACACTGGGAGCACAGTGCACAGATCCAGTCTCCCTATCCCTCAGTTAGACCACACTTGGAGCACTGTGCACAGTTCCGGTCTCCATATCCCTCAGTTAGACCTCACTGGGAGCACTGTGCACAGTTACAGTCTCCATATCCCTCTGTTAGATAACACTGGGTGCACTGTGCACAGTTCCAGTCTCCATATCCCTCAGTTAGACCACACTGGGAGCACTGTGCACAGTTCCAGTCTCCATATCCCTCAGTTAGACAACACTGGGAGCACTGTGCACAGTTCCAGTCTCCATATCCCTCGGTTAGACAACACTGGTAGCACTGTGCACAGTTCCGGTCTCCATATCCCTCAGTTAGACCACACTGGTAGAACTGTGCACAGTTCTGGTCTCCATATCCCTCAGTTCGACCACAATGGGAGCACTGTGTACAGTTCCAGTCTCCATATCCCTCGGTTAGACCACACTGGGAGCACTGTGCACAGTTCCAGTCTCCATATACCTCAGTTAGACAACACTGGGAGCACTGTGCACAGTTCCAGTCTCCATATCCATCAGTTCGACAACAGTGGGAGCATTGTGCACAGTTCCAGTCTCCATATCCCTCAGTTAGAACACACTGGGAGCACTGTGCACAGTTCCAGTCTCCATATCCCTTGGTTAGACCAGACTGGGAGCACTGTGCGCAGTTCCGGTCTCCATATCCCTCCGTTAGACTACACTGGGAGCACTGTGCTCAGTTCAAGTCTCTATCGCCCTCGGTTAGACCACACTGGGAGCACTCTGCACTGTTCCAGTCTCCATAACCCTCAGTGAGACCACACTGGGAGCACTGTGCACAGTTCCAGTCTCCATAACCCTTAGTTAGACCACACTGGGAGCACTATGCACATTTCCAGTCTACATATCCCGAGGTTAGGTCACACAGGGAGCACGGTACACAGTCCCAGTCTACATATCCCTATGTTAGACCACACTGGGAGCACTGTACAAAGTTCCAGTCACCATATCCCTCAGTTAGACAACACTGGGTGCACTGTGCACAATTCCACTCTCCATATCCCTCGGTTAGACCACACTGGAAGCACTGTGCACAGTTCCAGTCTCCATATCCCTCGGTTAGACCACACTGGAAGCACTGTGCCCAGTTCCGGTCTCTACATCCCTCGGTTAGACAATACTGGGAGCACAGTGCACAGTTTCAGTCTCCATATCCCTCAGTTAGACACCACTGGGAGCGCTGTGCACAGTTCCAGTCTCCATATCACTCAGCCAGACAACACTGGGAGCACTGTGCACAGTTCAGGTCTCCATATCCCTCAGTTAGACCACAGTGGGAGCACTGTTCACAGATCCAGTCTCCCTATCCCTCAGTTAGACCACACTGGGAGCACTGTGCACAGTTCCAGTCTCCATATCCCTCAGTTAGACCACACTGGGAGCACTGTGCACAGTTCCAGTCTCCATTTCCCTCAGTTAGACAACACTGGGAGCACTGTGCACAGTTCCAGCCTCCATATCCCTCAGTTAGACCACACTGGGAGCACTGTGCACAGTTCCAGTCTCCATATCCCTTAGTTAGACCACACTGGGGGCCATGTGCACAGTTCCGCTCTCCATTTCCCTCGGTTAGACCACACTGGGAGCACTGTGCACAGTTCCAGTCTCCAAGTCCCTCGGTTAGAACACACTGGGAGCACTGTGCACAGTTCCAGTCTCCATATCCCTCCGTTAGACGACACAGGGAGCACCATGCACAGTTCCAGTGTCCATATCCCTCAGTTAGACCACACTGGGAGCACTGTGCACAGTTCCAGTCTCAATATCCCTCAGTTCGACCACACTGGGAGCACCATGCACAATTCCAGTCTACATATCCCTAGGTTAGACAAGACTGGGAGCACTGTGCACAGTTCCAGTCTACATATCCCTAGGTTAGACCACACTGGGAGCACTGTGCACAGTTCCAGTCTCCATATCCCTCAGTTAGACAACACTGGGAGCACTGTGCACAGTTCCGCTCTCCATATCCCTCAGTTAGACCACACTGGGAGAACTGTGCACAGTTCTAGTCTCCATATCCCTCAGTTAGACCACAATGAGAGCACTGTGTACAGTTCCAGTCTCCATATCCCTCGGTTAGACCACACTGTGAGCACTGTGCACAGTTCCAGTCTCCATATCCCTCAGTTAGACAACACTGGGAGCACTGTGCACAGTTCCAGTCTCCATATCCATCAGTTCGACAACAGTGGGAGCATTGTGCACAGTTCCAGTCTCCATATCCCTCAGTTAAAACACACTGGGAGCACTGCACAGTTCCAGTCTCCATATCCCTTGGTTAGACCAGACTGGGAGCACTGTGCACAGTTCCAGTCTCCATATCCCTCAGTTAGACTACACTGGCAGCACTGTGCTCAGTTCAAGTCTCCATATCCCTCGGTTAGACCACACTGGGGGCACTCTGCACAGTTCCAGTCTCCATATCCCTCAGTGAGACCACGCTGGGAGCACTGTGCACAGTTCCAGTCTCCATAACCCTTAGTTAGACCACACTGGGAGCACTGTACTCAGTTCCAGTCTCCATATCCCTCAGTTAGACAACACTGGGAGCACTGTGCACAGTTCCAGTCTCCATGTCCCTCGGTTAGAACACACTGGGAGCACTGTGCACAGTTCCAGTCACCATATCCCTCAGTTAGACCACACTGGGAGCATTGTGCACAGTTCCAGTCTCCATGTCCCTCGGTTAGAACACACTGGGAGCACTGTGCACAGTTCCAGTCTCCATATCCCTCCGTTAGACCACACAGGGAGCACTGTGCACAGTTCCAGTCTCCATTTGCCACAGTTAGACCACACTGGGAGCACTGTGCACAGTTCCAGTCTACATATCCCTATGTTAGACCACACCGGGAGCACTGTGCACAGTTCCAGTCACCATATCCCTCAGTTAGACAACACTGGGAGCACTGTGCACAATTCCACTCTCCATATCCCTCGGTTAGACCACACTGGAAGCACTGTGCACAGTTCCAGTCTCCATATCCCTCGGTTAGACCACACTGGAAGCACTGTGCTCAGTTCCAGTATCTACATCCCTCGGTTAGAAAACACTGGGAGCACCGTGCACAGTTCAGGTCTCCCTATCCCTCAGTTAGACCACACTGGGAGCACTGTGCACAGTTCCAGGCTCCATATCCCTCATTTAGACAACACTGGGAGCACTATACACAGTTCCAGTCTCCATTTCCCTCAGTTAGACAATACTGGGAGCACTGTGCACAGTTCCAGTCTCCATATCACTCGGTTAGACTGCACTGGGAGTACTGTGCACAGTTGCAGTCTCCATGTCCCTCGGTTAGAACACACTGGGAGCACTGTGCACAGTTCTAGTCTCCATATCCCTCCGTTAGACCACACAGGGAGCACCGTGCACAGTTCGTCTCCATATCCCTCAGTTCGACCACAATGGGAGCACAGTGTACAGTTCCAGTCTCCATATCCCTCAGTTAGACCACACTGGGAGCACTGTGCACAGTTCCAGTCTCCATATACCTCAGTTAGACAACACTGGGAGCACTGTGCACAGTTCCAGTCTCCATATCCCTCGGTTAGACCCACACTGGGAGCACTGTGCACAGTTCCAGTCTCCATATCCCTCAGTTAGACACCACTGGGAGCGCTGTGCACAGTTCCAGTCTCCATATCACTCAGTTAGACCACACTCGGAGCACTGTGCACAGTTCCAGTCTCCATATCCCTCAGTTAGACCACACTGGGAGCACTGTGCACAGTTCCAGTCTCCATTTCCCTCAGTTAGACAACACTGGGAGCACTGTGCACAGTTCCAGCCTCCATATCCCTCAGTTAGACCACACTGGGAGCACTGTGCACAGTTCCAGTCTCCATATCCCTCAGTTAGACCACACTGGGGGCCATGTGCACAGTTCCGCTCTCCATATCCCTCGGTTAGACCACACTGGGAGCACTGTGCACAGTTCCAGTCTCCAAGTCCCTCGGTTAGAACACACTGGGAGCACTGTGCACAGTTCCAGTCTCCATATCCCTCCGTTAGACGACACAGGGAGCACCATGCACAGTTCCAGTCTCCATATCCCTCAGTTAAACCACACTGGGAGCACTGTGCACAGTTCCAGTCTCAATATCCCTCAGTTCGACCACACTGGGAGCACCATGCACAGTTCCAGTCTCCATATCCCTCAGTTAGACAACACTGGGAGCACTGTGCACAGTTCCGCTCTCCATATCCCTCAGTTAGACCACACTGGGAGAACTGTGCACAGTTCTAGTCTCCATATCCCTCAGGTGGACCACAATGGGAGCACTGTGTACAGTTCCAGTCTCCATATCCCTCGGTTAGACCACACTGGGAGCACTGTGCACAGTTCCAGTCTCCATATCCCTCAGTTAGACAACACTGGGAGCACTGTGCACAGTTCCAGTCTCCATATCCATCAGTTCGACAACAGTGGGAGCATTGTGCACAGTTCCAGTCTCCATATCCCTCAGTTAGCACACACTGGGAGCACTGCACAGTTCCAGTCTCCATATCCCTCAGTTAGACTACACTGGCAGCACTGTGCTCAGTTCAAGTCTCCATATCCCTCGGTTAGACCACACTGGGGGCACTCTGCACAGTTCCAGTCTCCATATCCCTCAGTGAGACCACACTGGGAGCACTGTGCACAGTTCCAGTCTCCATAACCCTTAGTTAGACCACACTGGGAGCACTGTGCTCAGTTCCAGTCTCCATATCCCTCAGTTAGACAACACTGGGAGCACTGTGCACAGTTCCAGTCTCCATGTCCCTCGGTTAGAACACACTGGAAGCACTGTGCACAGTTCCAGTCACCATATCCCTCAGTTAGACCACACTGGGAGCATTGTGCACAGTTCCAGTCTCCATGTCCCTCGGTTAGAACACACTGGGAGCACTGTGCACAGTTCCAGTCTCCATATCCCTCCGTTAGACCACACAGGGAGCACTGTGCACAGTTCCAGTCTCCATTTGCCACAGTTAGACCACACTGGGAGCACTGTGCACAGTTCCAGTCTACATATCCCTATGTTAGACCACACCGGGAGCACTGTGCACAGTTCCAGTCACCATATCCCTCAGTTAGACAACACTGGGTAAACTGTGCACAATTCCACTCTCCATATCCCTCGGTTAGACCACACTGGAAGCACTGTGCACAGTTCCAGTCTCCATATCCCTCGGTTAGACCACACTGGAAGCACTGTGCTCAGTTCCGGTATCTACATCCCTCGGTTAGAAAACACTGGGAGCACCGTGCACAGTTCAGGTCTCCCTATCCCTCAGTTAGACCACACTGGGAGAACTGTGCACAGTTCCAGTCTCCATATCCCTCATTTAGACAACACTGGGAGCACTATACACAGTTCCAGTCTCCATTTCCCTCAGTTATACAATACTGGGAGCACTGTGCACAGTTCCAGTCTCCATATCACTCGGTTAGACTGCACTGGGAGTACTGTGCACAGTTGCAGTCTCCATGTCCCTCGGTTAGACCACACTGGGAGCACTGTGCACAGTTCTAGTCTCCATATCCCTCCGTTAGACCACACAGGGAGCACCGTGCACAGTTCGTCTCCATATCCCTCAGTTAGACCACACTGGGAGCACTTTGCACAGTTCCAGTCTCCATATCCCTCTGTTAAACCACACTGGGAGCACTGTGCACAGTTCCAGTCTACATATCCCTCAGTTACACCACACTGGGAGCACTGTGCACAGTCCCAGGCTCCATATCCATCATTTCGACAGCACTGGGAACACTGTGCACAGTACCAGTCTCCATATCCCTCAGTTAGACCACACTGGGAGCACTGTGCACAGTTCCAGTCTCCATATCCCTTCGTTAAACCAGACTGGGATCACTGTGCACAGTTCCGGTCTCCATATCCCTCAATTAGACCACACTGGGAGCACTGTGCACAGTTCCAGTCTCCATATCCCTCAGTTAGACCACACTGGGAGCAATGTGCACAGTTCCGCTCTCCATATCCCTCGGTTAGACTACACTGGCAGCACTGTGCACAGTTCCAGTCTCCAAGTCCCTCGGTTAGAACACACTGGGAGCACTGTGCACAGTTCCAGTCTCCATATCCCTCCGTTAGTCTACGCAGGGAGCACCATGCACAGTTCCAGTCTCCATATCCCTCAGTTAGACCACACTGGGAGCACTGTGCACAGTTCCAGTCTACATATCCCAATGTTAGACCACACCGGGAGCACTGTGCACAGTTCCAGTCACCATATCCCTCAGTTAGACAACACTGGGAGCACTGTGCACTATTCCACTCTCCATATCCCTCGGTTAGACCACACTGGAAGCACTGTGCACAGTTCCAGTCTCCATATCCCTCGGTTAGACCACACTGGAAGCACTGTGCTCAGTTCCGGTATCTACATCCCTCGGTTAGACAACACTGGGAGCACTATGCACAGTTCCAGTCTCCATTTCCCTCAGTTAGACAACACTGGGAGCACTGTGCACAGTTCCAGTCTCCATATCACTCGGTTAGACAGCACTGGGAGCACTGTGCACAGTTCCAGTCTCCATGTCCCTCGGTTAGACCACACTGGGAGCACTGTGCACAGTTCCAGTCTCCATATCCCTCTGTTAAACCACACTGGGAGCACTGTGCACAGTTCCAGTCTCCATATCCCTCAGTGAGACCACACTGGGAGCACTGTGCACAGTCCCAGTCTCCATATCCATCATTTCGACAGCAGTGGGAACACTGTGCACAGTACCAGTCTCCATATCCCTCAGTTAGACCACACTGGGAGCACTGTGCACAGTTCCAGTCTCCACATCCCTTCGTTAAACCAGACTGGGAGCACTGTGCACAGTTCCGGTCTCCATATCCCTGAATTAGACCACACTGGGAGCACTGTGCTCAGTTCCAGTCTCCATATCTCTCCGTTAGACCACACTGGGAGCACTGTGCACAGTTCCAGTCTCCATATCCCTCACTTAGACCACACTGGGAGCAATGTGCACAGTTCCGCTCTCCATATCCCTCGGTTAGACCACACTGGGAGCACTGTGCACAGTTCCAGTCTCCATGTCCCTCGGTTAGAACACACTGGGAGCACTGTGCACAGTTCCAGTCTCCATATCCCTCCGTTAGTCTACACAGGGAGCACCATGCACAGTTCCAGTCTCCATATCCCTCGGTTAGACCACACTGGAAGCACTGTGCTCAGTTCCAGTATCTACATCCCTCGGTTAGAAAACACTGGGAGCACCGTGCACAGTTCAGGTCTCCCTATCCCTCAGTTAGACCACACTGGGAGCACTGTGCACAGTTCCAGGCTCCATATCCCTCATTTAGACAACACTGGGAGCACTATACACAGTTCCAGTCTCCATTTCCCTCAGTTAGACAATACTGGGAGCACTGTGCACAGTTCCAGTCTCCATATCACTCGGTTAGACTGCACTGGGAGTACTGTGCACAGTTGCAGTCTCCATGTCCCTCGGTTAGAACACACTGGGAGCACTGTGCACAGTTCTAGTCTCCATATCCCTCCGTTAGACCACACAGGGAGCACCGTGCACAGTTCGTCTCCATATCCCTCAGTTCGACCACAATGGGAGCACAGTGTACAGTTCCAGTCTCCATATCCCTCAGTTAGACCACACTGGGAGCACTGTGCACAGTTCCAGTCTCCATATACCTCAGTTAGACAACACTGGGAGCACTGTGCACAGTTCCAGTCTCCATATCCCTCGGTTAGACCCACACTGGGAGCACTGTGCACAGTTCCAGTCTCCATATCCCTCAGTTAGACACCACTGGGAGCGCTGTGCACAGTTCCAGTCTCCATATCACTCAGTTAGACCACACTCGGAGCACTGTGCACAGTTCCAGTCTCCATATCCCTCAGTTAGACCACACTGGGAGCACTGTGCACAGTTCCAGTCTCCATTTCCCTCAGTTAGACAACACTGGGAGCACTGTGCACAGTTCCAGCCTCCATATCCCTCAGTTAGACCACACTGGGAGCACTGTGCACAGTTCCAGTCTCCATATCCCTCAGTTAGACCACACTGGGGGCCATGTGCACAGTTCCGCTCTCCATATCCCTCGGTTAGACCACACTGGGAGCACTGTGCACAGTTCCAGTCTCCAAGTCCCTCGGTTAGAACACACTGGGAGCACTGTGCACAGTTCCAGTCTCCATATCCCTCCGTTAGACGACACAGGGAGCACCATGCACAGTTCCAGTCTCCATATCCCTCAGTTAAACCACACTGGGAGCACTGTGCACAGTTCCAGTCTCAATATCCCTCAGTTCGACCACACTGGGAGCACCATGCACAGTTCCAGTCTCCATATCCCTCAGTTAGACAACACTGGGAGCACTGTGCACAGTTCCGCTCTCCATATCCCTCAGTTAGACCACACTGGGAGAACTGTGCACAGTTCTAGTCTCCATATCCCTCAGGTGGACCACAATGGGAGCACTGTGTACAGTTCCAGTCTCCATATCCCTCGGTTAGACCACACTGGGAGCACTGTGCACAGTTCCAGTCTCCATATCCCTCAGTTAGACAACACTGGGAGCACTGTGCACAGTTCCAGTCTCCATATCCATCAGTTCGACAACAGTGGGAGCATTGTGCACAGTTCCAGTCTCCATATCCCTCAGTTAGCACACACTGGGAGCACTGCACAGTTCCAGTCTCCATATCCCTCAGTTAGACTACACTGGCAGCACTGTGCTCAGTTCAAGTCTCCATATCCCTCGGTTAGACCACACTGGGGGCACTCTGCACAGTTCCAGTCTCCATATCCCTCAGTGAGACCACACTGGGAGCACTGTGCACAGTTCCAGTCTCCATAACCCTTAGTTAGACCACACTGGGAGCACTGTGCTCAGTTCCAGTCTCCATATCCCTCAGTTAGACAACACTGGGAGCACTGTGCACAGTTCCAGTCTCCATGTCCCTCGGTTAGAACACACTGGAAGCACTGTGCACAGTTCCAGTCACCATATCCCTCAGTTAGACCACACTGGGAGCATTGTGCACAGTTCCAGTCTCCATGTCCCTCGGTTAGAACACACTGGGAGCACTGTGCACAGTTCCAGTCTCCATATCCCTCCGTTAGACCACACAGGGAGCACTGTGCACAGTTCCAGTCTCCATTTGCCACAGTTAGACCACACTGGGAGCACTGTGCACAGTTCCAGTCTACATATCCCTATGTTAGACCACACCGGGAGCACTGTGCACAGTTCCAGTCACCATATCCCTCAGTTAGACAACACTGGGTAAACTGTGCACAATTCCACTCTCCATATCCCTCGGTTAGACCACACTGGAAGCACTGTGCACAGTTCCAGTCTCCATATCCCTCGGTTAGACCACACTGGAAGCACTGTGCTCAGTTCCGGTATCTACATCCCTCGGTTAGAAAACACTGGGAGCACCGTGCACAGTTCAGGTCTCCCTATCCCTCAGTTAGACCACACTGGGAGAACTGTGCACAGTTCCAGTCTCCATATCCCTCATTTAGACAACACTGGGAGCACTATACACAGTTCCAGTCTCCATTTCCCTCAGTTATACAATACTGGGAGCACTGTGCACAGTTCCAGTCTCCATATCACTCGGTTAGACTGCACTGGGAGTACTGTGCACAGTTGCAGTCTCCATGTCCCTCGGTTAGACCACACTGGGAGCACTGTGCACAGTTCTAGTCTCCATATCCCTCCGTTAGACCACACAGGGAGCACCGTGCACAGTTCGTCTCCATATCCCTCAGTTAGACCACACTGGGAGCACTTTGCACAGTTCCAGTCTCCATATCCCTCTGTTAAACCACACTGGGAGCACTGTGCACAGTTCCAGTCTACATATCCCTCAGTTACACCACACTGGGAGCACTGTGCACAGTCCCAGGCTCCATATCCATCATTTCGACAGCACTGGGAACACTGTGCACAGTACCAGTCTCCATATCCCTCAGTTAGACCACACTGGGAGCACTGTGCACAGTTCCAGTCTCCATATCCCTTCGTTAAACCAGACTGGGATCACTGTGCACAGTTCCGGTCTCCATATCCCTCAATTAGACCACACTGGGAGCACTGTGCACAGTTCCAGTCTCCATATCCCTCAGTTAGACCACACTGGGAGCAATGTGCACAGTTCCGCTCTCCATATCCCTCGGTTAGACTACACTGGCAGCACTGTGCACAGTTCCAGTCTCCAAGTCCCTCGGTTAGAACACACTGGGAGCACTGTGCACAGTTCCAGTCTCCATATCCCTCCGTTAGTCTACGCAGGGAGCACCATGCACAGTTCCAGTCTCCATATCCCTCAGTTAGACCACACTGGGAGCACTGTGCACAGTTCCAGTCTACATATCCCAATGTTAGACCACACCGGGAGCACTGTGCACAGTTCCAGTCACCATATCCCTCAGTTAGACAACACTGGGAGCACTGTGCACTATTCCACTCTCCATATCCCTCGGTTAGACCACACTGGAAGCACTGTGCACAGTTCCAGTCTCCATATCCCTCGGTTAGACCACACTGGAAGCACTGTGCTCAGTTCCGGTATCTACATCCCTCGGTTAGACAACACTGGGAGCACTATGCACAGTTCCAGTCTCCATTTCCCTCAGTTAGACAACACTGGGAGCACTGTGCACAGTTCCAGTCTCCATATCACTCGGTTAGACAGCACTGGGAGCACTGTGCACAGTTCCAGTCTCCATGTCCCTCGGTTAGACCACACTGGGAGCACTGTGCACAGTTCCAGTCTCCATATCCCTCTGTTAAACCACACTGGGAGCACTGTGCACAGTTCCAGTCTCCATATCCCTCAGTGAGACCACACTGGGAGCACTGTGCACAGTCCCAGTCTCCATATCCATCATTTCGACAGCAGTGGGAACACTGTGCACAGTACCAGTCTCCATATCCCTCAGTTAGACCACACTGGGAGCACTGTGCACAGTTCCAGTCTCCATATCCCTTCGTTAAACCAGACTGGGAGCACTGTGCACAGTTCCGGTCTCCATATCCCTGAATTAGACCACACTGGGAGCACTGTGCTCAGTTCCAGTCTCCATATCTCTCCGTTAGACCACACTGGGAGCACTGTGCACAGTTCCAGTCTCCATATCCCTCACTTAGACCACACTGGGAGCAATGTGCACAGTTCCGCTCTCCATATCCCTCGGTTAGACCACACTGGGAGCACTGTGCACAGTTCCAGTCTCCATGTCCCTCGGTTAGAACACACTGGGAGCACTGTGCACAGTTCCAGTCTCCATATCCCTCCGTTAGTCTACACAGGGAGCACCATGCACAGTTCCATTCTCCATATCCCTCCGTTAGACTACACAGGGAGCACCATGCACAGTTCCAGTCTCCATATCCCTCAGTTAGACAACACTGGGAGCACTGTGCACAGATCCAGTCTCCATATCCCTCGGTTAGACAACACTGGTAGCACTGTGCCCAGTTCCGGTCTCCATATCCCTCAGTTAGACCACACTGGGAGAACTGTGCACAGTTCTGGTCTCCATATCCCTCAGTTAGACCACAATGGGAGCACTATGTACAGTTCCAGTCTCTATATCCCTCGGTTAGACCACACTGGGAGCACTGCACAGTTCCGGTCTCCATATTCCTCCGTTAGACTACACTGGGAGCACTGTGCTCAGTTCAAGTCTCCATATCCCTCAGTGAGACCACACTGGGAGCACTCTGCACTGTTCCAGTCTCCATATCCCTCAGTGAGACCACACTGGGAGCACTGTGCACAGTTCCAGTCTCCATAACCCTTAGTTAGACCACACTGGGAGCACTGTGCACAGTTCCAGTCTACATATCCCGAGGTTAGATCACACAGGACACTGTACACAGTTCCAGTCTACATATCCCTATTTTAGACCACACTGGGAGCACTGTGCACAGTTCCAGTCATCATATCCCTCAGTTAGACAACACTGGGAGCACTGTGCACAGTTCCGGTCTCTACATCCCTCGGTTAGACCACACTGGGAGCACAGTGCACAGTTCCAGTCTCCATATCCCTCAGTTAGACACCATTGGGAGCACTGTGCACAGTTCCAGTCTCCATATCACTCAGTTAGACCACACTGGGAGCACTGTGCACAGTTCCAGTCTCCATATCCCTCAGTTAGACCACACTGGGAGCACTGTGCACAGTTCCAGTCTCCATATCCCTCAGTTAGACAACACTGGGTGCACTGTGCACAGTTCCAGTGTCCATATCCCTCAGTTAGACCACACTGGGAGCACTGTGCACAGTTCCGGTCTCCATATCCCTCAGTTAGGCCACACTGGGAGCACTGTGCACAGTTACAGTCTCCATATCCCTCAGTTAGACAACACTGGGTGCACTGTGCACAGTTCCAGTCTCCATATCCCTCAGTTAGACAACACTGGGAGCACTGTGCACAGTTCCAGTCTCCATATCCCTCAGTTAGACAACACTGGGAGCACTGTGCACAGTTCCAGTCTCCATATCCCTCGGTTAGACAACACTGGTAGCACTGTGCACAGTTCCGGTCTCCATATCCCTCAGTTAGAGCACACTGGGAGAACTGTGCACAGTTCTGGTCTCCATATCCCTCAGTTCGACCACAATGGGAGCACTGTGCACAGTTCCAGTCTCCATATCCCTTGGTTAGACCAGACTGGGAGCACTGTGCACAGTTCCGGTCTCCATATCCCTCAATTAGACCACACTGGGAGCACTGTGCTCAGTTCCAGTCTCCATATCTCTCCGTTAGACCACACTGGGAGCACTGTGCACAGTTCCAGTCTCCATATCCCTCAGTTAGACCACACTGGGAGCAATGTGCACAGTTCCGCTCTCCATATCTCTCGGTTAGACTACACTGGCAGCACTGTGCACAGTTCCAGTCTCCATGTCCCTCGGTTAGAACACACTGGGAGCACTGTGCACAGTTCCAGTCTCCATATCCCTCCGTTAGTCTACGCAGGGAGCACCATGCACAGTTCCAGTCTCCATATCCCTCAGTTAGACCACACTGGGAGTACTGTGCACAGATCCAGTCTCCCTATCCCTCAGTTAGACCATACTGGGAGCACTATGCACAGTTCCAGTCTCCATTTCCCTCAGTTAGACAACACTGGGAGCACTGTGCACAGTTCCAGTCTCCATATCACTCGGTTAGACAGCACTGGGAGCACTGTGCACAGTTCCAGTCTCCATGTCCCTCGGTTAGACCACACTGGGAGCACTGTGCACAGTTCCAGTCTCCATATCCCTCTGTTAAACCACACTGGGAGCACTGTGCACAGTTCCAGTCTCCATATCCCTCAGTGAGACCACACTGGGAGCACTGTGCACAGTCCCAGTCTCCATATCCATCATTTCGACAGCAGTGGGAACACTGTGCACAGTACCAGTCTCCATATCCCTCAGTTAGACCACACTGGGAGCACTGTGCACAGTTCCAGTCTCCATATCCCTTCGTTAAACCAGACTGGGAGCACTGTGCACAGTTCCAGTCTCCATATCCCTTCGTTAAACCACACTGGGAGCACTGTGCTCAGTTCCAGTCTCCATATCTCTCCGTTAGACCACACTGGGAGCACTGTGCACAGTTCCAGTCTCCATATCCCTCACTTAGACCACACTGGGAGCAATGTGCACAGTTCCGCTCTCCATATCCCTCGGTTAGACCACACTGGGAGCACTGTGCACAGTTCCAGTCTCCATGTCCCTCGGTTAGAACACACTGGGAGCACTGTGCACAGTTCCAGTCTCCATATCCCTCCGTTAGTCTACACAGGGAGCACCATGCACAGTTCCAGTCTCCATATCCCTCCGTTAGACTACACAGGGAGCACCATGCACAGTTCCAGTCTCCATATCCCTCAGTTAGACAACACTGGGAGCACTGTGCACAGATCCAGTCTCCATATCCCTCGGTTAGACAACACTGGTAGCACTGTGCCCAGTTCCGGTCTCCATATCCCTCAGTTAGACCGCACTGGGAGAACTGTGCACAGTTCTGGTCTCCATATCCCTCAGTTAGACCACAATGGGAGCACTATGTACAGTTCCAGTCTCCATATCCCTCGGTTAGACAACACTGGGAGCACTGTGCACAGTTCCAGTCTCCATATTCCTCAGTTAGACAACACTGGGAGCACTGTGCACAGCTCCAGTCTCCATATCCATCAGTTCGACAACAGTGGGAGCATTGTGCACAGTTCCAGTCTCCATATCCCTTAGTTAAACCAGACTGGGAGCACTGCACAGTTCCGGTCTCCATATTCCTCCGTTAGACAACACTGGGAGCACTGTGCACAGATCCAGTCTCCATATCCCTCGGTTAGACAACACTGGTAGCACTGTGCCCAGTTCCGGTCTCCATATCCCTCAGTTAGACTACACTGGGAGCACTGTGCTCAGTTCAAGTCTCCATATCCCTCAGTGAGACCACACTGGGAGCACTCTGCACTGTTCCAGTCTCCATATCCCTCAGTGAGACCACACTGGGAGCACTGTGCACAGTTCCAGTCTCCATAACCCTTAGTTAGACCACACTGGGAGCACTGTGCACAGTTCCAGTCTACATATCCCGAGGTTAGATCACACAGGAGCACTGTACACAGTTCCTGTCTACATATCCCTATTTTAGACCACACTGGGAGCACTGTGCACAGTTCCAGTCATCATATCCCTCAGTTAGACAACACTGGGAGCACTGTGCACAGTTCCAGTCTCCATATCCCTCGGTTAGACCACACTAGAAGCACTGTGCACAGTTCCGGTCTCTACATCCCTCGGTTATACAACACTGGGAGCACAGTGCACAGTTCCAGTCTCCATATCCCTCAGTTAGACACCATTGGGAGCACTGTGCACAGTTCCAGTCTCCATATCACTCAGTTAGACCACACTGGGAGCACTGTGCACAGTTACAGTCTCCATATCCCTCAGTTAGACAACACTGGGTGCACTGTGCACAGTTCCAGTCTCCATATCCCTCAGTTAGACCACACTGGGAGCACTGTGCACAGTTCCAGTCTCCATATCCCTCAGTTAGACAACACTGGGTGCACTGTGCACAGTTCCAGTGTCCATATCCCTCAGTTAGACCACACTGGGAGCACTGTGCACAGTTCCGGTCTCCATATCCCTCAGTTAGACAACACTGGGTGCACTGTGCACAGTTCCAGTCTACATATCCCTCAGTTAGACCACACTGGGAGCACTGTGCACAGTTCCAGTCTCCATATCCCTCAGTTAGACAACACTGGGAGCACTGTGCACAGTTCCGGTCTCCATATCCCTCAGTTAGAGCACACTGGGAGCACTGTGCACACTTCCGGTCTCCATATCCCTCAGTTAGACCACACTGGGAGCACTGTGCACAGTTACAGTCTCCATATCCCTCAGTTAGACAACACTGGGTGCACTGTGCACAGTTCCAGTCTCCATATCCCTCAGTTAGACCACACTGGGAGCACTGTGCACAGTTCCAGTCTCCATATCCCTCAGTTAGACAACACTGGGAGCACTGTGCACAGTTCCGCTCTCCATATCCCTCAGTTCGACCACAATGGGAGCACTGTGCACAGTTCCAGTCTCCATATCCCTTGGTTAGACCAGACTGGGAGCACTGTGCGCAGTTCCGGTCTCCATATCCCTCCGTTAGACTACACTGGGAGCACTGTGCTCAGTTCAAGTCTCCATAGCCCTCGGTTAGACCACACTGGGAGCACTCTGCACTGTTCCAGTCTCCATATCCCTCAGTGAGACCACACTGGGAGCACTGTGCACAGTTCCAGTCTCCATAACCCTTAGTTAGACCACACTGGGAGCACTGTGCACAGTTCCAGTCTACATATCCCTATGTTAGACCACACTGGGAGCACTGTACACAGTTCCAGTCACCATATCCCTCAGTTAGACAACACTGGGTGCACTGTGCACAATTCCACTCTCCATATCCCTCGGTTAGACCACACTGGAAGCACTGTGCACAGTTCCAGTCTCCATATCCCTCGGTTAGACCACACTGGAAGCACTGTGCCCAGTTCCGGTCTCTACATCCCTCGGTTAGACAATACTGGGAGCACAGTGCACAGTTCCAGTCTCCATATCCCTCAGTTAGACACCACTGGGAGCGCTGTGCACAGTTCAGGTCTCCATATCCCTCAGTTAGACCACAGTGGGAGCACTGTTCACAGATCCAGTCTCCCTATCCCTCAGTTAGACCACACTGGGAGCACTGTGCACAGTTCCAGTCTCCATATCCCTCAGTTAGACCACACTGGGAGCACTGTGCACAGTTCCAGTCTCCATTTCCCTCAGTTAGACAACACTGGGAGCACTGTGCACAGTTCCAGTCTCCATATCCCTCAGTTAGACCACACTGGGAGCACTGTGCACAGTTCCAGTCTCCATATCCCTCAGTTAGACCACACTGGGGGCCATGTGCACAGTTCCGCTCTCCATATCCCTCGGTTAGACCACACTGGGAGCACTGTGCACAGTCCCAGTCTCCAAGTCCCTCGGTTAGAACACACTGGGAGCACTGTGCACAGTTCCAGTCTCCATATCCCTCCGTTAGACGACACAGGGAGCACCATGCACAGTTCCAGTCTCCATATCCCTCAGTAAGACCACACTGGGAGCACCATGCACAATTCCAGTCTACATATCCCTAGGTTAGACCAGACTGGGAGCACTGTGCACAGTTCCACTCTCAATATCCCTCAGTTCGACCACACTGGGAGCACCATGCACAGTTCCAGTCTACATATCCCTAGGTTAGACCACACTGGGAGCACTGTGCACAGTTCCAGTCTCCATATCCCTCAGTTAGACAACACTGGGAGCACTGTGCACAGTTCTGGTCTCCATATCCCTCGGTTAGACCACACTGGGAGCACTGTGCACAGTTCCAGTCTCCATATCCCTCAGTTAGACAACACTGGGAGCACTGTGCACAGTTCCAGTCTCCATATCCCTCAGTTAGACCACACTGGGAGCATTGTGCACAGTTCCAGTCTCCATATCCCTCAGTTAGAACACACTGGGAGCACTGTGCACAGTTCCAGTCTCCATATCCCTTGGTTAGACAACACTGGGAGCACTGTGCACAAATCCGCTATCCATATCCCTCAGTTAGACTACACTGGCAGAACTGTGCTCAGTTCAAGTCTCCATATCCCTCGGTTAGACCACACTGGGGGCACTCTGCACAGTTCCAGTCTCCATATCCCTCAGTGAGACCACACTGGGAGCACTGTGCACAGTTCCAGTCTCCATAACCCTTAGTTAAACCACACTGGGAGCACTGTGCTCAGTTCCAGTCTCCATATCCCTCAGTTAGACAACACTGGGAGCACTGTGCACAGTTCCAGTCTCCATGTCCCTCGGTTAGAACACACTGGGAGCACTGTGCACAGTTCCAGTCACCATATCCCTCAGTTAGACCACACTGGGAGCATTGTGCACAGTTCCAGTCTCCATGTCCCTCGGTTAGAACACACTGGGAGCACTGTGCACAGCTCCAGTCTCCATATCCCTCCGTTAGACCACACAGGGAGCACTGTGCACAGTTCCAGTCTCCATTTGCCACAGTTAGACCACACTGGGAGCACTGTGCACAGTTCCAGTCTACATATCCCTATGTTAGACCACACCGGGAGCACTGTGCACAGTTCCAGTCACCATATCCCTCAGTTAGACAACACTGGGAGCACTGTGCACAATTCCACTCTCCATATCCCTCGGTTAGACCACACTGGAAGCACTGTGCACAGTTCCAGTCTCCATATCCCTCGGTTAGACCACACTGGAAGCACTGTGCTCAGTTCCGGTATCTACATCCCTCGGTTAGACAACACTGGGAGCACCGTGCACAGTTCAGGTCTCCCTATCCCTCAGTTAGACCACACTGGGAGCACTGTGCACAGTTCCAGTCTCCATATCCCTCATTTAGACCACACTGGGAGCACTATACACAGTTCCAGTCTCCATTTCCCTCAGTTAGACAATACTGGGTGCACTGTGCACAGTTCCAGTCTCCATATCACTCGGTTAGACTGCACTGGGAGTACTGTGCACAGTTGCAGTCTCCATGTCCCTCGGTTCGACCACACTGGGAGCACTGTGCACAGTTCTAGTCTCCATATCCCTCCGTTAGACCACACAGGGAGCACCGTGCACAGTTCGTCTCCATATCCCTCAGTTAGACCACACTGGGAGCACTGTGCACAGTTCCAGTCTCCATATCCCTCTGTTAAACCACACTGGGAGCACTGTGCACAGTTCCAGTCTACATATCCCTCAGTTACACCACACTGGGAGCACTGTGCACAGTCCCAGTCAACCATATCCATCATTTCGACAGCACTGGGAACACTGTGCACAGTACCAGTCTCCATATCCCTCGGTTAGACCACACTGGAAGCACTGTGCACAGTTCCAGTCTCCATATCCCTCGGTTAGACCACACTGGAAGCACTGTGCTCAGTTCCGGTATCTACATCCCTCGGTTAGACAACACTGGGAGCACCGTGCACAGTTCAGGTCTCCCTATCTCTCAGTTAGACAATACTGGGAGCACTGTGCACAGTTCCAGTCTCCATATCACTCAGTTACACCACACTGGGAGCACTGTGCACAGTCCCAGTCTCCATATCCATCATTTCGACAGCACTGGGAGCACTGTGCACAGTTCCAGTCTCCATATCACTCGGTTAGACTGCACTGGGAGTACTGTGCACAGTTGCAGTCTCCATGTCCCTCGGTTAGACCACACTGGGAGCACTGTGCACAGTTCTCGTCTCCATATCCCTCAGTTAGACCACACTGGGAGCACTGTGCACAGTTCCAGTCTCCATATCCCTTCGTTAAACCAGACTAGGAGCACTGTGCACAGTTCCGGTCTCCATATCCCTCAATTAGACCACACTGGGAGCACTGTGCTCAGTTCCAGTCTCCATATCTCTCCGTTAGACCACACTGGGAGCACTGTGCACAGTTCCAGTCTCCATATCCCTCAGTTAGACCACAATGGGAGCAATGTGCACAGTTCCGCTCTCCATATCCCTCGGTTAGACTACACTGGCAGCACTGTGCACAGTTCCAGTCTCCATGTCCCTCGGTTAGAACACACTGGGAGCACTGTGCACAGTTCCAGTCTCCATATCCCTCCGTTAGTCTACACAGGGAGCACCATGCACAGTTCCAGTCTCCATATCCCTCAGTTAGACCACACTGGGAGCACTGTGCACAGTTCCAGTCTCCATATCCCTCAGTTCGACCACACTGGGAGCACTGTGCACAGTTCCAGTCTCCATTTGTCTCAGTTAGACCCACACTGAGAGCACTGTGCACAGTTCCAGTCTCCATAACCCTAGGTTAGACCACACTGGGAGCACTGTGCACAGTTCCGGTCTCCATATCCCTCAGTTAGACTACACTGGGAGCACTGTGCACAGTTCCAGTCTTCATATCCCTCAGTTAGAGAACACTGGGAGCACTGTGCACAGTTCCAGTCTCCATATCCCACGGTTAGACAACACTGGTAGCACTGTGCACAGTTCTGGTCTCCATATCCCTCAGTTAGACCACAATGGGAGCACTGTGTACAGTTCCAGTCTCCATATCCCTCGGTTAGACCACACTGGGAGCACTGTGCACAGTTCCAGTCTCCATATCCCTCCGTTAGACCACACAGGGAGCACTGTGCACAGTTCCAGTCTACATTTGCCACAGTTAGACCACACTGGGAGCACTGTGCACAGTTCCAGTCTACATATCCCGAGGTTAGATCACACAGGGAGCACTGTGCACAGTTCCAGTCACCATATCCCTCAGTTAGACCACACTGGGAGCATTGTGCACAGTTCCAGTCTCCATGTCCCTCGGTTAGAACACACTGGGAGCACTGTGCACAGCTCCAGTCTCCATATCCCTCCGTTAGACCACACAGGGAGCACTGTGCACAGTTCCAGTCTCCATTTGCCACAGTTAGACCACACTGGGAGCACTGTGCACAGTTCCAGTCTACATATCCCTATGTTAGACCACACCGGGAGCACTGTGCACAGTTCCAGTCACCATATCCCTCAGTTAGACAACACTGGGAGCACTGTGCACAATTCCACTCTCCATATCCCTCGGTTAGACCACACTGGAAGCACTGTGCACAGTTCCAGTCTCCATATCCCTCAGTTAGACACCACTGGGAGCACTGTGCACAGTTCCAGTCTCCATATCCCTCCGTTAGACCACTCAGGGAGCACTGTGCAAAGTTCCAGTCTACATTTGCCACAGTTAGACCACACTGGGAGCACTGTGCACAGTTCCAGTCTACATAACCCGATGTTAGATCACACAGGGAGCACTGTGCACAGTTCCAGTCACCAGATCCCTCAGTTAGACCACACTGGGAGCATTGTGCACAGTTCCAGTCTCCCTGTCCCTCGGTTAGAAAACACTGGGAGCACTGTGCACAGTTCCAGTCTCCATATCCCTCCGTTAGACCACACAGGGAGCACTGTGCACAGTTCCAGTCTCCATATCCCTCCGTTAGACCACACTGGGAGCACTGTGCACAGTTCCAGTCTACATATCCCTATGTTAGACCACACCGGGAGCACTGTGCACAGTTCCAGTCACCATATCCCTCAGTTAGACAACACTGGGAGCACTGTGCACAATTCCAGTCTCCATATCCCTCGGTTAGACCACACTGGAAGCACTGTGCACAGTTCCAGTCTCCATATACCTCGGTTAGACCACACTGGAAGCACTGTGCTCAGTTCCGGTATCTACATCCCTCGGTTAGACAACACTGGGAGCACAGTGCACAGTTCCAGTCTCCATATCCCTCAGTTTGACACCACTGGGAGCACTGTGCACAGTTCCAGTCTCCATATCACTCAGTTAGACATCACTGGGAGCACTGTGCACAGTTCTAGTCTCCATATCCCTCCGTTAGACCACATAGGGAGCACCGTGCACAGTTCGTCTCCATATCCCTCAGTTACACCACACTGGGAGCACTGTGCACAGCCCCAGTCTCCATATCCATCATTTCGACAGCACTGGGAACACTGTGCACAGTACCAGTCTCCATATCCCTCAGATAGACCACACTGGGAGCACTGTGCACAGTTCCAGTCTCCATATCCCTTGGTTAGACCAGACTGGGAGCACTGTGCACAGTTCCGGTCTCCATATCCCTCAATTAGACCACACTGGGAGCACTGTGCTCAGTTCCAGTCTCCATATCTCTCGGTTAGACCACACTGGAAGCACTGTGCACAGTTCCAGTCTCCATATCCCTCAGTTAGACCACACTGGGAGCACTGTGCTCAGTTCCAGTCTCCATATCCCTCAGTTAGACAACACAGGGAGCACTGTGCACAGTTCTGGTCTCCATATCCCTCAGTTAGACCACAGTGGGAGCACTGTGCACAGTTCCAGTCTCCATTTCCCTCGGTTCGACCACAGTGGGAGCACCGTGCACAGTTCCGGTCTCCTTATCCCTCTGTTAGACCACACTGGGAGCACTCTGCACTGTTCCAGACTCCATATCCCTCAGTGAGACCACACTGACAGCACTGTGCACAGTTCCAGTCTCCATTTCCCTCGGTTCGACCACAGTGGGAGCACCGTGCACAGTTCCGGTCTCCTTATCCCTGTGTTAGACCACACTGGGAGCACTCTGCACTGTTCCAGACTCCATATCCCTCAGTGAGACCACACTGAGAGCACTGTGCACAGTTCCAGTCTCCATATCCCTCACTTAGACAACACTGGGAGCACTGTGCATTGTTCCAGTCCCTTATCCCTCAGTTAGACCACACTGTGAGCACTGTGCACAGTTCCGGTCTCCATATCCCTCAGTTGGACCACACTGGGAGCACTGTGCACTGTTCCGGTCTCCATATCCCTCAGTTAGACCACACTGGGAGCACTGTGCACAGTTCCAGACTCCATATCCCTCGGTTAGACCACACCCGGAGCACTGTTCACAGTTCCGGTCTCCGTATCCCCCAGTTAGACCACACTGGGAGCACTCTGCACAGTTAAGGTCTCCATATCCCTCAGTTAGACCACACTTGGAGCACAGTGAACTGTTCCAGTCTCCATATCCCTCGGTTTGACCACACTGGGAGCACTGTGCACAGTTCCAGTCTCCATATCCCTAGGTTAGACCACGCTGGGAGCATGTGCACAGTTCCAGTCTCTATGTCACTCAGTTGGACCACACTGTTAGCACTGTGCACAGTTCCACTCTCCATATCCCTCAGTGAGACCACACTGGGAGCACTGTGCACAGTTCAAGTCTCCATATCCCTCAGTTAGACCACACTTGGAGCACTGTGCACAGTTCAAGTCTACATATCCCTCAGACAACACTGGGTGCACTGTGCACAGTTCCGGTCTCCATATCTCTCGGTTAGACCACACTGAGAGCACTGTGCACAGTTCAAGTCTCCATATCCCTAGGTTAGACCAGACTGGGAGCACAGTGCACAGTTTCAGTCTCTATATCCCTCAGTTAGACCTCACTGGCTGCACTGTGCACAGTTCCAGTCTCTATATTCCTCAGTTAGACCTCACTGGGAGCACTGTGCACAGTTCCAATCTCCATATCCCTCGGTTAGACCACACTTGGAGCACTGTGCACAGTTCCAGTCTCCATATCCCTCGGTTAGACCTCACTGGGAGCACTGTGCACAGTTCCAGTCTCTATATCCCTCAGTTAGACCTCACTGGGAGCACTGTGCACAGTTCCAGTCTCCATATCCCTCGGTTAGACCACACTGGGAGCACTGAGCACAGTTCCAGTCTCCATACCCCTCAGTTAGACCACACTGTGAGCACTGAGCACAGTTCCAGTCTCCATACCCCTCAGTTTGACCTCACTGGGAGCACTGTGTACAGTTCCAGTCTCCATATGCCTCAGTTAGACCACACTGGGAGCACTGTGCACAGTTCCGGTCTCCAATCCCTCGGTTAGACCTCACTGGGAGCACTGTGCACTGTTCCAGTTTCCATATCCCTCAGTTAGACCACACTGGGAGCACTGTGCACAGTTCCGGTCTCCAATCCCTCGGTTAGACCTCACTGGGAGCACTGTGCACAGTCCCAGTCTCCATATCCATCAGTTAGACCACACTGGGAGCACTGTGCACAGCTCTAGTCTCCATATCCCTCAGTTAGACAACACTGGGAGCACTGTGCACAGTTCCAGTCTCCATATCCCTCAGTTAGACAGCACTGGGAGCACTGTGCACAGTTCCAGTCTCCATATCCCTAGGTTAGACCACACTGGGAGCACTGTGCACAGTTCCAGTCTCCATATCCCTTGGTTAGACCAGACTGGGAGCTCTGTGCACTGTTCCGGTCTCCATATCCCTCGGTTAGACCACACTGGGAGCACTGTGCACAGTTCTGGTCTCCATATCCCTCAGTTAGACCACACTGGGAGCACTGTGCACAGGTCCAGTCTCCATATCCCTCCGTTAGACAACACTGGGAGCACCGTGCACAGTTCCGGTCTCCACATCCCTCCGTTAGACCACACTGGGAGAACTGTGCACAGTTCCAGTCTCCATATCCCTCATTTAGACAACACTGGGAGCACTATACACAGTTCCAGTCTCCATTTCCCTCAGTTATACAATACTGGGAGCACTGTGCACAGTTCCAGTCTCCATATCACTCGGTTAGACTGCACTGGGAGTACTGTGCACAGTTGCAGTCTCCATGTCCCTCGGTTAGACCACACTGGGAGCACTGTGCACAGTTCTAGTCTCCATATCCCTCCGTTAGACCACACAGGGAGCACCGTGCACAGTTCGTCTCCATATCCCTCAGTTAGACCACACTGGGAGCACTTTGCACAGTTCCAGTCTCCATATCCCTCTGTTAAACCACACTGGGAGCACTGTGCACAGTTCCAGTCTACATATCCCTCAGTTACACCACACTGGGAGCACTGTGCACAGTCCCAGGCTCCATATCCATCATTTCGACAGCACTGGGAACACTGTGCACAGTACCAGTCTCCATATCCCTCAGTTAGACCACACTGGGAGCACTGTGCACAGTTCCAGTCTCCATATCCCTTCGTTAAACCAGACTGGGATCACTGTGCACAGTTCCGGTCTCCATATCCCTCAATTAGACCACACTGGGAGCACTGTGCACAGTTCCAGTCTCCATATCCCTCAGTTAGACCACACTGGGAGCAATGTGCACAGTTCCGCTCTCCATATCCCTCGGTTAGACTACACTGGCAGCACTGTGCACAGTTCCAGTCTCCAAGTCCCTCGGTTAGAACACACTGGGAGCACTGTGCACAGTTCCAGTCTCCATATCCCTCCGTTAGTCTACGCAGGGAGCACCATGCACAGTTCCAGTCTCCATATCCCTCAGTTAGACCACACTGGGAGCACTGTGCACAGTTCCAGTCTACATATCCCAATGTTAGACCACACCGGGAGCACTGTGCACAGTTCCAGTCACCATATCCCTCAGTTAGACAACACTGGGAGCACTGTGCACTATTCCACTCTCCATATCCCTCGGTTAGACCACACTGGAAGCACTGTGCACAGTTCCAGTCTCCATATCCCTCGGTTAGACCACACTGGAAGCACTGTGCTCAGTTCCGGTATCTACATCCCTCGGTTAGACAACACTGGGAGCACTATGCACAGTTCCAGTCTCCATTTCCCTCAGTTAGACAACACTGGGAGCACTGTGCACAGTTCCAGTCTCCATATCACTCGGTTAGACAGCACTGGGAGCACTGTGCACAGTTCCAGTCTCCATGTCCCTCGGTTAGACCACACTGGGAGCACTGTGCACAGTTCCAGTCTCCATATCCCTCTGTTAAACCACACTGGGAGCACTGTGCACAGTTCCAGTCTCCATATCCCTCAGTGAGACCACACTGGGAGCACTGTGCACAGTCCCAGTCTCCATATCCATCATTTCGACAGCAGTGGGAACACTGTGCACAGTACCAGTCTCCATATCCCTCAGTTAGACCACACTGGGAGCACTGTGCACAGTTCCAGTCTCCATATCCCTTCGTTAAACCAGACTGGGAGCACTGTGCACAGTTCCGGTCTCCATATCCCTGAATTAGACCACACTGGGAGCACTGTGCTCAGTTCCAGTCTCCATATCTCTCCGTTAGACCACACTGGGAGCACTGTGCACAGTTCCAGTCTCCATATCCCTCACTTAGACCACACTGGGAGCAATGTGCACAGTTCCGCTCTCCATATCCCTCGGTTAGACCACACTGGGAGCACTGTGCACAGTTCCAGTCTCCATGTCCCTCGGTTAGAACACACTGGGAGCACTGTGCACAGTTCCAGTCTCCATATCCCTCCGTTAGTCTACACAGGGAGCACCATGCACAGTTCCATTCTCCATATCCCTCCGTTAGACTACACAGGGAGCACCATGCACAGTTCCAGTCTCCATATCCCTCAGTTAGACAACACTGGGAGCACTGTGCACAGATCCAGTCTCCATATCCCTCGGTTAGACAACACTGGTAGCACTGTGCCCAGTTCCGGTCTCCATATCCCTCAGTTAGACCACACTGGGAGAACTGTGCACAGTTCTGGTCTCCATATCCCTCAGTTAGACCACAATGGGAGCACTATGTACAGTTCCAGTCTCTATATCCCTCGGTTAGACCACACTGGGAGCACTGCACAGTTCCGGTCTCCATATTCCTCCGTTAGACTACACTGGGAGCACTGTGCTCAGTTCAAGTCTCCATATCCCTCAGTGAGACCACACTGGGAGCACTCTGCACTGTTCCAGTCTCCATATCCCTCAGTGAGACCACACTGGGAGCACTGTGCACAGTTCCAGTCTCCATAACCCTTAGTTAGACCACACTGGGAGCACTGTGCACAGTTCCAGTCTACATATCCCGAGGTTAGATCACACAGGACACTGTACACAGTTCCAGTCTACATATCCCTATTTTAGACCACACTGGGAGCACTGTGCACAGTTCCAGTCATCATATCCCTCAGTTAGACAACACTGGGAGCACTGTGCACAGTTCCGGTCTCTACATCCCTCGGTTAGACCACACTGGGAGCACAGTGCACAGTTCCAGTCTCCATATCCCTCAGTTAGACACCATTGGGAGCACTGTGCACAGTTCCAGTCTCCATATCACTCAGTTAGACCACACTGGGAGCACTGTGCACAGTTCCAGTCTCCATATCCCTCAGTTAGACCACACTGGGAGCACTGTGCACAGTTCCAGTCTCCATATCCCTCAGTTAGACAACACTGGGTGCACTGTGCACAGTTCCAGTGTCCATATCCCTCAGTTAGACCACACTGGGAGCACTGTGCACAGTTCCGGTCTCCATATCCCTCAGTTAGGCCACACTGGGAGCACTGTGCACAGTTACAGTCTCCATATCCCTCAGTTAGACAACACTGGGTGCACTGTGCACAGTTCCAGTCTCCATATCCCTCAGTTAGACAACACTGGGAGCACTGTGCACAGTTCCAGTCTCCATATCCCTCAGTTAGACAACACTGGGAGCACTGTGCACAGTTCCAGTCTCCATATCCCTCGGTTAGACAACACTGGTAGCACTGTGCACAGTTCCGGTCTCCATATCCCTCAGTTAGAGCACACTGGGAGAACTGTGCACAGTTCTGGTCTCCATATCCCTCAGTTCGACCACAATGGGAGCACTGTGCACAGTTCCAGTCTCCATATCCCTTGGTTAGACCAGACTGGGAGCACTGTGCACAGTTCCGGTCTCCATATCCCTCAATTAGACCACACTGGGAGCACTGTGCTCAGTTCCAGTCTCCATATCTCTCCGTTAGACCACACTGGGAGCACTGTGCACAGTTCCAGTCTCCATATCCCTCAGTTAGACCACACTGGGAGCAATGTGCACAGTTCCGCTCTCCATATCTCTCGGTTAGACTACACTGGCAGCACTGTGCACAGTTCCAGTCTCCATGTCCCTCGGTTAGAACACACTGGGAGCACTGTGCACAGTTCCAGTCTCCATATCCCTCCGTTAGTCTACGCAGGGAGCACCATGCACAGTTCCAGTCTCCATATCCCTCAGTTAGACCACACTGGGAGTACTGTGCACAGATCCAGTCTCCCTATCCCTCAGTTAGACCATACTGGGAGCACTATGCACAGTTCCAGTCTCCATTTCCCTCAGTTAGACAACACTGGGAGCACTGTGCACAGTTCCAGTCTCCATATCACTCGGTTAGACAGCACTGGGAGCACTGTGCACAGTTCCAGTCTCCATGTCCCTCGGTTAGACCACACTGGGAGCACTGTGCACAGTTCCAGTCTCCATATCCCTCTGTTAAACCACACTGGGAGCACTGTGCACAGTTCCAGTCTCCATATCCCTCAGTGAGACCACACTGGGAGCACTGTGCACAGTCCCAGTCTCCATATCCATCATTTCGACAGCAGTGGGAACACTGTGCACAGTACCAGTCTCCATATCCCTCAGTTAGACCACACTGGGAGCACTGTGCACAGTTCCAGTCTCCATATCCCTTCGTTAAACCAGACTGGGAGCACTGTGCACAGTTCCAGTCTCCATATCCCTTCGTTAAACCACACTGGGAGCACTGTGCTCAGTTCCAGTCTCCATATCTCTCCGTTAGACCACACTGGGAGCACTGTGCACAGTTCCAGTCTCCATATCCCTCACTTAGACCACACTGGGAGCAATGTGCACAGTTCCGCTCTCCATATCCCTCGGTTAGACCACACTGGGAGCACTGTGCACAGTTCCAGTCTCCATGTCCCTCGGTTAGAACACACTGGGAGCACTGTGCACAGTTCCAGTCTCCATATCCCTCCGTTAGTCTACACAGGGAGCACCATGCACAGTTCCAGTCTCCATATCCCTCCGTTAGACTACACAGGGAGCACCATGCACAGTTCCAGTCTCCATATCCCTCAGTTAGACAACACTGGGAGCACTGTGCACAGATCCAGTCTCCATATCCCTCGGTTAGACAACACTGGTAGCACTGTGCCCAGTTCCGGTCTCCATATCCCTCAGTTAGACCGCACTGGGAGAACTGTGCACAGTTCTGGTCTCCATATCCCTCAGTTAGACCACAATGGGAGCACTATGTACAGTTCCAGTCTCCATATCCCTCGGTTAGACAACACTGGGAGCACTGTGCACAGTTCCAGTCTCCATATTCCTCAGTTAGACAACACTGGGAGCACTGTGCACAGCTCCAGTCTCCATATCCATCAGTTCGACAACAGTGGGAGCATTGTGCACAGTTCCAGTCTCCATATCCCTTAGTTAAACCAGACTGGGAGCACTGCACAGTTCCGGTCTCCATATTCCTCCGTTAGACAACACTGGGAGCACTGTGCACAGATCCAGTCTCCATATCCCTCGGTTAGACAACACTGGTAGCACTGTGCCCAGTTCCGGTCTCCATATCCCTCAGTTAGACTACACTGGGAGCACTGTGCTCAGTTCAAGTCTCCATATCCCTCAGTGAGACCACACTGGGAGCACTCTGCACTGTTCCAGTCTCCATATCCCTCAGTGAGACCACACTGGGAGCACTGTGCACAGTTCCAGTCTCCATAACCCTTAGTTAGACCACACTGGGAGCACTGTGCACAGTTCCAGTCTACATATCCCGAGGTTAGATCACACAGGAGCACTGTACACAGTTCCTGTCTACATATCCCTATTTTAGACCACACTGGGAGCACTGTGCACAGTTCCAGTCATCATATCCCTCAGTTAGACAACACTGGGAGCACTGTGCACAGTTCCAGTCTCCATATCCCTCGGTTAGACCACACTAGAAGCACTGTGCACAGTTCCGGTCTCTACATCCCTCGGTTATACAACACTGGGAGCACAGTGCACAGTTCCAGTCTCCATATCCCTCAGTTAGACACCATTGGGAGCACTGTGCACAGTTCCAGTCTCCATATCACTCAGTTAGACCACACTGGGAGCACTGTGCACAGTTACAGTCTCCATATCCCTCAGTTAGACAACACTGGGTGCACTGTGCACAGTTCCAGTCTCCATATCCCTCAGTTAGACCACACTGGGAGCACTGTGCACAGTTCCAGTCTCCATATCCCTCAGTTAGACAACACTGGGTGCACTGTGCACAGTTCCAGTGTCCATATCCCTCAGTTAGACCACACTGGGAGCACTGTGCACAGTTCCGGTCTCCATATCCCTCAGTTAGACAACACTGGGTGCACTGTGCACAGTTCCAGTCTACATATCCCTCAGTTAGACCACACTGGGAGCACTGTGCACAGTTCCAGTCTCCATATCCCTCAGTTAGACAACACTGGGAGCACTGTGCACAGTTCCGGTCTCCATATCCCTCAGTTAGAGCACACTGGGAGCACTGTGCACACTTCCGGTCTCCATATCCCTCAGTTAGACCACACTGGGAGCACTGTGCACAGTTACAGTCTCCATATCCCTCAGTTAGACAACACTGGGTGCACTGTGCACAGTTCCAGTCTCCATATCCCTCAGTTAGACCACACTGGGAGCACTGTGCACAGTTCCAGTCTCCATATCCCTCAGTTAGACAACACTGGGAGCACTGTGCACAGTTCCGCTCTCCATATCCCTCAGTTCGACCACAATGGGAGCACTGTGCACAGTTCCAGTCTCCATATCCCTTGGTTAGACCAGACTGGGAGCACTGTGCGCAGTTCCGGTCTCCATATCCCTCCGTTAGACTACACTGGGAGCACTGTGCTCAGTTCAAGTCTCCATAGCCCTCGGTTAGACCACACTGGGAGCACTCTGCACTGTTCCAGTCTCCATATCCCTCAGTGAGACCACACTGGGAGCACTGTGCACAGTTCCAGTCTCCATAACCCTTAGTTAGACCACACTGGGAGCACTGTGCACAGTTCCAGTCTACATATCCCTATGTTAGACCACACTGGGAGCACTGTACACAGTTCCAGTCACCATATCCCTCAGTTAGACAACACTGGGTGCACTGTGCACAATTCCACTCTCCATATCCCTCGGTTAGACCACACTGGAAGCACTGTGCACAGTTCCAGTCTCCATATCCCTCGGTTAGACCACACTGGAAGCACTGTGCCCAGTTCCGGTCTCTACATCCCTCGGTTAGACAATACTGGGAGCACAGTGCACAGTTCCAGTCTCCATATCCCTCAGTTAGACACCACTGGGAGCGCTGTGCACAGTTCAGGTCTCCATATCCCTCAGTTAGACCACAGTGGGAGCACTGTTCACAGATCCAGTCTCCCTATCCCTCAGTTAGACCACACTGGGAGCACTGTGCACAGTTCCAGTCTCCATATCCCTCAGTAAGACCACACTGGGAGCACCATGCACAATTCCAGTCTACATATCCCTAGGTTAGACCAGACTGGGAGCACTGTGCACAGTTCCACTCTCAATATCCCTCAGTTCGACCACACTGGGAGCACCATGCACAGTTCCAGTCTACATATCCCTAGGTTAGACCACACTGGGAGCACTGTGCACAGTTCCAGTCTCCATATCCCTCAGTTAGACAACACTGGGAGCACTGTGCACAGTTCTGGTCTCCATATCCCTCGGTTAGACCACACTGGGAGCACTGTGCACAGTTCCAGTCTCCATATCCCTCAGTTAGACAACACTGGGAGCACTGTGCACAGTTCCAGTCTCCATATCCCTCAGTTAGACCACACTGGGAGCATTGTGCACAGTTCCAGTCTCCATATCCCTCAGTTAGAACACACTGGGAGCACTGTGCACAGTTCCAGTCTCCATATCCCTTGGTTAGACAACACTGGGAGCACTGTGCACAAATCCGCTATCCATATCCCTCAGTTAGACTACACTGGCAGAACTGTGCTCAGTTCAAGTCTCCATATCCCTCGGTTAGACCACACTGGGGGCACTCTGCACAGTTCCAGTCTCCATATCCCTCAGTGAGACCACACTGGGAGCACTGTGCACAGTTCCAGTCTCCATAACCCTTAGTTAAACCACACTGGGAGCACTGTGCTCAGTTCCAGTCTCCATATCCCTCAGTTAGACAACACTGGGAGCACTGTGCACAGTTCCAGTCTCCATGTCCCTCGGTTAGAACACACTGGGAGCACTGTGCACAGTTCCAGTCACCATATCCCTCAGTTAGACCACACTGGGAGCATTGTGCACAGTTCCAGTCTCCATGTCCCTCGGTTAGAACACACTGGGAGCACTGTGCACAGCTCCAGTCTCCATATCCCTCCGTTAGACCACACAGGGAGCACTGTGCACAGTTCCAGTCTCCATTTGCCACAGTTAGACCACACTGGGAGCACTGTGCACAGTTCCAGTCTACATATCCCTATGTTAGACCACACCGGGAGCACTGTGCACAGTTCCAGTCACCATATCCCTCAGTTAGACAACACTGGGAGCACTGTGCACAATTCCACTCTCCATATCCCTCGGTTAGACCACACTGGAAGCACTGTGCACAGTTCCAGTCTCCATATCCCTCGGTTAGACCACACTGGAAGCACTGTGCTCAGTTCCGGTATCTACATCCCTCGGTTAGACAACACTGGGAGCACCGTGCACAGTTCAGGTCTCCCTATCCCTCAGTTAGACCACACTGGGAGCACTGTGCACAGTTCCAGTCTCCATATCCCTCATTTAGACCACACTGGGAGCACTATACACAGTTCCAGTCTCCATTTCCCTCAGTTAGACAATACTGGGTGCACTGTGCACAGTTCCAGTCTCCATATCACTCGGTTAGACTGCACTGGGAGTACTGTGCACAGTTGCAGTCTCCATGTCCCTCGGTTCGACCACACTGGGAGCACTGTGCACAGTTCTAGTCTCCATATCCCTCCGTTAGACCACACAGGGAGCACCGTGCACAGTTCGTCTCCATATCCCTCAGTTAGACCACACTGGGAGCACTGTGCACAGTTCCAGTCTCCATATCCCTCTGTTAAACCACACTGGGAGCACTGTGCACAGTTCCAGTCTACATATCCCTCAGTTACACCACACTGGGAGCACTGTGCACAGTCCCAGTCAACCATATCCATCATTTCGACAGCACTGGGAACACTGTGCACAGTACCAGTCTCCATATCCCTCGGTTAGACCACACTGGAAGCACTGTGCACAGTTCCAGTCTCCATATCCCTCGGTTAGACCACACTGGAAGCACTGTGCTCAGTTCCGGTATCTACATCCCTCGGTTAGACAACACTGGGAGCACCGTGCACAGTTCAGGTCTCCCTATCTCTCAGTTAGACAATACTGGGAGCACTGTGCACAGTTCCAGTCTCCATATCACTCAGTTACACCACACTGGGAGCACTGTGCACAGTCCCAGTCTCCATATCCATCATTTCGACAGCACTGGGAGCACTGTGCACAGTTCCAGTCTCCATATCACTCGGTTAGACTGCACTGGGAGTACTGTGCACAGTTGCAGTCTCCATGTCCCTCGGTTAGACCACACTGGGAGCACTGTGCACAGTTCTCGTCTCCATATCCCTCAGTTAGACCACACTGGGAGCACTGTGCACAGTTCCAGTCTCCATATCCCTTCGTTAAACCAGACTAGGAGCACTGTGCACAGTTCCGGTCTCCATATCCCTCAATTAGACCACACTGGGAGCACTGTGCTCAGTTCCAGTCTCCATATCTCTCCGTTAGACCACACTGGGAGCACTGTGCACAGTTCCAGTCTCCATATCCCTCAGTTAGACCACAATGGGAGCAATGTGCACAGTTCCGCTCTCCATATCCCTCGGTTAGACTACACTGGCAGCACTGTGCACAGTTCCAGTCTCCATGTCCCTCGGTTAGAACACACTGGGAGCACTGTGCACAGTTCCAGTCTCCATATCCCTCCGTTAGTCTACACAGGGAGCACCATGCACAGTTCCAGTCTCCATATCCCTCAGTTAGACCACACTGGGAGCACTGTGCACAGTTCCAGTCTCCATATCCCTCAGTTCGACCACACTGGGAGCACTGTGCACAGTTCCAGTCTCCATTTGTCTCAGTTAGACCCACACTGAGAGCACTGTGCACAGTTCCAGTCTCCATAACCCTAGGTTAGACCACACTGGGAGCACTGTGCACAGTTCCGGTCTCCATATCCCTCAGTTAGACTACACTGGGAGCACTGTGCACAGTTCCAGTCTTCATATCCCTCAGTTAGAGAACACTGGGAGCACTGTGCACAGTTCCAGTCTCCATATCCCACGGTTAGACAACACTGGTAGCACTGTGCACAGTTCTGGTCTCCATATCCCTCAGTTAGACCACAATGGGAGCACTGTGTACAGTTCCAGTCTCCATATCCCTCGGTTAGACCACACTGGGAGCACTGTGCACAGTTCCAGTCTCCATATCCCTCCGTTAGACCACACAGGGAGCACTGTGCACAGTTCCAGTCTACATTTGCCACAGTTAGACCACACTGGGAGCACTGTGCACAGTTCCAGTCTACATATCCCGAGGTTAGATCACACAGGGAGCACTGTGCACAGTTCCAGTCACCATATCCCTCAGTTAGACCACACTGGGAGCATTGTGCACAGTTCCAGTCTCCATGTCCCTCGGTTAGAACACACTGGGAGCACTGTGCACAGCTCCAGTCTCCATATCCCTCCGTTAGACCACACAGGGAGCACTGTGCACAGTTCCAGTCTCCATTTGCCACAGTTAGACCACACTGGGAGCACTGTGCACAGTTCCAGTCTACATATCCCTATGTTAGACCACACCGGGAGCACTGTGCACAGTTCCAGTCACCATATCCCTCAGTTAGACAACACTGGGAGCACTGTGCACAATTCCACTCTCCATATCCCTCGGTTAGACCACACTGGAAGCACTGTGCACAGTTCCAGTCTCCATATCCCTCAGTTAGACACCACTGGGAGCACTGTGCACAGTTCCAGTCTCCATATCCCTCCGTTAGACCACTCAGGGAGCACTGTGCAAAGTTCCAGTCTACATTTGCCACAGTTAGACCACACTGGGAGCACTGTGCACAGTTCCAGTCTACATAACCCGATGTTAGATCACACAGGGAGCACTGTGCACAGTTCCAGTCACCAGATCCCTCAGTTAGACCACACTGGGAGCATTGTGCACAGTTCCAGTCTCCCTGTCCCTCGGTTAGAAAACACTGGGAGCACTGTGCACAGTTCCAGTCTCCATATCCCTCCGTTAGACCACACAGGGAGCACTGTGCACAGTTCCAGTCTCCATATCCCTCCGTTAGACCACACTGGGAGCACTGTGCACAGTTCCAGTCTACATATCCCTATGTTAGACCACACCGGGAGCACTGTGCACAGTTCCAGTCACCATATCCCTCAGTTAGACAACACTGGGAGCACTGTGCACAATTCCAGTCTCCATATCCCTCGGTTAGACCACACTGGAAGCACTGTGCACAGTTCCAGTCTCCATATACCTCGGTTAGACCACACTGGAAGCACTGTGCTCAGTTCCGGTATCTACATCCCTCGGTTAGACAACACTGGGAGCACAGTGCACAGTTCCAGTCTCCATATCCCTCAGTTTGACACCACTGGGAGCACTGTGCACAGTTCCAGTCTCCATATCACTCAGTTAGACATCACTGGGAGCACTGTGCACAGTTCTAGTCTCCATATCCCTCCGTTAGACCACATAGGGAGCACCGTGCACAGTTCGTCTCCATATCCCTCAGTTACACCACACTGGGAGCACTGTGCACAGCCCCAGTCTCCATATCCATCATTTCGACAGCACTGGGAACACTGTGCACAGTACCAGTCTCCATATCCCTCAGATAGACCACACTGGGAGCACTGTGCACAGTTCCAGTCTCCATATCCCTTGGTTAGACCAGACTGGGAGCACTGTGCACAGTTCCGGTCTCCATATCCCTCAATTAGACCACACTGGGAGCACTGTGCTCAGTTCCAGTCTCCATATCTCTCGGTTAGACCACACTGGAAGCACTGTGCACAGTTCCAGTCTCCATATCCCTCAGTTAGACCACACTGGGAGCACTGTGCTCAGTTCCAGTCTCCATATCCCTCAGTTAGACAACACAGGGAGCACTGTGCACAGTTCTGGTCTCCATATCCCTCAGTTAGACCACAGTGGGAGCACTGTGCACAGTTCCAGTCTCCATTTCCCTCGGTTCGACCACAGTGGGAGCACCGTGCACAGTTCCGGTCTCCTTATCCCTCTGTTAGACCACACTGGGAGCACTCTGCACTGTTCCAGACTCCATATCCCTCAGTGAGACCACACTGACAGCACTGTGCACAGTTCCAGTCTCCATTTCCCTCGGTTCGACCACAGTGGGAGCACCGTGCACAGTTCCGGTCTCCTTATCCCTGTGTTAGACCACACTGGGAGCACTCTGCACTGTTCCAGACTCCATATCCCTCAGTGAGACCACACTGAGAGCACTGTGCACAGTTCCAGTCTCCATATCCCTCACTTAGACAACACTGGGAGCACTGTGCATTGTTCCAGTCCCTTATCCCTCAGTTAGACCACACTGTGAGCACTGTGCACAGTTCCGGTCTCCATATCCCTCAGTTGGACCACACTGGGAGCACTGTGCACTGTTCCGGTCTCCATATCCCTCAGTTAGACCACACTGGGAGCACTGTGCACAGTTCCAGACTCCATATCCCTCGGTTAGACCACACCCGGAGCACTGTTCACAGTTCCGGTCTCCGTATCCCCCAGTTAGACCACACTGGGAGCACTCTGCACAGTTAAGGTCTCCATATCCCTCAGTTAGACCACACTTGGAGCACAGTGAACTGTTCCAGTCTCCATATCCCTCGGTTTGACCACACTGGGAGCACTGTGCACAGTTCCAGTCTCCATATCCCTAGGTTAGACCACGCTGGGAGCATGTGCACAGTTCCAGTCTCTATGTCACTCAGTTGGACCACACTGTTAGCACTGTGCACAGTTCCACTCTCCATATCCCTCAGTGAGACCACACTGGGAGCACTGTGCACAGTTCAAGTCTCCATATCCCTCAGTTAGACCACACTTGGAGCACTGTGCACAGTTCAAGTCTACATATCCCTCAGACAACACTGGGTGCACTGTGCACAGTTCCGGTCTCCATATCTCTCGGTTAGACCACACTGAGAGCACTGTGCACAGTTCAAGTCTCCATATCCCTAGGTTAGACCAGACTGGGAGCACAGTGCACAGTTTCAGTCTCTATATCCCTCAGTTAGACCTCACTGGCTGCACTGTGCACAGTTCCAGTCTCTATATTCCTCAGTTAGACCTCACTGGGAGCACTGTGCACAGTTCCAATCTCCATATCCCTCGGTTAGACCACACTTGGAGCACTGTGCACAGTTCCAGTCTCCATATCCCTCGGTTAGACCTCACTGGGAGCACTGTGCACAGTTCCAGTCTCTATATCCCTCAGTTAGACCTCACTGGGAGCACTGTGCACAGTTCCAGTCTCCATATCCCTCGGTTAGACCACACTGGGAGCACTGAGCACAGTTCCAGTCTCCATACCCCTCAGTTAGACCACACTGTGAGCACTGAGCACAGTTCCAGTCTCCATACCCCTCAGTTTGACCTCACTGGGAGCACTGTGTACAGTTCCAGTCTCCATATGCCTCAGTTAGACCACACTGGGAGCACTGTGCACAGTTCCGGTCTCCAATCCCTCGGTTAGACCTCACTGGGAGCACTGTGCACTGTTCCAGTTTCCATATCCCTCAGTTAGACCACACTGGGAGCACTGTGCACAGTTCCGGTCTCCAATCCCTCGGTTAGACCTCACTGGGAGCACTGTGCACAGTCCCAGTCTCCATATCCATCAGTTAGACCACACTGGGAGCACTGTGCACAGCTCTAGTCTCCATATCCCTCAGTTAGACAACACTGGGAGCACTGTGCACAGTTCCAGTCTCCATATCCCTCAGTTAGACAGCACTGGGAGCACTGTGCACAGTTCCAGTCTCCATATCCCTAGGTTAGACCACACTGGGAGCACTGTGCACAGTTCCAGTCTCCATATCCCTTGGTTAGACCAGACTGGGAGCTCTGTGCACTGTTCCGGTCTCCATATCCCTCGGTTAGACCACACTGGGAGCACTGTGCACAGTTCTGGTCTCCATATCCCTCAGTTAGACCACACTGGGAGCACTGTGCACAGGTCCAGTCTCCATATCCCTCCGTTAGACAACACTGGGAGCACCGTGCACAGTTCCGGTCTCCACATCCCTCCGTTAGAACACACTGGGAGCACTGTGCACAGTTCCAGTCTCCATATCCCTCCGTTCGACAACACAGGGAGCACCATGCACAGTTCCAGTCTCCATATCCCTCAGTTAGCCACACTGTGAGCACTGTGCACAGTTCCAGTCTCCATATCCCTCGGTTAGACCACACTGTGCACAGTTCCAGTCTCCATTTGCCACAGTTAGACCACACTGGGAGCACTGTGCACAGTTCCAGTCTACATATCCCGAGGTTAGATCACACAGGGAGCACTGTACACAGTTCCAGTCTACATATCCCTATGTTAGACCACACTGGGAGCACAGTGCAGAGTTCCGGTCTCCATATCCCTCAGTTAGACAGCACTGGGAGCACTGTGCACAGTTCCAGTCTCCATATCCCTCGGTTAGACCACACTGGGAGCACTGTGCACTGTTCCAGTCTCCATATCCCTCAGGTAGCCCACACTGGGAGCACTGTGCATAGTTCCAGTCTCCATATCCCTCGGTTAGACCACACTGGGAGCACTGTGCACAGTTCCAGTCTCCATATCCCTTGGTTAGACCAGACTGGGAGCTCTGTGCACTGTTCCGGTCTCCATATCCCTCAGACCACACTGGGAGCACTGTGCTCAGTTCCAGTCTCCATATCCCTCGGTTAGACCACACAGGGAGCACTCTGCACTGTTCCAGTCTCCATATCCTTCAGTGAGACCACACTGGGAGCACTGTGCACAGTTCCAGTCTCCATATCCCTCCGTTAGACAACACTGGGAGCACCATGCACAGTTCCAGTCTCCACATCCCTCGGTTAGAACACACTGGGAGCACTGTGCACAGTTCTGGTCTCCATATCCCTCAGTTAGACCACACTGGGAGCACTGTGCACAGTTCCGGTCTCCACATCCCTCGGTTAGAACACACTGGGAGCACTGTGCACAGTTCCAGTCTCCATATCCCTCCGTTCGGGAACACAGGGAGCACCATGCACAGTTCCAGTCTCCATATCCCTCAGTTAGACCACACTGTGAGCACTGTGCACAGTTCCAGTCTCCATATCCCTCGGTTAGACCACACTGTGCACAGTTCCAGTCTCCATTTGCCACAGTTGGACCACACAGGGAGCACTGTACACAGTTCCAGTCTACATATCCCTATGTTAGACCACACTGGGAGCACAGTGCACAGTTCCAGTCTCCATATCCCTCCGTTAGACGACACAGGGAGCACCATGCACAGTTCCAGTCTCCATATCCCTCAGTAAGACCACACTGGGAGCACCATGCACAATTCCAGTCTACATATCCCTAGGTTAGACCAGACTGGGAGCACTGTGCACAGTTCCACTCTCAATATCCCTCAGTTCGACCACACTGGGAGCACCATGCACAGTTCCAGTCTACATATCCCTAGGTTAGACCACACTGGGAGCACTGTGCACAGTTCCAGTCTCCATATCCCTCAGTTAGACAACACTGGGAGCACTGTGCACAGTTCTGGTCTCCATATCCCTCGGTTAGACCACACTGGGAGCACTGTGCACAGTTCCAGTCTCCATATCCCTCAGTTAGACAACACTGGGAGCACTGTGCACAGTTCCAGTCTCCATATCCCTCAGTTAGACCACACTGGGAGCATTGTGCACAGTTCCAGTCTCCATATCCCTCAGTTAGAACACACTGGGAGCACTGTGCACAGTTCCAGTCTCCATATCCCTTGGTTAGACAACACTGGGAGCACTGTGCACAAATCCGCTATCCATATCCCTCAGTTAGACTACACTGGCAGAACTGTGCTCAGTTCAAGTCTCCATATCCCTCGGTTAGACCACACTGGGGGCACTCTGCACAGTTCCAGTCTCCATATCCCTCAGTGAGACCACACTGGGAGCACTGTGCACAGTTCCAGTCTCCATAACCCTTAGTTAAACCACACTGGGAGCACTGTGCTCAGTTCCAGTCTCCATATCCCTCAGTTAGACAACACTGGGAGCACTGTGCACAGTTCCAGTCTCCATGTCCCTCGGTTAGAACACACTGGGAGCACTGTGCACAGTTCCAGTCACCATATCCCTCAGTTAGACCACACTGGGAGCATTGTGCACAGTTCCAGTCTCCATGTCCCTCGGTTAGAACACACTGGGAGCACTGTGCACAGCTCCAGTCTCCATATCCCTCCGTTAGACCACACAGGGAGCACTGTGCACAGTTCCAGTCTCCATTTGCCACAGTTAGACCACACTGGGAGCACTGTGCACAGTTCCAGTCTACATATCCCTATGTTAGACCACACCGGGAGCACTGTGCACAGTTCCAGTCACCATATCCCTCAGTTAGACAACACTGGGAGCACTGTGCACAATTCCACTCTCCATATCCCTCGGTTAGACCACACTGGAAGCACTGTGCACAGTTCCAGTCTCCATATCCCTCGGTTAGACCACACTGGAAGCACTGTGCTCAGTTCCGGTATCTACATCCCTCGGTTAGACAACACTGGGAGCACCGTGCACAGTTCAGGTCTCCCTATCCCTCAGTTAGACCACACTGGGAGCACTGTGCACAGTTCCAGTCTCCATATCCCTCATTTAGACCACACTGGGAGCACTATACACAGTTCCAGTCTCCATTTCCCTCAGTTAGACAATACTGGGAGCACTGTGCACAGTTCCAGTCTCCATATCACTCGGTTAGACTGCACTGGGAGTACTGTGCACAGTTGCAGTCTCCATGTCCCTCGGTTCGACCACACTGGGAGCACTGTGCACAGTTCTAGTCTCCATATCCCTCCGTTAGACCACACAGGGAGCACCGTGCACAGTTCGTCTCCATATCCCTCAGTTAGACCACACTGGGAGCACTGTGCACAGTTCCAGTCTCCATATCCCTCTGTTAAACCACACTGGGAGCACTGTGCACAGTTCCAGTCTACATATCCCTCAGTTACACCACACTGGGAGCACTGTGCACAGTCCCAGTCTCCATATCCATCATTTCGACAGCACTGGGAACACTGTGCACAGTACCAGTCTCCATATCCCTCGGTTAGACCACACTGGAAGCACTGTGCACAGTTCCAGTCTCCATATCCCTCGGTTAGACCACACTGGAAGCACTGTGCTCAGTTCCGGTATCTACATCCCTCGGTTAGACAACACTGGGAGCACCGTGCACAGTTCAGGTCTCCCTATCTCTCAGTTAGACAATACTGGGAGCACTGTGCACAGTTCCAGTCTCCATAATCACTCAGTTACACCACACTGGGAGCACTGTGCACAGTCCCAGTCTCCATATCCATCATTTCGACAGCACTGGGAGCACTGTGCACAGTTCCAGTCTCCATATCACTCGGTTAGACTGCACTGGGAGTACTGTGCACAGTTGCAGTCTCCATGTCCCTCGGTTAGACCACACTGGGAGCACTGTGCACAGTTCTCGTCTCCATATCCCTCAGTTAGACCACACTGGGAGCACTGTGCACAGTTCCAGTCTCCATATCCCTTCGTTAAACCAGACTAGGAGCACTGTGCACAGTTCCGGTCTCCATATCCCTCAATTAGACCACACTGGGAGCACTGTGCTCAGTTCCAGTCTCCATATCTCTCCGTTAGACCACACTGGGAGCACTGTGCACAGTTCCAGTCTCCATATCCCTCAGTTAGACCACACTGGGAGCAATGTGCACAGTTCCGCTCTCCATATCCCTCGGTTAGACTACACTGGCAGCACTGTGCACAGTTCCAGTCTCCATGTCCCTCGGTTAGAACACACTGGGAGCACTGTGCACAGTTCCAGTCTCCATATCCCTCCGTTAGTCTACACAGGGAGCACCATGCACAGTTCCAGTCTCCATATCCCTCAGTTAGACCACACTGGGAGCACTGTGCACAGTTCCAGTCTCCATATCCCTCAGTTCGACCACACTGGGAGCACTGTGCACAGTTCCAGTCTCCATTTGTCTCAGTTAGACCCACACTGAGAGCACTGTGCACAGTTCCAGTCTCCATAACCCTAGGTTAGACCACACTGGGAGCACTGTGCACAGTTCCGGTCTCCATATCCCTCAGTTAGACTACACTGGGAGCACTGTGCACAGTTCCAGTCTTCATATCCCTCAGTTAGAGAACACTGGGAGCACTGTGCACAGTTCCAGCCTCCATATCCCACGGTTAGACAACACTGGTAGCACTGTGCACAGTTCTGGTCTCCATATCCCTCAGTTAGACCACAATGGGAGCACTGTGTACAGTTCCAGTCTCCATATCCCTCGGTTAGACCACACTGGGAGCACTGTGCACAGTTCCAGTCTCCATATCCCTCCGTTAGACCACACAGGGAGCACTGTGCACAGTTCCAGTCTACATTTGCCACAGTTAGACCACACTGGGAGCACTGTGCACAGTTCCAGTCTACATATCCCGAGGTTAGATCACACAGGGAGCACTGTGCACAGTTCCAGTCACCATATCCCTCAGTTAGACCACACTGGGAGCATTGTGCACAGTTCCAGTCTCCATGTCCCTCGGTTAGAACACACTGGGAGCACTGTGCACAGCTCCAGTCTCCATATCCCTCCGTTAGACCACACAGGGAGCACTGTGCACAGTTCCAGTCTCCATTTGCCACAGTTAGACCACACTGGGAGCACTGTGCACAGTTCCAGTCTACATATCCCTATGTTAGACCACACCGGGAGCACTGTGCACAGTTCCAGTCACCATATCCCTCAGTTAGACCACACTGGGAGCATTGTGCACAGTTCCAGTCTCCATATCCCTCAGTTAGACCACACTGGGAGCACTGTGCGCAGTTCCAGTCTCCATTTCCCTCGGTTCGACCACAGTGGGAGCACCGTGCACAGTTCCGGTCTCCTTATCCCTCTGTTAGACGACACTGGGAGCACTCTGCACTGTTCCAGTCTCCATATCCCTCAGTGAGACCACACTGGGTGCACTGTCCACAGTTCCAGTCTCCATATCCCTCACTTAGACAACACTGGGAGCACTGTGCACTGTTCCGGTCTCCATATTCCTCGGTTAGACCACACTGGGAGCACTGTGCACAGTTCCAGTCTCCATATCCATCATTTCGACAACACTGGGACCACTGTGCACAGTTCCAGTCTCCATATCCATCATTTCGACAACACTGGGACCACTGTGCACAGTTCCAGTCTCCATATCTCTCGGTTAGACAACACTGGGAGCACTGTGCACAGTTCCAGTCTCCATATCCCTCAGTTAGACCACACTGGGAGCACTGCACAGTTCCAGTCTGCATATCCCTCAGTTGGACCACACTGGGAGCACTGTGCACAGTTCCAGTCTCCATATCCCTCGGTTCGACCACAGTGGGAGTACCGTGCATAGTTCCGGTCTCCTTATCCCTCGGTTAGACCACACTGGGAGCACTCTGCACTGTTCCAGTCTCCATATCCCTCAGTGAGACCACACTGGGAGCACTGTGCACAGTTCCAGTCTCCATATCCCTCAGTTAGACAACACTGGGAGCACTGTGCATTGTTCCAGTCCCTTATCCCTTAGCTAGACCACACTGTGAGCACTGTGCACAGTTCCGGTCTCCATATCCCTCAGTTAGACCACACTGTGAGCACAGTGCACTGTTGCAGTCTCCATATCCCTCGGTTTGACCACACTGGGAGCACTGTAGCACAGTTCCAGTCTCCATATCCCTAGGTTAGACCACACTGGGAGCATGTGCACTGTTCCAGTCTCTATATCACTCAGTTAGACCACACAGGGAGCACTGTTCACAGTTCCAGTCTCCGTATCCCCCAGTTAGACCACACTGGGAGCACTGTGCACAGTTCCAGTCTCCATATCCCTCACTTAGACAACACTGGGAGCACTGTGCATTGTTCCAGTCCCTTATCCCTCAGTTAGACCACACTGTGCGCACTGTGCACAGTTCCGGTCTCCATATCCCTCAGTTAGACCACACTGGGAGCACTGTGCACTGTTCCGGTCTCCATATCCCTCAGTTAGACCACACTGGGAGCACTGTGCACAGTTCCAGTCTCCATATCCCTCAGTTAGAACACACTGGGAGCGCTGTTCACAGTTCCAGTCTCCGTATCCCCCAGTTAGACCTCACTGGGAGCACTCTGCACAGTTAAGGTCTCCATATCCCTCAGTTAGACCACACTGGGAGCACTGTGCACTGTTCCGGTCTCCATATCCCTCGGTTAGATCACACTGGGAGCACTCTGCACTGTTCCAGTCTCCATATCCCTCAGTGAGACCACACTGGGAGCACTGTGCACAGTTCCAGTCTCCATATCCCTCAGTTAGACAACACTGGGAGCACTGTGCATTGTTCCAGTCCCTTATCCCTTAGCTAGACCACACTGTGAGCACTGTGCACAGTTCCGGTCTCCATATCCCTCAGTTAGACCACACTGTGAGCACAGTGCACTGTTGCAGTCTCCATATCCCTTGGTTTGACCACACTGGGAGCACTGTGCACAGTTCCAGTCTCCATATCCCTAGGTTAGACCACACTGGGAGCATGTGCACTGTTCCAGTCTCTATATCCCTCAGTTAGACCACACAGGGAGCACTGTTCACAGTTCCAGTCTCCGTATCCCCCAGTTAGACCACACTGGGAGCACTGTGCATTGTTCCAGTCCCTTATCCCTCAGTTAGACCACACTGTGAGCACTGTGCACAGTTCCGGCCTCCATATCCCTCACTTAGACAACACTGGGAGCACTGTGCATTGTTCCAGTCCCTTATCCCTCAGTTAGACCACACTGTGAGCACTGTGCACAGTTCCGGTCTCCATATCCCTCAGTAAGACCACACTGGGAGCACTGTGCACTGTTCCGGTCTCCATATCCCTCAGTTAGACCACACTGGTAGCACTGTGCACAGTTCCAGTCTCCATATCCCTCGGTTAGACCCACACTGGGAGCACTGTTCACAGTTCCAGTCTCCGTATCCCCCAGTTAGATCTCACTGGGAGCACTCTGCACAGTTAAGGTCTCCATATCCGTCAGTTAGACCACACTTGGAGCACTGTGCACAGTTCCAGTCTCCATATCGCTCGGTATGACCACACTGGGAGCACTGTGCACAGTTCCAGTCTCCATATCCCTAGGTTAGACCACGCTGGGAGCTTGTGCACAGTTCTAGTCTCCATATCCCTCAGTTAGACCACACTGGGAGCACTGTGCACAGTTCCAGTCTCCATATCCCTCAGTTAGACCACACTGGGAGCAATGTGCACAGTTCCAGTCTCCATATCGCTCGGTATGACCACACTGGGAGCACTGTGCACAGTCCCAGTCTCCATATCCATCAGTTAGACCACACTGGGAGCACTGTGCACAGCTCTAGTCTCCATATCCCTCAGTTAGACAACACTGGGAGCACTGTGCACAGTTCCAGTCTCCATATCCCTCAGTTAGACAGCACTGGGAGCACTGTGCACAGTTCCAGTCTCCATATCCCTAGGTTAGACCACACTGGGAGCACTGTGCACAGTTCCAGTCTCCATATCCCTTGGTTAGACCAGACTGGGAGCTCTGTGCACTGTTCCGGTCTCCATATCCCTCGGTTAGACCACACTGGGAGCACTGTGCACAGTTCTGGTCTCCATATCCCTCAGTTAGACCACACTGGGAGCACTGTGCACAGTTCCAGTCTCCATATCCCTCCGTTAGACAACACTGGGAGCACCGTGCACAGTTCCGGTCTCCACATCCCTCCGTTAGAACACACTGGGAGCACTGTGCACAGTTCCAGTCTCCATATCCCTCCGTTCGACAACACAGGGAGCACCATGCACAGTTCCAGTCTCCATATCCCTCAGTTAGCCACACTGTGAGCACTGTGCACAGTTCCAGTCTCCATATCCCTCGGTTAGACCACACTGTGCACAGTTCCAGTCTCCATTTGCCACAGTTAGACCACACTGGGAGCACTGTGCACAGTTCCAGTCTACATATCCCGAGGTTAGATCACACAGGGAGCACTGTACACAGTTCCAGTCTACATATCCCTATGTTAGACCACACTGGGAGCACAGTGCAGAGTTCCGGTCTCCATATCCCTCAGTTAGACAGCACTGGGAGCACTGTGCACAGTTCCAGTCTCCATATCCCTCGGTTAGACCACACTGGGAGCACTGTGCACTGTTCCAGTCTCCATATCCCTCAGGTAGCCCACACTGGGAGCACTGTGCATAGTTCCAGTCTCCATATCCCTCGGTTAGACCACACTGGGAGCACTGTGCACAGTTCCAGTCTCCATATCCCTTGGTTAGACCAGACTGGGAGCTCTGTGCACTGTTCCGGTCTCCATATCCCTCAGACCACACTGGGAGCACTGTGCTCAGTTCCAGTCTCCATATCCCTCGGTTAGACCACACAGGGAGCACTCTGCACTGTTCCAGTCTCCATATCCTTCAGTGAGACCACACTGGGAGCACTGTGCACAGTTCCAGTCTCCATATCCCTCCGTTAGACAACACTGGGAGCACCATGCACAGTTCCAGTCTCCACATCCCTCGGTTAGAACACACTGGGAGCACTGTGCACAGTTCTGGTCTCCATATCCCTCAGTTAGACCACACTGGGAGCACTGTGCACAGTTCCGGTCTCCACATCCCTCGGTTAGAACACACTGGGAGCACTGTGCACAGTTCCAGTCTCCATATCCCTCCGTTCGGGAACACAGGGAGCAGCATGCACAGTTCCAGTCTCCATATCCCTCAGTTAGACCACACTGTGAGCACTGTGCACAGTTCCAGTCTCCATATCCCTCGGTTAGACCACACTGTGCACAGTTCCAGTCTCCATTTGCCACAGTTGGACCACACAGGGAGCACTGTACACAGTTCCAGTCTACATATCCCTATGTTAGACCACACTGGGAGCACAGTGCACAGTTCCGGTCTCCATATCCCTCAGTTAGACCACACTGGAAGCACTGTGCACAGTCCCAGTCTCCATATCCCTCGGTTAGACCACACTGGAAGCACTGTGCACAGTTCCAGTCTCCATATCCCTCAGTTAGACAACACTGGGAGCACTGTGCACTGTTCCAGCCCCCATATCCCTCAGTTAGACCACACTGGGAGCACTGTGCACCGTTCCGGTCTCCATATCCCTCAGTTAGACCACAGTGGGAACACTGTGTACAGTTCCAGTCTACATATCTCTCGGTTAGACAACACTGGGAGCACTGTGCACAGTCCCAGTCTCCATATCCATCATTTCGACAACACAGGGAGCACTGTGCACAGTTCTGGTCTCCATATCCCTCAATTAGACCACATTGGGAGCACTGTGCACAGTTCCAGTCTCCATATCCCTCCGTTAGACAACACTGGGAGCACCGTGCACAGTTCCTGTCTCCATATCCCTCAGTTAGACCACACTGGGAGCACTGTGCGCAGTTCCAGTCTCCATTTCCCTCGGTTCGACCACAGTGGGAGCACCGTGCACAGTTCCGGTCTCCTTATCCCTCTGTTAGACGACACTGGGAGCACTCTGCACTGTTCCAGTCTCCATATCCCTCAGTGAGACCACACTGGGTGCACTGTCCACAGTTCCAGTCTCCATATCCCTCACTTAGACAACACTGGGAGCACTGTGCACTGTTCCGGTCTCCATATTCCTCGGTTAGACCACACTGGGAGCACTGTGCACAGTTCCAGTCTCCATATCCATCATTTCGACAACACTGGGACCACTGTGCACAGTTCCAGTCTCCATATCCATCATTTCGACAACACTGGGACCACTGTGCACAGTTCCAGTCTCCATATCTCTCGGTTAGACAACACTGGGAGCACTGTGCACAGTTCCAGTCTCCATATCCCTCAGTTAGACCACACTGGGAGCACTGCACAGTTCCAGTCTGCATATCCCTCAGTTGGACCACACTGGGAGCACTGTGCACAGTTCCAGTCTCCATATCCCTCGGTTCGACCACAGTGGGAGTACCGTGCATAGTTCCGGTCTCCTTATCCCTCGGTTAGACCACACTGGGAGCACTCTGCACTGTTCCAGTCTCCATATCCCTCAGTGAGACCACACTGGGAGCACTGTGCACAGTTCCAGTCTCCATATCCCTCAGTTAGACAACACTGGGAGCACTGTGCATTGTTCCAGTCCCTTATCCCTTAGCTAGACCACACTGTGAGCACTGTGCACAGTTCCGGTCTCCATATCCCTCAGTTAGACCACACTGTGAGCACAGTGCACTGTTGCAGTCTCCATATCCCTCGGTTTGACCACACTGGGAGCACTGTAGCACAGTTCCAGTCTCCATATCCCTAGGTTAGACCACACTGGGAGCATGTGCACTGTTCCAGTCTCTATATCACTCAGTTAGACCACACAGGGAGCACTGTTCACAGTTCCAGTCTCCGTATCCCCCAGTTAGACCACACTGGGAGCACTGTGCACAGTTCCAGTCTCCATATCCCTCACTTAGACAACACTGGGAGCACTGTGCATTGTTCCAGTCCCTTATCCCTCAGTTAGACCACACTGTGCGCACTGTGCACAGTTCCGGTCTCCATATCCCTCAGTTAGACCACACTGGGAGCACTGTGCACTGTTCCGGTCTCCATATCCCTCAGTTAGACCACACTGGGAGCACTGTGCACAGTTCCAGTCTCCATATCCCTCGGTTAGAACACACTGGGAGCGCTGTTCACAGTTCCAGTCTCCGTATCCCCCAGTTAGACCTCACTGGGAGCACTCTGCACAGTTAAGGTCTCCATATCCCTCAGTTAGACCACACTGGGAGCACTGTGCACTGTTCCGGTCTCCATATCCCTCGGTTAGATCACACTGGGAGCACTCTGCACTGTTCCAGTCTCCATATCCCTCAGTGAGACCACACTGGGAGCACTGTGCACAGTTCCAGTCTCCATATCCCTCAGTTAGACAACACTGGGAGCACTGTGCATTGTTCCAGTCCCTTATCCCTTAGCTAGACCACACTGTGAGCACTGTGCACAGTTCCGGTCTCCATATCCCTCAGTTAGACCACACTGTGAGCACAGTGCACTGTTGCAGTCTCCATATCCCTTGGTTTGACCACACTGGGAGCACTGTGCACAGTTCCAGTCTCCATATCCCTAGGTTAGACCACACTGGGAGCATGTGCACTGTTCCAGTCTCTATATCCCTCAGTTAGACCACACAGGGAGCACTGTTCACAGTTCCAGTCTCCGTATCCCCCAGTTAGACCACACTGGGAGCACTGTGCATTGTTCCAGTCCCTTATCCCTCAGTTAGACCACACTGTGAGCACTGTGCACAGTTCCGGCCTCCATATCCCTCACTTAGACAACACTGGGAGCACTGTGCATTGTTCCAGTCCCTTATCCCTCAGTTAGACCACACTGTGAGCACTGTGCACAGTTCCGGTCTCCATATCCCTCAGTAAGACCACACTGGGAGCACTGTGCACTGTTCCGGTCTCCATATCCCTCAGTTAGACCACACTGGTAGCACTGTGCACAGTTCCAGTCTCCATATCCCTCGGTTAGACCCACACTGGGAGCACTGTTCACAGTTCCAGTCTCCGTATCCCCCAGTTAGATCTCACTGGGAGCACTCTGCACAGTTAAGGTCTCCATATCCGTCAGTTAGACCACACTTGGAGCACTGTGCACAGTTCCAGTCTCCATATCGCTCGGTATGACCACACTGGGAGCACTGTGCACAGTTCCAGTCTCCATATCCCTAGGTTAGACCACGCTGGGAGCTTGTGCACAGTTCTAGTCTCCATATCCCTCAGTTAGACCACACTGGGAGCACTGTGCACAGTTCCAGTCTCCATATCCCTCAGTTAGACCACACTGGGAGCAATGTGCACAGTTCCAGTCTCCATATCGCTCGGTATGACCACACTGGGAGCACTGTGCACAGTTCCAGTCTCCATATCCCTAGGTTAGACCACGCTGGGAGCTTGTGCACAGTTCTAGTCTCCATATCCCTCAGTTAGACCACACTGGGAGCACTGTGCACAGTTCCAGTCTCCATATCCCTCAGTTAGACCACACTGGGAGCAATGTGCACAGTTCCAATCTCCATATCCCTCGGTTAGACCTCACTGGGAGCACTGTGCACAGTTCCAGTCTCCATATCCCTCTGTTATACAACTCTGGGAGCACTGTGCACAGTTCCAGTCTACATATCCCTCAGTTACACCACACTGGGAGCACTGTGCACAGTCCCAGTCTCCATATCCACCAATTCGACAACACTGGGAGCACTGTGCACAGTACCAGTCTCCATGTCCCTCAGTTAGACCACACTGGGAGCACTGTGCACAGTTCCACTCTCCAAATCACTTGGTTAGACCAGACTGGGAGCACTGTGCACAGTTCCGGTCTCCATATCCCTCAGTTAGACCACACTGGGAGCACTGTGCTCAGTTCCAGTCTCCATATCTCTCGGTTAGACAACACTGGGAGCACTCTGCACAGTTCTGGTCTCCATATCCCTCGGTTAGACCACAGTGGGAGCACTGTGCACAGTTCCTGTCTCCATATCCCTCAGTTAGACCACACTGGGAGCACTCTGCACAGTTAAGGTCTCCGTATCCCTCAGTTAGACCACACTGGTAGCACTGTGCTCAGTTCCTGTCTCCATATCCCTCAGTTAGACAACACTGGGAGCACTGTGCACAGTTCCAGTCTCCATATCCCTCAGTTCGACCACACTGGGAGCACTGTGCATAATTCCAGTCTCCATATCCCTCGGTTCGACCACAGTGGGAGCACCGTGCATAGTTCCGGTCTCCTTATCCCTCGGTTAGACCACACTGGGAGCACTCTGCACTGTTCCAGTCTCCATATCCCTCAGTGAGGCCACTCTGGGAGCACTGTGCACAGTTCCAGTCTCCATATCCCTCAGTTAGACAACACTGGGAGCACTGTGCATTGTTCCAGTCCCTTATCCCTTAGCTAGACCACACTGTGAGCACTGTGCACAGTTCCGGTCTCCATATCCCTCAGTTAGACCACACTGGGAGCACTGTGTACAGTCCCAGTCTCCATATCCCTCGGTTAGACCACACTGGGAGCACAGTGCACTGTTGCAGTCTCCATATCCCTCGGTTTGACCACACTCGGAGCACTGTGCACAGTTCCAGTCTCCATATCCCTAGGTTAGACCACACTGGGAGCATGTGCACTGTTCCAGTCTCTATATCCCTCAGTTAGACCACACTGGGAGCACTGCGCACAGTTCCAGTCTCCGTATCCCTCAGTTAGACCACACTGGGAGCACTGTACACAGTTCCGCTCTCCATACCCCTCAGTTAGACAACACTGGGAGCACTGTGCACAGTTCCTGTCTCCATGTCCCTCAGTTAGACAACACTGGGAGCACTGTGCACTGTTCCAGTCTCCATATCCCTCAGTTCGACCACACTGGGATCACTGTGCATAATTCCAGTCTCCATATCCCTCAGTTAGACCACACTGGGAGCACTGTGCACAATGCCAGTCTCCATATCCCTCAGTTAGACCACACTGGGAGCACTGTGCACAGTTCCTGTCTCCGTATCCCTCGGTTAGACCACACTGGGAGCACTGTGCACAATTCCAGTCTCCATATCCCTCGGTTAGACCGCACTGGGAGCACTGTGCACAGTTCCAGTCTCCGTATCCCTTGGTTAGACCACACTGGGAGCCCTGTGCACAGTTCCAGTCTCCGTATCCCTCGGTTAGACCACACTGGGAGCCCTGTGCACAATTCCAGTCTCCGTATCCCTCGGTTAGACCACACTGGGAGCACTATGCACAATTCCAGTCTCCATATCCCTCAGTTAGACCACACTGGGAGCACTGTGCACAGTGCCAGTCTCCATATCCCTCGATTAGATGGGTGGATGGGGTTGTATTCCTGAACACTTTGCCTGAAGCCTTGAGGCATCAACATCACCGAGGCAGACAGCAGCCAACAAGCAAACAGCTGGAGCTGTGCTTCAGCTCGGGAACGGCCTGCAAGCTGAATGTGAGTGAGTGAAACAGTGGATACTACCTGAGCACAGCCCCCCCCCCCCCCCCCCCCCGGCCCCGTCCCCCCCCCAGTTTTCCTGGCAGGGGCCTGGGACCTGGAGATGCGGGGTTGCTGATCTGGCTGTGTGTGTGCAGGGTGCGGTCCTCCTGCGCAACTGGTTTACTGGATGGCACTCTGAGAGAAAGTGCAACATGCTCGTGTGGGGAAGCTTTGGGGGTTCTGAGGGTCTTCGGGTGGGTGGAAGCTCTATCGTATTGTTGGTGTATTTCCTTATCCAATTCCTCACAGCAACCAAGGTGGAAGGTGTTGTGGATGCCGCAGTGACAGCCCTTATGCCGCTGGTGGCAGCTCACGTGGGCAGACGGCAGCCACGGCGTTGACTCAGGTTTGAGGTGGTAGCCCATGTGCTGGGGAGCTCCGCACACCCTGAGGACCTGGTCAGCCGTTAGACCGAGGAGTGACCCAGCGGTCAGCGATGACTCGGTGTCCAGGCGTCGATGGTTGTTCGAGGAGATGTCGGACAACATGTGCCACAGGAGACTCCATCGCAACAAAGAGATGGTGCGGTCCCAATGCCAAGTCCCCGTCGCCCTGGCACCCGGGCAGGTGGAGGGCAGACGCTCCTGGTGGCTGTGACGGTCACCGCAACCCTCAACCTTTCTGCCACTGGTTCAGTCCAGGGCTCGAACAAGGGCTTGTGCGGCATTTCACAAACCACAGCCCACAAACACATTGGCGAAGTGACGGATGCCCTGTGTGCCTGGGCACTGACTATATCAACTTGGAGCTGGATCAATTCCATCAGGATGCCCGGGCAGCAGGATTTTCTGCCATTGCAGGGGTGCCGAACGTTCAGGGGGTGATTGATGGCACACATGGTGCCCTGCGTACTCTGGGGCAACAGGGAGTGCCCTTCATTAACAGGAAGGGGTTCGACTCCCTCAACGACCAGCTCGTGTGTGACCACCACCTCCACATCGTGCCGTTGTGTGCCTGCTTCCCAGGGAATGTGCACGACAGCTACATCCTGGGACACTCCGAGATCCCGGCATCTTCGAGTGTCCCAGGATAATGGGTTGGCTCTTGTGCGACACGGGATACCCGGTGACGTCCTGGCTGATGATGCCAGTTCAGAGATTGATGCGGAGACCCAATATAACGAGACCCATGTTGCCACCTGTGCTGTCCCCGAGCGCTGCATCATTCTGGTTGCGATGCCTGGGCCATTGTGGTGGTGCCCTGCACTTCAGCCCCCAGAGGGTCACACACTTTGTCAGCTGTGCCCTCCACCAGCTGGCAGAGCAGCGGGCTGACGTGCTGGAGGTAGAGGAACATGTGAGAAACATAAGGGGGATGAGCAGGGACTGGACCAGGAGGGGCTGGAGGACGAGCCTGGGAAGGGTGAGTTGGAGCAGCTGGAGGACCGGAGGCAGTGAGGGTCCAGAATGCTCAGAGGGCCCGGGAGACCCTCATTCTTCCCGACCTCTCACAGGATGAGGCTTTCTCCATCATCTCACCCCAGGCCCTCCCTCACCCCCCCATTCCCCGATGACCCAGAGTGTGTGTAACATCATGCCCAGGGTAAGGGGCTTGTGTCGGCACTGTCACTGTCCAAGGCAGGAGAGTGATCATAGCTCGCTGTGAGGAAAGCTCAGCTGATCCTCAGTCTCTGCCGGAGTCTGACTCATGTCTGTTGGCTCAGAGTGAGCTGACAACGCCGTCCCCCAGTCATGTCCACCTGCCCCTGCCACAAGTCCCTCAGCACCTGGACATGGTGTCGAGGCCCTCAGCCATGGTCATCACGCTCTGAGCCACACCTTGGACACCACCGCGCAAGACGCTGACCTCGTGCTGCAACTTTCCACTGCAGTCACCACTGCAGTGTTGAGCCGAGTGCCCGCAGCATTGGCAGCTCCTCCGTGTTGAGCCGAGTGCCCGCAGCATTGGCAGCTCCTCCGTGTTGAGCTCAGTGCCCGCAGCATTGGCAGCTCCTCCGTGTTGAGCTCAGTGCCCGCAGCATTGGCATCAGCTCCTGCACCCAAAGCTTTTGGAATTCCTGCAATCGTTGCAATGTCAGTGCACCTAACTCTCATGGCCGTACCCCAGCGTCTGCAACAGCTCCCGGATAACCTTGCCCAGGGTGCAGGGATTAGAAAGGGCACCTGGGTATCCTCGGGCTGGCATGGTAAAGGTGGGCCGAATGGCCTCCTGCTCTGTAACTTTCCTCTGATTCCATTCTATTCCAGGGGCCTGGCATCTGACTGGAACTCTGCCGAGTCCTGGAATCCAGGAGACCTCCGACTCCCTTGCACGTTCCTGTCTCCACCTGATGGACATCAGCAACGATGTGGTGCTCACCTGATTGTGCCCCAGATGCCTGTCCACTTATGTCACCCACCGAGGTGCGTGTGTGCTGGTGGGAGGTGGGGGTAAAGCTGCGATGGCTCAATGGTGGTCTCCCCGCAACTCTCCTCCGAGGTTAGCGGGGCAGGAGGGAGAGTGAGTGACATGGGTGGCCCAGGCCCAACAGATGGAGATCCTGCGAGAGAATGGACGTGTGACCAGTGAGGGGGAATGGATCATTCTGTCTGTCACTAACATCTCACTGCAGCCAGGTTATGTGGGCATGGATCCTCACCTCTGCAGTGCCACCCTCGCTGGGCCACCCTCGCTGGGCCACCGTCGCTGGGCCACCGTCGCTGGGCCACCCTCGCAGTGCCACCCTCGCTGGGCCACCCTCGCCGGGCCACCCTCGCCGGGCCACCCTCGCCGGGCCACCCTCGCCGGGCCACCCTCGCCGGGCCACCCTCGCTGGGCCACCCTCTGCAGTGCCACCCTCGCTGGGCCACCCTCGCTGGGCCACCCTCGCTGGGCCACCCTCGCTGGGCCATCCTCGCTGGGCCACCCTCGCTGGGCCACCCTCGCTGGGCCACCCTCGCTGGGCCACCGTCGCTGGGCCACCGTCGCTGGGCCACCCTCGCTGAGCCACCCTCGCTGGGCCACCGTCGCTGGGCCACCGTCGCTGGGCCACCCTCGCTGGGCCACCGTCGCTGGGCCACCCTCGCTGGGCCACCCTCGCTGGGCCACCGTCGCTGGGCACCCTCGCTGGGCCACTCTCGCTGGGCCACCCTCGCTGGGCCACCCTCGCTGGGCCACCCTCGCTGGGCCACCCTCGCTGCCAGTGACTGATGTCCTGACCCAGTCTGGGCCCTTTCCCACTTACTATGGGCTATCCTCTCCTGCGGGGATACAGAGGGGGCATTGTCAGCTGGACATTTGATGTAGCGGGGAGCGGGCAGTCACCGCAAGTGGTTAGTGTGGGCACTGCTCCTGGGCATGGAGGGGTTGTGCTGGTGCGTTCCAGGATTTGCCGGCACAGGCACGGTAATATGCTGGTGGGGGGCGTTGTGCGAGCCGCCGACCTGATAGGGGGGCAGGAGAGGCGGGGCAGAGGTCAGCGGGGTGGCAGGTGGGACCGATGCCCGGTGGGGTGTTGTTAACTTACCCGTGAGGCACAATGGAGGGCATGGGTCTTCCTGCACTGGACGGTGATCTGGCTGGTCACGCTGCCCGAACTGAGCAGCATTGGTGGCCTGGAGGCTGGGTCTCCGATTCCCTCGGGGGAACAGCGTGTCCTGTCGAACCTCCACAACGCCCAGAAACCTGCAGCAGGTCAGTGCGGTGGCAAGGCTGCATGCTGACCGGGAAGTGTGTGGATGGGGTATTTGTGAGGAATTCCCCTTGTCAGTGGGACGCTGTCGGGAAGGGTCCAGGCGGAATCAGCTGACAGGACAGCCAGTTCCACCAGGCAGCTGGCACGAAGTGTCATTAAACACAGACCGCACTCTGAGCGGCTCCGCCATCGGGGGGCCCCTGGGAAGCCGGGTCTGTTACGGCCCTTAGAACCTCTCCCGACATGTCATGCCCAATGTTTTCAAGTTTTTTTAACAACACAAAACTTGAAGGGAAGGTGAGTGGCGAGGGGATATTAAGAAGTTTGAACGTGATTGAGTCCAGTTGAGTGAGGGGGAAGCGCTTGGCACTTTGGACGGAGAAACAGAATTGCAGAGCATTATTAAACTGGAGATAGAATGGAACATGTTGATGTACAAAGAGATCTGGGTGTCCTTGTAGCCCAGTCACTGAAAGTCAGCGTGAAGGCCCAGCAAACAGTTAGGAAGACAAATGGTATGTTGGCCTTCATTGCAAGAGGATTGGAGCCCAGGAGCAGGGATGTCTTATTGCAGCTGGATAGGGCCTTGGTGAGACTGCACTTGGCGTATGGTGTCCGGTTTCGGTCTCTTTATCGAAGAAAACATATACTTTTCGAGAGGGAATGCAGCGATGGATCAGTACACTGATTCCATGGATGGCAGGATTGTCGTGTGAGTAACATATCGACTAATATCTCTCTCTCTCTCTCTAGCACGGATATCTTTCTGAAGGACTATGTTCACACGTTGAGCACGTTTCTTCGGCCTTGTTATGCTATCACTCAAGTGAAATGAGGCCGGTGAATATTGGGAGAGTCCAAATACGAGAATCGCGGCAGGTGTCCAAGAGTCTGCGATGCAACCAGCCCGTTCCCGTAAGCCATATCAGGATCTGGTGTAGCGAGAAACCAATTATCACCACTTCAACTCTATTTCCACACAATTAACGAGAGCCGCCCCATATCCAACGGCCTCCCATCATTCAGCGGCCCCCCCCAGCGAGGAGTCTCGCTGGCGCACATTCAGCGCCCCCCCCCCAGCGAGGAGTCTCGCTGGCGCACATTCAGCGGCCCCCCCCCCAGCGAGGAGTCTCGCTGGCGCACATTAGTGAACCTGGTGGAATGGCTTCTGTGAGGAGTTGAGGAGGTGAGTAGCCATCTTTGCTCACAGGCATGGAGCCCGGGGGCGCTGGGATTGCCGCCCCAGTGCACAGTGGGAGGTTGGGGACCCTCGACTGGGGCAGGGGGGACCCTCCACAGGGTGGCCCACTGTGGAAGGGTGGGGGAGGTGATGGGGGGGCAACCACTCACCATGCCAACCCATGGATCGTACGTACCCATTCCGGGGGCAACATTTGCCCCTGTCCGTCTGCCCCAAGGACCACCCACTGCTGAGGCCTCTCTGCATCATCAGCAGTGTGGTGCTCAGCAGATCGTGCCCCTGAAGCCTGACCACTAACATGTCGCACCGAGGTGTGTGTATCCGCGCTGGTGGAGGGTGGGGATGACAGCTGTGGCGCAACCACGGTGGCAAACTCGGAGCGCCCTTCCGAGGGGTTCTACGCGGAGTCAGGAGAGGGAGCCGCCCGGGATGGGCTGGCACCGTCAGCTGGAGGCACTTTCCCGGCCATTCTGGGAGAGTTTTTCCTGAGGAGACACAGAGAGGGCATCGTTAGCCAGACGTGTGGGTCACAGTGGGGGGCGGGGGGGTTGTGAAGGGAGGGTGCTGAATGGGGAGGGGGTTGGGGGAGGGTTGGTGTCTCCTCACCCTTGTGTCGGCCGTTGACCTTCTATTGGCACTGGAGGCCATTCTTTCTGGGCGCACTGCCAGCTGCACTGGCTGCCTCGTGGCCCACCTTGCGGGACCCTGGGTGGTACAGGACATCCCTCCTGGCCTCCATCACGTCGTGCAGCCTCCCCAGGGCAGCATCCCTGAATCATGGGGCCGCTGTCCAGGGTGGCATTGGTGTGAGCTGGCTGGACTTGGTCAGTGCTGCTGAAGGGCTGTTCGACCTTGTTAGCGGGTCAATCGGCTGGTCAATCGGCTGCAAGCCTTCATTTGCGGCGACAAACCCACGAGGCCTGCTTGATTGGGCTAATTAATGTTGCAAAGCGTAGCCGCCTCGCTGTGCCGAGCGCAGGGACGCAGCAAATCCCAGTCTCGACAACACTTGGACATTTTTCCAGAGAATCTTCTTCCCTCTGTTCCCCGCCCGTTCGTATATCTGTCTAGATGCACCTTAAATGATGTTATCGTGCCCGCCTCTACCACCTCGCTGGCAAAGCGTTCCAGGTACCCACCACCCTCTGCGTAAAAAACTTTCCACGCACATCTCCCTTAAACTTTCCCCCTCTCACCTTGAAATCGTGACCCCTTGTAACTGACACCCCCACTCTAGGAAAAAGCTTGTTGCTATCCACCCTGTCCATACCTCTCGTAATTGTGTAGACCTCAATTAGCTACCCCATCAATCTCCGTCTTTCTAACAGAAACAATCCTAATCTACTCAACCTTTCTTCATAGCTAGCACCCTCCACACCAGGCAACATCCTGGTGAACCTCCTCTGCACCCTCTCTAAAGCATCCACATCCGTCTGGTAATGTGGCGACCAGAACTGCACGCAGTGTTCCAAATGTGGCCTAACGGCCGATGAATGGCCGGGTCCAGGGCCGTGCAGCACAGTGCGACCTGCAGCACCCACTGTGCACAACATGGCGCGGCCAGAGGCCGTTCAGACCCAATCGCCAACTGCGATGTTGGTGTCAGGCAACAGAGAGTCCCGCTCCCACCTCTCTCCACCTCTCTCTCTCTATCACCATCTCTCTCCACCTCTCTCTCTCTCTCTCTCCATCTCTCTCCACCTCTCTCTCTCTCTCTCTCCATCTCTCTCTCTCTCCATCTCTCTCTCTCTCCATCTCTCTCTCTCTCCATCTCTCTCTCTCTCTCTCTCTCACTCTCTCCATCTCTCTCTCTCCATCTCTCTCCCACCATCTCTCTCTCTCTCTCTCTCCATCTCTCTCTCTCTCGCTCCATCTCTCTCTCTCTCTCTCTCTCCATCTCTCTCTCTCTCCATCTCTCTCTCGCCATCTGTCTCTCTCTCTCCATCTCTCTCTCTCCATCTCTCTCCATCTCTCCCTCCATCTCTCTCTCTCTCTCTCTCCATCTCTCTCTCTCTCCATCTCTCTCTCTCCATCTCTCTCTCTCCCTCTCTCTCGCTCTCTCTCCATCTCTGGCTCCATCTCTCTCTCTCTCTCTCTCCATCCTTCTCTCTCTCTCCATCTCTCTCTCTCTCCATCTCTCCATCTCTCTCTCCATCTCTCTCTCCATCTCTCTCTCTCTCTCTCCCCCTCCCTCTCTCCCCCTCCCTCTCTCCCCCTCCCTCTCTCCCCCTCCCTCTCTCCCCCTCCCTCTCTCCCCCTCCCTCTCTCCCCCTCCCTCTCTCCCCCTCCCTCTCTCCCCCTCCCTCTCTCCCCCTCCCTCTCTCCCCCTCCCTCTCTCCCCCTCCCTCTCTCCCCCTCCCTCTCTCTCCCCCTCTCTCTCTCCCACTCTCTCCCTTTGCGAAGGACAGTGTTGATATATTTTTGAAAAAAACATTTTGTTAGGGATTTGTAGTTTATATAATAATAACAGTAACATAAACATGGTACATAAAACAGTTCCATCCCCATCCCGTGCTTCTCAATCCTAATAATGAAACAATAGCCTAAACCCCGCTTGTAGATTTCTGCCTCTGCTGACATTTTATTTTCTCCGAGAAAGTCAATGAACAGTTGCCGCCTCCGGGTTGCTTTGTTACGCTCTTGACGTTTCAGAAGCTTCTTCCTTAATGTGCACTTTGACAAAGGAAGGTTCAGACTTGGAGATAGCTTTAACACGTTTATTAAACTATTAACAATTCTCCTACTTGGATTCAACTCTCCTGTTAATCCTGCTATAGCTACTCAGACTGACGAACCAGTCTGCTACAATCCACGTGGTGGGTGTGATGTCCAATCAACCCTGTGTCTGTACTCACTGAGAGTCTCCACAGGAAAGAGACTGAGCATAGAAGTTCTCTTAGAAGTTTGAAGGAACATTTTAAGGGGTTATTTACTGTTGCAATATTTTCTGAGTTATCTTTGAAGTAAGGGGTGTTAGGAGGTCCAATGTTTATTTAAGATGTTGAGTTGAGTTCATGGAATAAACAGTGTTTTGTGTTTAAAAACCCACGTGTCCAGAATTGTGATCCCACACCTAGGGAACAAGCCGTGTGCTGGGAAAAGCAACAAATCCATTAAAGGGAGAGGGTGGTTGAACTCCATGGTACATTTTGGGGTTCTGAAAACACCTCGCCCATAACACAGGAAGATATCAAACCTTTGCCGGAATGCACGCCAGTTTGCACTGAGATTGCTGTGGCACATGTGGAACCGGAATCTCGATCATCTTGCCTGGGCGTTGTTGCTGGCTGTCACTGTTTGCTGAGTTGTAACTATATGGATTTAAACAGTTACTCACTGGTACCATGTTTTGTTACGCTCTTGACGTAGCAGAAGCTGCTTCCTTGATGTGCACTCTGACAAAGGAAGGTTCAAACTTTAACACGTTTATTAAGCTATTAACAATTCTCGTACTTGGATTCGGCGCTACTGTTAATCCTGTTATTGCTACTCAGACTGACTAACCAGTCTGCTACAATTCACGTGGTGGGTGTCATGTTCAATCAACCCTGTGTCTGTACTCACTGAGTGTCTCCACTGGAAAGAGACTGAGCATATGTGCTGTGTCCTTTTATATGGGTTGGTGTAATGCCCCCCTGTGGTAATGTCACCTCTGTGTGTATCGTGAATGCCGATTGGTCGTGTCCTATCTTACTGACCTATTGGTTGACTGTCTGTGTGTCATGTCTCTGGTGCTCCCTCTAGTGTCTAGCTAGGTGTAGTGTATGTACATTAACCCTTTGTGTACTTAGTGATGCATATCACCACAACCCCCCTTTTTCATGTCCCATATTTTCCGTACAGTGTTAAAGAAAATTGAACAAAAACAGGTAGATAAGTGATGCTATGTACAAGTTATGATGACTGTACAATAATACACAAGACCAAATAATAGTTGCGATGACTTTGAGGATACGACAACACAAAATAAAAGTTATGAGTCCAACGTTCATGAATTTATATGGTCTGGTATAGAAGTGTCAATGGTGACGTTGTCATTCCCTTGTGAATGCCGTCAGTGTCCTGGTGTTTGGTCATCAGGAGGTGTCCAATTGTTCAAATCACCTCATTGACTGATTTGGAGTCTGTTGTTTTTTTTTCCGATGCTTGTGGTGGCAATTCTTGATGGCATCTGTCCTGAATGCCAGGTTGCCAGTTGGTAGGGCAGCAACTGTGAACTGGTAAGATGCATCGTCCTGCCACGGTCTGTCATTGTACTGAGCTGAGCAGTAACAGTGTTCCTCATGGGCAGAGTCGTACCAGTCGTAGTTCCATTGGTGTTTGTGTCGTGCTTGTTGTCGACATTGTTGCCTCTGGTGCGCTTCTTGTTGATGTCTTTGATGTTGTTGTTGTGTTGGTTGGTTTTGTTGCCGTGTTTGCTGCGCTCGAGGACCTCACTGTGGATAATACGAGTCCTTCACACAGTTACTCGTGTCAGCGTGCTTTGTGGCATCTGCTGTCTGCTTGAGCGTGCCGTCACTGAGTTCGCGGCGCTCCCCGTCTGGAGTCATGTCCGGCTTACTTGAATCAGCTCTGGCTTGTGGTTGCTCCCCGTCTGGAGTCTGGGCTGTTTCACCTGAGTCAGTTTTGGTTTGTCGATGCTCCCCGTCCGGAGTCAAAACAGTCAGGAATGCATTTGCTTGTGGAGAGGCTCGAGCGAATGAGGTTTGACGTAACGTGGTGTCACCGGAGTCACCAGTAGCCTCACTGTGATTGTCGAGTGCCTCTGTACATTCGAGCTGAGGTCTGTCACGTTGCACATCTGGTATGGGAAGTGGGATGCCGTCGTCACTTGTCGCACATACAGTGGGTAGAGCCTCAGTGTCTTCTTGTCTTTCCCTTGAGCTGGGTAGACCGTCTGAGTCTTCTTCTGGTGGCTCAAATAATCTGGGTGGACTGTGATAGTCTGCTTGCTGGTTGCTCAGAGGAGGTTGCTAGACCCTCATGGTCTTGTTCATGCAAGGACTGCGCTCTGGAGTCTTGCGTTGCTTCTACAGTGGAGTCTGTCCACGAGTTCGCTGCGGAGGCCTGTGTCACCCTATCATCACGTTTTGTGCCGGAGATGGCATTGGGCTCGCGATGTCCAAAGAAGAATTCAAGGTCTGAGTCGTAGTCTTCTAGGACTGTATCATCTCTTTGGGCGGTGCTAACTGCTTGCTGCAGGGTTCTGCGGAGGTTACTTTCAGCTACTGGTCGAATTTCAGGCATTGTGCTGTCGTTCCAGGTGAAAGAATCTGGTTTTGAGGCTTTAAAATGTTTTTTCCTTGTTTTGAGCCATTTCCCCTTTAAGTGGGCGTGGTCCGGGGGCTCTGACGTCACGACGCTTGTGATTGTGCATGCGCAGATCGCTGTTCCTTTCCTTTGCGCATTTCTCTCAACTGCACATGTGTGGCACCTTTTCCAAGATGGCTGCCGATCAAAATTGTCGTTTGTTTCTCCGGGACCTCGGCCTCGTGGTGAGTATTGGCTCCTCTCTGACCGTTTTCTGTTGGTTTCTTTGTGTTTTCCTCGCAGTGTTGCTTGAATTTGTCCAGGACTGCCTGGAAGTCGCTCCCGTTTCTCCCTTTGGAGAACTTGAATGATTTTAAGATTTCTTCTGCTCTGGCACCCGCGATGGTGAGCAGAAGCTCTGTCTTTTCAGCATCGGCCACGTCTTGTAGGTTGGCTGCTACCATGTGTCATGTGAGAGTACCTTTAAGAACTGGTTGTTTAAGCAATGTACCTTTAAGAAAACAGTGATGTCATAGAGTGGGTGGAGCTGAGGTCAGGTCAGCCATTTTGCAGGTTAGTTTTGCAGTTTTTGAAAAAGAGCTGGTGTGTGTCTGTGTGTTTCCAGAGAGCTGCAGGTTTTTAGTTTCAGTTTGAAAAGAGCTTGTGAGTGTCTGTGTTTTGCAGTGAGCTGGATTTGCTGTGATCTCTGCCATAAAAGACCATCTCTGGATCATTTGGCTGATTTTAAACTCATAATAGTAAAACCGTCAACCTGATGTGATTCTGTTTAAAGGTGTTAAGTCTCTTAGAAGTTTGAAGGAACATTTTGAGGAATTATTTACTGTTGCAATATTTTCTGAGTTATCTTTGAAGTAAGGGGTGTTAAGAGATCGAATGTTTATTTAAGATGTTAAGTTGAGTTCATGGAATAAACAGTGTTTTGTGTTTAAAAACCCGCGTGTCCAGAATTGTGATCCCACACCTAGGGAACACGCCGTGTGCTGGGAAAAGCAACAAATACATTAAAGGGAGAGGGTGGTTGAACTCCATGGTACATTTTGGGGTTCTGAAAACACCTCGCCCATAACACAGGAAGATATCAAACCTTTGCCGGAATGCACGCCAGTTTGCACTGAGATTGCTGTGGCACATGTGGAACCGGAATCTCGATCATCTTGCCTGGGTGTTGTTGCTGGCTGTCACTGTTTGCTGAGTTGTAACTATATGGATTTAAACAGTTACTCACTGGTACCATGTTTTGTTACGCTCTTGACGTAGCAGAAGCTGCTTCCTTGATGTGCACTCTGACAAAGGAAGGTTCAAACTTTAACACGTTTATTAAACTATTAACAATTCTCGTACTTGGATTCGGCGCTACTGTTAATCCTGTTATTGCTACTCAGACTGACTAACCAGTCTGCTACAATTCACGTGGTGGGTGTCATGTTCAATCAACCCTGTGTCTGTACTCACTGAGTGTCTTCACTGGAAAGAGGAAGATCATGTACATAGAACATAGAACATTACAGCGCAGGACCGGCCCTTCGGCCCTCGGTGTTGCGCCGACCTGTGAAACCATTCTAAAGCCCATCTACACTATTCCCTTATCGTCTATATGTCTATCCAATGACCATTTGAATGTCCTTAGTGTTGACGAGTCCACTACTGTTGCAGGCAGGGCATTCCACACCCTTACCCTCTGAGTAAAGAACCTACCTCTGACATCTGTCCTGTATCTATCTCCCCTCAATTTAAAGCTATGTCCCCTCGTGCTAGACATCACCATCCGAGGAAAAAGGCTCTCACTGTCCACCCTATCCAATCCTCTGATCATCTTGTATGCCTCAATTCTTCTCTCTAACGAAAACAGCCTCAAGTCCCTCAGCCTATCCTCATAAGATCTTCCCTCCATACCAGGCAACATTCTGGTAAATCTCCTCTGCACCCTTTCCAATGCTTCCACATCCTTCCTATAATGCTGCGACCAGAATTGCACGCAATACTCCAAATGTGGCCGCACCAGAGTGTTGTACAGCTGCAACATGACCTCCATGGCTCCGAAACTCAATCCCTCTACCAATAAAAGCAAACACACCGTACGCCTTCTTAACAACCCTCTCAACCCGAGTGGCAACTTTCAGGGATCGATGTACATGGACACCGGGATCTCTCTGCTCATACACACTGCCAAGAATCTTACCATTAGCCCAGTGTTCTGTCTTCCTGTTATTCCTTCCAAAATGAATCACCTCACACTTTTCTGCATTAAACTCCATTTGCCACCTCTCAGCCCAGCGCTGCAGCTTATCTATGTCCCTCTGTAACTTGTAACATCCTTCCGCACTGTCCACAACTCCACCGACTTTAGTGTCATCTGCAAATTTACTCACCCATCTTTCTACGCCCTCCTCCAGGTCAGTTATAAAAATGACAAACAGCAGTGGCCCCAAAACAGATCCTTGTGGTACACCACTAGTAACTGGACTCCAGTCTGAACATTTCCCAATATTTTATCATTTAAATAATAATCCCTTTTGCTGTTATTCCTACCAAAATGGATAACCTCACATTTGTCAACATTGTATTCCATCTGCCAGATCCTAGCCCATTCACTTAACCTATCCAAATCCCTCTGCAGACTTCCAGTATCCTCTGCACTTTTTGCTTTACCACTTATCTTAGTGTCGTCTGCAAACTTGGACACATTGCTCTTGGTCCCCAACTCCAAATCATCTATGTAAATTGTGAACAATTGTGGGCCCAACACTGATCCCTGAGGGACACCACTAGCTACTGATTGCCAACCAGAGAAACACCCATTAATCCCCACTCTTTGCTTTCTATTAATTAACCAATCCTCTATCCATACTACTACTTTCCCCTTAATGCCATGCATCTTTATCTTATGCAGCAACCTTTTGTATGGCACCTTGTCAAAGGCTTTCTTGAAATCCAGATATACCACATCCATTGTCTCCCCTTTATCTACCGACCGCTCTGGTAATGTCCTCAAAAAATTCCACTAAATTAGTTAGGCACGACCTGCCCTTTATGAACCCATGCTGCGTCTGTCCAATGGGACAATTTCCATTCAGATGCCTTGCTATTTCTTCCTTGATGATAGATTCCAGCATCTTCCCTACTACCGAAGCTAAGTGAACTGGCCAATAATTACCCGCTTTCTGCCTACCTCCTTGTTTAAACAGTGGTGTCACGTTTGCTAATTTCAAATCCGACAGGACCACCCCAGAGATTTAATTTTGGTAAATTATCACGAGTGCATTTGCAATTTCCCTAGCCATCTCTTTTAGCACTCTGGGATGCATTCCATCAGGGCCAGGAGACTTGTCTACCTTTAGCCCCATTAGCTTGCCCATCACTACCTCCTTGGTGATAACAATCCTCTCAAGGTCCTCACCTTTCATAGCCTCATTTCCATCAGTCACTGGCATGTTATTTGTGTCTTCCACTGTGAAGACCGACCCAAAAAACCTGTTCAGTTCCTCAGCCATTTCCTCATCTCCCATTATTAAATCTCCCTTTTCATCCTCTAAACGACCAATATTTACCTTAGCCACTCTTTTTTGTTTTATATATTTGTAGAAACTTTTACTATCTGTTATATTCTGAGCAAGTTTACTCTCATAATCTATCTTGCTCTTCTTTATAGCTTTTTTAGTAGCTTTCTGTTGCCCCCTAAAGATTTCCCAGTCCTCTAGTCTCCCACTAAACTTTGCCACTTTGTATGTTTTTTCCTTCAATTTGATACTCTCCCTTATTTCCTTAGATATCCACGGTCGATTTTCCCTCTTTCTACCGTCCTTCCTTTTTGTTGGTATAAATCTTTGCTGAGCACTGTGAAAAATCGCTTGGAAGGTTCTCCACTGTTCCTCAACTGTTTCACCATAAAGTCTTTGCTCCCAGTCTACCTTAGCTAGATCTTCTCTCATCCCATTGTAATCTCCTTTGATTCATGCACATACTCGCTACTGGTGCCTGCACCCAGTCAATAAAGCCCTCATCAAGCCCAAAACTTCCCAGTGCACCCCCCCCCCCCCCCCCAACCAGGTAATTCCTCTCCACCCGATCAAAAGCCTTCTCTGCATCCATCGCGACCACCACCTGCATCCCTGATGCATCATAATAACGTTTAAGAGCCTTCTCATATTGGCCGTGAGTTGCCTGCATGGTCGGCACGGGCTTGGAGGGCCTGTTCCTGTGCTGTACATTTCTTTGTTCTTTGTTTTTGTAAAAACCCCGTCTGGTCTTCCCCTATCACCCCCGGGATACAGTCCTCTATCCTTGTGGCCAGTATCTTAGCCAGCAGTTTGGCATCCACATTCAGTAGAGAAATTGGCCTGTATGACTCGCAGTCTCTCTCTTTTCAGGATTAATGAAATCGAGGCCTGCGACATTGTTGGGGGGAGGACTCCCTTTTCTGTTGCTTCATTAAATGTCCTTACCAGCAGTGGGCTCAATATCGCTGAAAACTTCTTATAGAATTCCACCGGGTCGCCGTCAGGCCCCGGGGCCTTGCCCGACTGCATGCCCTCCAGCCCCTCGATTATTTCCTCAATCTCAATTGGGGCTCCCAGCCCTCCACCAGGTCCTCCTCCACCCTCGGAAACCTCAACTGATCCAGAAATTGCCTCATCTCCTCCTCTCCAGCCGGGGCTCTGACTCATATAATTTACTATAAAAGTCCTTAAACACCTTGTTCACCCCGACTGGGTCCAGGACAGTATTCCCGCCTCTGCTCTTTACTTTACCTATCTCCCTGGCCGCCTCCCTTTTCCTCAGCCGGTGGGCTAGCATTCCACTGGCCTTTTCCCCGTACTCATGCACTGCTCCCCTTGCCTTCCTTAGTTGTTCCACCGCCTTCCCTGAAGATAACAGCCCAAACTCTACCTGTAACCTCCGCCGCTCCCTCAGTAGCCCCGTGTCCGGGGCCTCCGAGTATCTCCTGTCCACCTGGAGTATCTCCTCCACTAATCTATCCCTCTCAGCCCGTTCCACCTTTTCTCTTTGGGCCCGTATCGAGATTAATTCCCCTCTGACCACTGCCTTCAAAGCTTCCCAAACCGTTGCTGCAGAGACCTCCCCCGTATCATTTGTTTCTAAATAGTTCTGGATGGACTTGCTCACCCGCCCACAGACCCCCTCACCTGCTAATAGTCCCACATCCAACCTCCGTAACGGGTGCTGCCCTCTCTCCAAACTGACCTGCAAATCAATGTGAGGCCTGATCTGACACCACAATTGCCGAGTACTCGGTATCCACCACCCCCGGCAGTAGAGCCCTGCTCAGGATCAAAAAGCCCACCCGAGAGTAAACCTTGTGGACAAGGGAGAAAATAGAAAACTCCTTCACTCAGTGCCGTCCGAACCTCCATGGGTCAAACCCCCCCCGCCCCCCCCCCCGCGCCCCCCATCTGTTCCATAAACCCCTTTAGTTCCTTCGCCGAAGCAGGCACCCTCCCTGCCCTGGATTTTGATCGGTCCAATCCTGGATCAATGACTGTGTTGAAATCTCCCCCATAATCAAATTATGCGTCTCTAGATCTGGGATCTTACCTAACACCCACCTCATAAATTCCACATCATCCCAGTTTGCAACATATACGTTGAGCATTACCACTCGCGTCCCCTCCAGCTTCCCACTCACCCCGAGTCTGACACCATTCTCCCTGCCTCAAATGCCACCCGTTTTTTAAATCAGAATCGCAACTCTCCTGTTCTTAGAGTCCAGCCCTGAGTGGTATACCTGTCCGACCCACTCCTTCCTCAAGCTCGTCCGGTCTATAACCTTTAGATGTGTCTCTTGTAACTTTGCCACCTCCGCCTTCAGTCCCCTCAAATGCGCGAACACGCGAGCCCTCGTGACTGGTCTGTTTAGCCCTCTGACGTTCAAAGTAATCAGCGTAGTCAGGGTGGGGGGAGCCCCTCGTAGGCCACCAGCCTCCAGCTCGTGCCCCTCGCCTCTTCGAGCTCGCCCTTGGGCATCCGCCGTCCTCGACCTCCCACTTGTCCCCTAGTAACAGTTTCTCCTCTGTCAGCACAGCAGCTCCCCCTCCCCTCCCACCCCCTAGTAACAGCACGAAAAGCCCAACCCCCACCCCCCCATATCAAACTTATCACGTGCTCGCCCCTCACTCTGCTTCCGTGGGTTCGCTACCCTAACTAACCAGGTAGCTCCCACCCGTGGTGCCACACATCCTCTCTACCCATTGTTCTCCCCACCCCCCCCCCTCCCATGCCTTCGACATACATATTCAATGCAACACAGTTCCCAGTAAAGAAACAGTAAAAGAAATCCCACCACCTGAGGAAGGAGCAGTGCTCCGAAAGCTAGTGATTTGAAACAAACCTGTTGGACTTTAACCTGGTGTTGTAAGACTTCTCACTGTGCTCACCCCAGTTCAACGCCGGCATCAACACATCACAGCTCCCAATGGAACAACGTTAACTTTAGAAACAGAAATAACCCCTTGTTACATCGAGCACTGTATATTCAGAACAGCACAAAAAAGTGATTTTCACCAAATCACAGTGCCCTCCCCCAAGGATCAGGGTATTTAGTCCCCAGTAAGTCTTCTGTCCTTGATAAAATTTATTACTTCGTCTGGTGATTCAAAGTAAAGTTCCTGGTCCTCAAACGTGACCCAAAGATGCGCTGGATACAGCATCCAGTGCTAAGTCCAAATCATATGTATCATCTTGAATCTGCAGGCCGACCTTCGCTTCATGGTGAGTATTGGCGCCTCTTTTACTGTTCGCTCCTGTGTTCGCAGTATTCTTGAAACTTGTCTTGCCCTTTGGAGTACTTGAAGGTCTCGAAGATTTCTGCTGCTCTTGCACCCGCGATGGTGAGTAGCAGCTTTATTTTCTCTGCATCCGCCACGCCATCTAGGTCGGACGCTACCAGGTAGATCTCGAATCTCTGCCTGAACGCACGCCAGTTTGTTCTGAGATTGCCGTGGTACCTGAGCTGCTGTGGAACTGGAATCTCGAACATCTTGCCTGGCTGCTGTTGCTGGTAGTCACGGATTTGTTGAGTTGAACTATAGGGATTCAACAGGTCACTCACTGGTACCATGTTGTCTTTTATGCTTCTTCATGCAGCATAAGCTGCTTCCTTGATGTGCACTCTGACAAAGGAAGGTTCAGACTTGGAGATAGGTTTAACACATTTCTTAAATTATTAACAATTCTCCTACTTGGATTCGACTCTACTGTTAATCTTATTATAGTAACTCAATCTACCTAAGCAGTATGCTCTAATTCATGCGGTGGGTGTGATGTTTCCTGATCTGCCCCTGTCTCTCTGAGTGTCGCCTCTGGAAAGAGCAAGAGTATGTGTGCCCTATCCTTTTATATGGGTCGCCCCCTTGTGGTAGTGTCACCTCTGGGTGTGTCTTGACTGCCCATTGGTCGTGTCCTATCTTACTAACCTATTGGTTGACTGTCTGTGTGTCATGTCTCTGGTGCTCCTTCTAGTGTTTATTTAGTCCCAGTGTATTTACATTAACCCCTTGTGTATTTACAGTGATGCATATCACCACAAGGGCAGTGTTCACACATTGAGTAAAATATATCTCTCTCTCTCTCCCATTCTCTCTCCCTCTCTCTCCCTCTCTCTCTCTCTCTCTCTCCAGCGAGGATATCTTTGTGAAGCACAGTGTTCACATAATGACTAAAATCTCTCTCTCTCCCTCTATCCCTCTCTCCAGCGAGGATATCTTTGTCAGGGACAGTGGATTGAGGGCTGACTCCAAACGGGTAATGATTGTGATTACAGACGGAAGATCCAATGATCCTGACACCACTTTCGCTGAGGCTATCGCACTGGCCCAAGACAAAGACATCCTGAGATTTGCAGTTGGGGTGAGTGGGCAGTGTTGTGTCAAAGGGCAGTGTGGGGTCAGCGTGCTGTGTTGTGTCAGAGTGCAGTGTGGGGTCAGAGTGCAGTGTGGGGTCAGAGTGCAGTTTGGGGTGAGCGACAGGGAGATGTGAGAAAAATGGGGAGGGAAAGAGGGAGAATAAGATTTGGCGAGAAAGGTGGATAGTCTGTGTGTCTGTGCGTGTGTGGGTGTGAGGGTGCATGCACCAGTGTCACTGTGTGTGTTTTGGTGCTGTGAGGGTACCAGACTGCACCCCAACCTTTGTTCTGATACTGGGCGAGAAACCGCAAACAATTTTTCGGAATGTAAAACCGAGGAATGGATGGATCGCTCCACAAGTGATGACTCCGTCCAATAGGTATCTTTTCTGTTAAAACAAACTTCAATTTAGCACAGAATTAACCACCTTAACATAACTTAATTAAAAGATAAGAACTCTTAAACAAAACAAACAATTTTAACTCACTATCTACACCTGCCAATAGAAATACCAACTAAACAATTCACAACCTACTCGTAAATAAAGCTAAAACTACAATCAGACCTGGCTCCTCCCAGTCAGATGTCCCATGACCTGCTTAGCTAGGACTAAGCACCAACCCACTTTAATTATCTACACCGCAGAGAATATCTTTGGCTTTGATCTTTATGTCCTCACTATCTACAGGAATAGTGCCAGAAGACTGGAGAGAGGCAAATGTTGTCTCCTTGTTCAAGAAAGGGAATAGGTATAACCCTGGGAATTATAGGCTGATTAATCTCACTTTGGTCATAGGTAAATTATTGGAAAGGGTCCTGAGGGATAGGATTGATGATCATTTGGAAAGATTCAGCTTAATCCAGGATAGTCAGCACGGATTTGTGAGGGGTAAGTCTTGCCTCACAAGTTTGATTGAATTCTTTGAGGAGGTAACTAAGTACACAGATGAAGGTAAAGCAGTTGATGTAGTATACATGGATTTTAGTAAGGCGTTTGATAAGGTGCCCCATGGTCGGCTCATGCAGAAAGTAAGGAGGCATGGCATAGAGGGAAATTTGGCCGATTGGATCAGTAACTGGCTATCACATAGAAGACAGAGGGTGGTGGTAGATGGTAAATTTTCATCCTGGAGACCAGTTATTAGCGGTGTACCACGGGGATCAGTGCTGGGTCCTCTGCTATTTGTGATTTTTATCAATGACTTGGAGGAGGGGGCTGAAGGGTGGGTCAGTAAATTTGCTGATGACACCAAGATTGGTGGAGTAGTGGATGAGGTGGAGGGCTGTTGTAGGCTGCAAAGAGACATTGATATGATGCAGAGCTGGACCGAAAAATGGCAGATGGAGTTTAACCCTGATAAGTGCAAGGTGATTCATTTTGGGAGGACAAATTTGAATGCGGATTACAGGGTCAACGGCAGGGTTCTGAGGAATGTGGAGGAACAGAGAGATCTGGGGGTTCATGTCCACAGATCTCTGAAGGTTGCCACTCAAGTGGATAGAGCCGTGAAGAAGGCCTATAGTGTGTTAGCGTTTATTAACAGGGGGCTTGAGTTTAAGAGCCGTGGGGTTATGCTGCAACTATACATGACCCTGGTGAGACCACATTTGGAGTATTGTGTGCAGTTCTGGTCACCTCATTATAGGAAGGATGTGGAAGCATTGGAAAGGGTGCAAAGGAGATTTACCAGGATGTTGTCTGGTTTGCAGGATAGGTCTTATGAGGAAAGGTTGAGGGAGCGAGGGCTTTTCTCTTTGGAGCGGAGGAGGATGAGAGGCGACTTAATAGAGGTTTATAAGATAATGAGGGGGATAGATAAAAGAGTGGATGTTCAGAGACTATTTCCTCAGGTGGATGTAGCTGTTACAAGGGGGCATAACCAAAAGGTTCAGGGTGGGAGATCTAGGAGGGATGTCCGAGGTAGGTTCTTTACTCAGAGAGTGGTTAGGGTGTGGAATGGACTGCCTGCTGTGATAGTGGAGTCGGACACTTTAAGAACTTTCAAGCGGTTATTGGATAGGCATATGAGGTGCACTAGAATGGTTGGGAGTAGGTTGATTTAATCTTAGTTTCAGACTTTTTCGGCACAATATCGCGGGCCGAAGGGCCTGTACTGTGCTGTCCAGTTCGATGTTCGATGTTCTCTATCCTTTCTGTAAACAATATTCCATGAACAATCTTTCTGTTGTTATGGGCCAGGGTTTAGAGAACCCCAAAGTGCATCATGGAGATCACCTGACCCACAACTTTCACTAGATTGTGGTATGGGGAGCGCACGGCCCACTCTACAGGTGTGGGACAGCAGAAATGGAAAAGTATTTCTTAAAGCAAAACACTGTTTATTCTATGAACTCAAGTCAACCTTTTTAAAACATGATGTGGAGATGCCGGCGTTGGACTGGGGTGAGCACAGTAAGAAGTCTTACAACACCAGGTTAAAGTCCAACCGGTTTGTTTCGATGTTTTTAAAACATACAGTGAACATCTTAGCAACCATTAATTCAAATACACCCCCCAAAGAATACAACACTAAGTAATCCTTTCAGCTTTCCTTTTAACATCCATAAAACTTCAAAAACAAAACCTTTAAACAGTAGCACATCAGGTTAAAGTTACTACTGAGAGCAGTTATTAGTTTTAAATCACCAAAGGATCGATTTACAGTCTTTAGATTACAGAGAGAGATTCTGGCTGTGACTGCAGCTATCCAGCTCTGAAAAGGAAACTAAAACACACCCTGCAGCAAACAGCCTAAAACGAAAGTAAAAAGCTGACCGACAGCCCAGCTCCACCCACTCTCTGACATCACTGATAAACACCCATTTCTTAAAGGCACATTTCGTAAACATCCATTTCTTAAAGGTACTCTCACATGACACTGTAAACAAGTAAATGGCTAGAATCAAAAATTCCCTCACTTTTACGACCCCTCAATCATATCTTCAGCAGAGACAGTGCCTCGGATTTTGTCCCTCGGATCTTTAATAACATTTAGAAAATAAAGTACAAACAAATTTGTACATTCATAATAATCACTTATTGTCACAAGTAGGCTTCAAATTAAGTTACCGTGAAAAGCCCCTTGTCGCCACATTCCGCCACCTGTTCGGGGAGGCTGGTACGGGAATTGAACCCACGCTGCTGGCCTTGTTCTGTTTTACAAGCCAGCTGTTTAGCCCACTGTGCTAAAACAGCCGCATTACTGTGTGTGTGTGTCGATGTGTGTGTGTGTGGCTATGTCTGTGTGTGTGTGTGTGTCTGTGTGCATGTGTGCCTGTGTGCGTGTGTGTCTGTGTGTGTGTGTGTGTGTGTGAGAGTGGGCCGAAGGGCCTGTACTGTGCTGTCCAGTTCTCTATATTCTATCTTCATTCTCTTTCTTCTTTCCCCCTCCCCCATGCCTGGGCTCCCACTCTGCTCTGTCAGGTGGGACCTGATTTCCAGACTCCTGATGGACAGCGAGAGTTACAGATTATTGCCTCAAACAACACCAATGACACTGTTTTCTCCATTGAAAACTTCGACGCCCTCAAAACCATCCAGGAGAAGCTGCAGGCAAAGATCTTCAACATTGAAGGTGCTACTGAGTGCGTCTGAAAAGAAGATAATTTAGACTGTATCAGTATGCAAAAGAATGTGTGCAAGAGAGAGGCGGTGTGTGAGAGCGAGGCGGTGTGTGAGAGCGAGGCGGTGTGTGAGAGCGAGGCGGTGTGCGAGAGCGAGGCGGTGTGCGAGAGCGAGGCGGTGTGCGAGAGCGAGGCGGTGTGCGAGAGCGAGGCGGTGTGCGAGAGCGAGGCGGTGTGCGAGAGCGAGGCGGTGTGCGAGAGCGAGGCGGTGGTGAGAGCGAGGCGGTGGTGAGAGCGAGGCGGTGTGCGAGAGCGAGACGGTGTGCGAGAGCGAGGCGGTGTGCGAGAGCGAGGCGGTGTGCGAGAGCGAGGCGGTGTGCGAGAGCGAGGCGGTGTGCGAGAGCGAGGCGGTGTGCGAGAGCGAGGCGGTGTGCGAGAGCGAGGCGGTGTGCGAGAGCGAGGCGGTGGTGAGAGCGAGGCGGTGTGCGAGAGCGAGGCGGTGTGCGAGAGCGAGGCGGTGTGCGAGAGCGAGGCGGTGTGCGAGAGCGAGGCGGTGTGCGAGAGCGTGACGGTGTGCGAGAGCGAGGCGGTGTGTGCGAGAGCGAGGCGGTGTGCGAGAGCGAGACGGTGTGCGAGAGCGAGACGGTGTGCGAGAGCGAGACGGTGTGCGAGAGCGAGGCGGTGTGCGAGAGCGTGACGGTGTGCGAGAGCGAGGCGGTGTGTGCGAGAGCGAGGCGGTGTGCGAGAGCGAGACGGTGTGCGAGAGCGAGACGGTGTGCGAGAGCGAGGCGGTGTGCGAGAGCGAGGCGGTGTGCGAGAGCGAGCCGGTGTGCGAGAGCGAGGTGGTGTGCGAGAGCGAGGCGGTGTGCGAGAGCGAGGTGGTGTGCAAGAGCGAGGCGGTGTGCGAGACTTTGGCGGTGTGTGAGAATGAGGCGGTGTGCGAGAGCGAGGCGGTGTGCGAGAACGAGGCGGTGTGCGAGAACGAGGCGGCGTGTGAGAGCGAGGCGGTGTGCGAGAGCGAGGCGGTGTGCGAGAGCGAGGGGGAAGGTGTGCGAGAGGGGGAAGGTGTGCGAGAGCGAGGCGGGGTGCGAGAGGGAGCGGTCAGTGGGAGCGGTCACTGGGAGCGGTCGGTGGGAGCGGTCGGCGGGAGCGGTCGGTGGGAGCGGTCGGCGGGAGCGGTCGGTGGGAGCGGTCGGCGGGAGCGGTCGGTGGGAGCGGTCGGCGGGAGCGGTCGGTGGGAACGGTCGGCGGGAGCGGTCGGCGGGAGCGGTCACTGGGAGCGGTCGGTGGGAGCGGTCGGTGGGAGCGGTCGGCGGGAGCGGTCGGCGGGAGCGGTCGGCGGGAGCGGTCGGCGGGAACGGTCGGCGGGAGCGGTCGGCAGGAGCGGTCAGTGGGAGCGGTCAGTGGGAGCGGTCAGTTCCCTTTTCTTTCGACAAATTCTTTATTAAGACACTTATAATTTTCTAATAATAACAGTAAACAAAACAAATACAAATTTAAACGTGTTGCACTGACATGTGCTGAGACGGTGTGCGAGAGCGAGATGGTGTGCGAGAGCGAGGCATCCCTCCCTCAAGTCCCACCTCCTCGAAACAATAATCTAGCCCCCCACCCCTGCTGGCAGATTTCTCTAACCATGTCGATGCCACCTGCGGACCAACCCTGCGATTAACCCTCATCGGGCAAACTTTATCTCCTCCAGTCTGAGAAAGCAGCCAGATCTGTGAACCCGGGGGCTCGGAGACCCTCCACGCTAACAATGTCCGTCTCCAGGACGTCAGCCTCTCTCACTCTCCGCTGCACCTTCCGACACTCCGAAAATCGCCACCTAACACCCGTCTTGTAAACTCCGCATCATCCCAGTTTGGTGCGTAGACATTCACAAGCACCACCGGCACCCCCTCCAACTTCCCGCTGACCATGATATACCCACCTCCATATCCGCAACTATTTTCCCCGCCTCAAATGACACCCCCTGGTCTTAGAGTCCAAGCGCAAGTGAAATACCGGCCCGACCCCCCCCTTGGTCAGTCTGGTCTGACCTGTCACCCTCAGGTGTATCCACTGTAGCTTTGCCACATCCGCCTTCAATCCCCTCAACTGTGAGAGCCCGCGAGCCCTCTTAACCGGCCCATTCAGCCCTCTAACGTTCCACGTGATCAGCCTGACCAGGAAGCATTTCGTCCCCCCGAACCGCCCCGCGCCCCCGCAGACCTGCCCTTCGGCACCAACCACCTTCGACCTCCCATTTGTCGCCCAGCAATCATCCCTCCCCTGTCAGCAGAGAAATTCTCCCCCCCCCCACCCCCCCATTAACAGCACAACAATTCCAACCCCCTTTAGCAAACTTATCACCTGCTCACCCCCCACTGCGCTTCCGTGAGCTAGCCCACCCAGCTAGCCTGGTAGCTCCACCCAATGGTGCCAAAATCCACTATTGTTCCCCCCCTCCCCCGCTCGGACATACATATTCAAAAAACACAGTTCCAGCCAAACACAGAGAAAAGACAAAGAAGATTCCCCCACCCTCCCCCCACCAGCCCTGGCTTAACTTACAAAACTCAGCATCAGCCCAAGAATCAATATCAAAAACCTTTCACATACAGTTCAAAAGCGAGAAAAACAAAATCGATACAGGATTACCCGTCCCAAGAGTTCAGTTCCTCAGTCACCTGCCAGCCCTTTACTTTTAATAAAGTCCGTCGTCTCGTCCGGTGACTCAAAATAGAGTTCCTGATCTTCACAAGTGACCCATAAACGAGCTGGATAACTCAGCCCAAACTTCACTTTCTTCTTGCAAAGGGCCGGTTTTACTCGGTTGAATCCCGCTCTTCTTTTGGCCAGGTCCTGGTAGATGCCCAGCTCGCTGTTCTCCCACTTGCAGCTCCGTGTCTGCTTGGCTCTCCGCAAAATCTGTTCCTTATCCAGGAACCGGTGCATTCACCCTCGGCGGCTCGTTCACACGCAGTCTCCTCGCAAGCTTTCTGCGCGCTCTATCCATTTCCAAGAGTCGGGCAAATGTCCCATCACGCATTAACGTCTTGAGCATATTCGCCACATATGCCCTTGCTTCCGTTCCTTCGCAGCCCTAAGGGAGCCCGACGATCCTCAAGTTCTGTCAACGGGACCTGTTCTCCAGGTCCTCCAGCGTCTCCAGTAGCCTTTTATGCTGATCCCTCATCAGCCCCACAGGTAACTCCAGCTCAGGTGTTCCTCGTGCTCGACCGCCTTCTCCTCAACCTTCTGGATCTCCCGACCTTGGGCATTCAGCCCCTGCTCCACCCGGTCGATCGAAGCCTTGATCGGGTCTCGACCTTCCTCCTTTTGCTTGGCGAAATTTGACCAGCTGCTCCGTTGAGCACTGGGTCGCTGAGCCGGTACCCTGCACCTCCGCCATGTTTTTCTGTGCTGTGGGTTTTACACGTGCCTTCTCTGCTTGAGTTTCCCTTCTTATACGACCACTTCTGGTCCACGTCTCTATATTCTGGTGTGGGATTCCTCCTCACTGTCCCATCCACTCCCCATTTATCAAATAAAATTCAAGAAACATTGGGCAAAAAGATCCAAAATGTCCGGCTACGACCTCCTCCTCCATGGCCGCCACCGGAATCCCCTTCTTGGATAGGCCTGGGATGACTGACACACTTGATAACTTTAGAACAAAACAACGGCAAACAGCACCTTTCGCCTCCTGATTAATCTTTAGGTGATTGCCAGTCAGTGCATGGGGCAGTCCCTTATTAACCTGCTGCACAACTTCTAGATTAAACCAGACTACTGAAATGTAAAAAGGGGCAGTGTGACCAATTCAATTCCCACATGGATTTCAGCGATGCCTTTCACTAGGTTTCACATGGGAGACTTATAAAGAAAGGAAATGCATTGGGATCGAGGGTAACGGGCTGGTTTAGCACAGGGCTAAATCGCTGGCTTTGAAAGCAGACCAAGGCAGGCCAACAGCACGGTTCAATTCCCGTACCAGCAGGAATGTGGCGACTAGGGGCTTTTCACGGTAACTTCATTTAAAGCCTACTTGTGACAATAAGTGTTCTTCATTTCATTTCATTTTCACCTTGATCAGGTGGATTTCGAATTGGCTTTGCTGTGGGAGACAGAGGGTGATGACAGACGGCTGCGTTAGTGACTGGGAGCCAGTGACCAGTGGGGTACCACAGGGATCTGTGCTGGGTCCCCTATTTTGTCATTTATATAAATGACATAGATGACTAAGTGGGGGGGGGGATCAGTAAGTTTCCGGATGTCGCAAAGATTGGCCGGGTGGTGAACAGATACACTGAGAGTCTCGAGTTACACGAAGATATACACGGCATGGTTCAATGGGCAGAAAAGTGGTAGATAGAATTTGGAATCGGTCATGTGACAGGGAAATATTCAATGAATGGCCGGATACTGGAAACACCAAGGAACAAAGAGACCTTGGAGTGTTTGTCCAGAGATGCCTGAAGACAGAGGGCAGGTTAATCGGGTGGTGAAAAAGGCACATGGGACACTCACTTTTAGCAATCTCAGTACTCCAGGGCGTAGATTACAAAAGCAGGGAGGTCCTGTTGGAGTTAGAACAAAGAACAAAGAAATGTACAGCACAGGAACAGGCCCTTCGGCCCTCCAAGCCCATGCCGACCATGCTGCCCGACTAAACTACAATCTTCTACACTTCCTGGGTCCGTATCCCTCTATTCCCATCCTATTCATACATTTGTCAAGATGCCCCTTAAATGTCACCACCTCCTCCGGTAGTGAGTTCAAGGCACCCACTACCCTCTGTGTAAAAAACCTGCCTCGTACATCTACTCGAAACCTTGCCCCTCGCACCTTAAACCTGTGCCCCCTAGTAATTGACCCCTCTACCCTGGGAGATGTACAGAACTTTGGTGAGGCCACAGCGGGAGTACTGTGTGCAATTCTGGTCGCCACATTATAGGAAGGATGTGATTGCACTGGAGGGGGGGGCAGAGGAGATTCACCAGGATGGTGCCTGGGGTGGAACATTTCCGTTATGAAGAGAGGTTGGATAGGCCTGGGTTGTGTTCGCTGGAGCAGAGAAGACTGAGGGCGACCTGATCGAGGTGGACAGGATTCTATGGGGCAGGGACAGGGTGGATAGGGAGCAGCTTAGCTGAAGGGTCAGTTATGAGGGGGGTAACAAGGCCATAGAATCATGGGATCTCTACCGCGGAGAAAGACACCATTTGGCTCATCAAGCCGACACTTTGAAAGAGAACCCCTACCGAGGCCCAGTCCTCGTCCTGTAACCCCACCCTAAGGGCAATTTATCACGGCCAATCCACCTAACAGCACGTCTTTCGGGACTGTGGGAGGAAACCGGAGCACCCGGAGGAAACCCACGCACACACAGGGAGGACGTGCAGACTCCGCACAGACAGTGACCCAATGCCGGAATCGAACCCGGGTCCCTGACGCTGTGAGGCAGCAGTGCTCACCCACTGTGTCAGCCCCCGTGTTCAAGGTGAAGGGAAGGAGGTTTCGGGGGGATTTAAGGAAAACCTTTTTTTCTCTGAGGGTGGTGAGGGTCTGGAACGCGCTGCCTGGGAGGGGGGTGAGGGCCTGGGACCCGCTGCCTGGGAGGGGGGTGAGGGTCTGGAACGTGCTGCCTGGGAGGGGGGTGAGGGTCTGGAACGCGCTGCCTGGGATGGTGGTGAGGGTCTGGAACGCGCTGCCTGGGAGGGGGGTGAGGGTCTGGAACGCGCTGCCTGGGAGGGGGGTGAGGGTCTGGGATGCGCTGCCTGGGAGGGTGGTGAGGGTCTGGGACGCGCTGCCTGGGAGGGGGGTGAGGGTCTGGGACGCGCTGCCTGGGAGGGGGGTGAGGGTCTGGAACGCGCTGCCTGGGATGGTGGTGAGGGTCTGGAACGCGCTGCCTGGGAGGGGGGTGAGGGTCTGGAACGCGCTGCCTGGGAGGGGGGTGAGGGTCTGGGATGCGCTGCCTGGGAGGGTGGTGAGGGTCTGGGACGCGCTGCCTGGGAGGGGGGTGAGGGTCTGGGACGCGCTGCCTGGGAGGGGGGTGAGGGTCTGGGACGCGCTGCCTGGGAGGGTGGTGAGGGTCTGGGACGCGCTGCCTGGGAGGGGGGTGAGGGTCTGGAACGCGCTGTCTGGGAGGGGGGTGAGGGTCTGGAACGCGCTGCCTGGGAGGGGGGTGAGGGTCTGGGACGCGCTGCCAGGGAGGGTGGTGAGGGTCTGGAACGCGCTGCCTGGGAGGGTGGTGAGGGTCTGGGACGCGCTGTCTGGGAGGGGGAGTGAGGGTCTGGGACGCGCTGCCTGGGAGGGGGGTGAGGGTCTGGGACGCGCTGTCTGGGAGGGGGGTGAGGGTCTGGGACGCGCTGCCTGGGAGGGTGGTGAGGGTCTGGGACGCGCTGCCTGGGAGGGTGGTGAGGGTCTGGGACCCGCTGCCTGGGAGGGGGGTGAGGGTCTGGGATGTGCTGCCTGGGAGGGGGGTGAGGGTCTGGAACGCGCTGCCTGGGAGGGGGGTGAGGGTCTGGAACGCGCTGCCTGGGAGGGGGGTGAGGGTCTGGAACGCACTGCCTGGGAGGGGGGTGAGGGTCTGGGACGCGCTGCCTGGGAGGGTGGTGAGGGTCTGGAACGCGCTGCCTGGGAGGGTGGTGAGGGTCTGGGACCCGCTGCCTGGGAGGGGGGTGAGGGTCTGGGATGCGCTGCCTGGGAGGGGGGTGAGGGTCTGGGATGTGCTGCCTGGGAGGGGGGTGAGGGTCTGGAACGCGCTGCCTGGGAGGGGGGTGAGGGTCTGGAACGCGCTGCCTGGGAGGGGGGTGAGGGTCTGGAACGTGCTGCCTGGGAGGGGGGTGAGGGTCTGGGACGCGCTGCCTGGGAGGGGGGTGAGGGTCTGGGACGCGCTGCCTGGGAGGGGGGTGAGGGTCTGGGACGCGCTGCCTGGGAGGGGGGTGAGGGTCTGGAACGCGCTGCCTGGGAGGGGGGTGAGGGTCTGGGACGCGCTGCCTGGGAGGGGGGTGAGGGTCTGGGATGCGCTGCCTGGGAGGGTGGTGAGGGTCTGGGACCCGCTGCCTGGGAGGGTGGTGAGGGTCTGGGACCCGCTGCCTGGGAGGGGGGTGAGGGTCTGGGATGCGCTGCCTGGGAGGGGGGTGAGGGTCTGGAACGCGCTGCCTGGGATGGTGGTGAGGGTCTGGAACGCGCTGCCTGGGAGGGGGGTGAGGGTCTGGGACGCGCTGCCTGGGAGGGGGGTGAGGGTCTGGGACGCGCTGCCTGGGAGGGGGGTGAGGGTCTGGGACGCGCTGCCTGGGAGGGTGGTGAGGGTCTGGGACGCGCTGCCTGGGAGGGGGGTGAGGGTCTGGGATGCGCTGCCTGGGAGGGTGGTGAGGGTCTGGGACCCGCTGCCTGGGAGGGTGGTGAGGGTCTGGGACCCGCTGCCTGGGAGGGGGGTGAGGGTCTGGGATGCGCTGCCTGGGAGGGGGGTGAGGGTCTGGAACGCGCTGCCTGGGATGGTGGTGAGGGTCTGGAACGCGCTGCCTGGGAGGGGGGTGAGGGTCTGGGACGCGCTGCCTGGGAGGGGGGTGAGGGTCTGGGACGCGCTGCCTGGGAGGGGGGTGAGGGTCTGGGACGCGCTGCCTGGGAGGGTGGTGAGGGTCTGGGACGCGCTGCCTGGGAGGGGGGTGAGGGTCTGGAACGCGCTGCCTGGGAGGGTGGTGAGGGTCTGGGACGCGCTGCCTGGGAGGGTGGTGAGGGTCTGGAACGCGCTGCCTGGGAGGGTGGTGAGGGTCTGGAACGCGCTGCCTGGGAGGGGGGTGAGGGTCTGGGACGCGCTGCCTGGGAGGGGGGTGAGGGTCTGGAACGCGCTGCCTGGGAGGGTGGTGAGGGTCTGGAACGCGCTGCCTGGGAGAGGGGTGAGGGTCTGGGACGCGCTGTCTGGGAGGGGGGTGAGGGTCTGGAACGCGCTGCCTGGGAGGGGGGTGAGGGTCTGGGACGCGCTGCCTGGGAGGGTGGTGAGGGTCTGGAACGCGCTGCCTGGGAGGGTGGTGAGGGTCTGGGACGCGCTGTCTGGGAGGGGGAGTGAGGGTCTGGGACGCGCTGCCTGGGAGGGGGGTGAGGGTCTGGGACGCGCTGTCTGGGAGGGGGGTGAGGGTCTGGGACGCGCTGCCTGGGAGGGTGGTGAGGGTCTGGGACGCGCTGCCTGGGAGGGTGGTGAGGGTCTGGGACCCGTTGCCTGGGAGGGGGGTGAGGGTCTGGGATGTGCTGCCTGGGAGGGGGGTGAGGGTCTGGAACGCGCTGCCTGGGAGGGGGGTGAGGGTCTGGAACGCGCTGCCTGGGAGGGGGGTGAGGGTCTGGAACGCACTGCCTGGGAGGGGGGTGAGGGTCTGGGACGCGCTGCCTGGGAGGGTGGTGAGGGTCTGGAACGCGCTGCCTGGGAGGGTGGTGAGGGTCTGGGACCCGCTGCCTGGGAGGGGGGTGAGGGTCTGGGATGCGCTGCCTGGGAGGGGGGTGAGGGTCTGGGATGTGCTGCCTGGGAGGGGGGTGAGGGTCTGGAACGCGCTGCCTGGGAGGGGGGTGAGGGTCTGGAACGCGCTGCCTGGGAGGGGGTTGAGGGTCTGGAACGTGCTGCCTGGGAGGGGGGGTGAGGGTCTGGGACGCGCTGCCTGGGAGGGGGGTGAGGGTCTGGGACGCGCTGCCTGGGAGGGGGGTGAGGGTCTGGGACGCGCTGCCTGGGAGGGGGGTGAGGGTCTGGAACGCGCTGCCTGGGAGGGGGGTGAGGGTCTGGGACGCGCTGCCTGGGAGGGGGGTGAGGGTCTGGGATGCGCTGCCTGGGAGGGTGGTGAGGGTCTGGGACCCGCTGCCTGGGAGGGGGGTGAGGGTCTGGGATGCGCTGCCTGGGAGGGGGGTGAGGGTCTGGGATGTGCTGCCTGGGAGGGGGGTGAGGGTCTGGAATGCGCTGCCTGGGAGGGGGGTGAGGGTCTGGAACACACTGCCTGGGAGGGGGGTGAGGGTCTGGAACGCGCTGCCTGGGAGGGGGGTGAGGGTCTGGGATGCGCTGCCTGGGAGGGGGGTGAGGGTCTGGGACGCGCTGCCTGGGAGGGGGGTGAGGGTCTGGGATGCGCTGCCTGGGAGGGTGGTGAGGGTCTGGAACGCGCTGCCTGGGAGGGGGGGGTGAGGGTCTGGGACGCGCTGCCTGGGAGGGTGGTGAGGGTCTGGGATGCGCTGCCTGGGAGGGTGGTGAGGGTCTGGAACACGCTGCTTGGGAGGGTGGTGAGGGTCTGGGACGCGCTGCCTGGGAGGGGGGGTGAGGGTCTGGGACGCGCTGCCTGGGAGGGGGGTGAGGGTCTGGGATGCGCTGCCTGGGAGGGGGGTGAGGGTCTGGGACGCGCTGCCTGGTGGTGGAGGCGGGTCGCCTCACATCCTTTAAAAAGCAGCTGGATGGCGCTGGGCAGGTTACAACATTCCAGGCTGTGGGTCAGGTGCTGGAATTGGACGGCGTGGACAGGGCAGGAGATTTTCATGTGTTGGTGCTGACTGGATGGGCTGAAGGGCCTCTTCTGCTCTCTGTGATTCTGGGATTCCGAAAATAAACTCTCTCATTGTTTTGAATCCCACAGGAACTCCGGGAATGTTCAATATGACTTCATTCCAGCATGAAATGAGCCAGGAAGGATTCAGCGCCATCCTAACCTCGGTGAGTACACAGCTGATGCCATTAGGGGTACGTTCAGTGTAGTCGCTCCCACCCGGCCCACGGACAGACTGTGATTAATCTCCCCATGGGGCTAGTGGAATAACAACTTCGCCGCGAGTGGCTGGAGGCCCAGGGAGCCGGGCTTCTGAAATTGGACATCAAAGCGACCCGACAGGGACCTTCATGTTGGTTGTCCCAACATAGAATTTCACAGAATTTACAGTGTAGAAGGAGGCCATTCGGCCCATCGAGTCTGCACCGGCTCTTGGAAAGAGCACCCTACCCAAGCTCACCCCCTCACCCTATCCCCATAACCCAGTAACCCCACCCAACACTAAAGGCAATTTTGGACACTAAGGGCAATTTATCACGGCAAATCCACCTAACCTGCACATCTTTGGACTGTGGGAGGAAACCGGAGCACCCGGAGGAAACCCACGCACACACGGGGAGGACGTGCAGACTCCGCACAGACAGTGACCCAAGCCGGAATTGAACCTGGGACCCTGGAGCTGTGAAGCCACAGTGCTAACCACTGTGCTACCGTACTGCCCGTGATTGCCATGTGTAAATAATTCACTGTCATGGACAGACTTTATGTGATCTTAATTTAAATCGATGTTCTTCTTACCACTGGCTTCCTGCTCTTAAACTGGCGATGAGGAAAAAGGAAAATCTGTAGTCTACTGGATACCCCAGCTGTTGCGGAAGATTGCCTCGCAGTACCGTGTGGGAACGAGTTTCAAAATGCTGCTTTTCAGCAAACTGCAGGCCTTTGAGACAGGCCTGGCAGACTGGGTCAGTACGCAGAGCGCAAGAGGTACTTTTTCCAGGCCCAATGGTATCTTGGGAGAGAATTGACAAAAGGTAATCCTCCTGACACCCGACAGTTTTATAAAAAGCCTCATGTACTCGGAACTCTGGTTTCCATTTGATGAATTAGTAGCTCTGGTGTCTGATCATTGAGACCCAAGCCAGCCGTTATTATACAATGGTTCCCGTTCAGCGTGGCTGTTCGAACTCCGAGGAAACCAGTAACGGATTTCATCTCACGACTGCGATGGCTGACTGGTCATGGCGGGTTGGGGTCATCGCTATCCGAGATGCTGAGGGATCTGGCTACATGGCCACACACAGGAAACAGGCCATTGAGCTTATGCTGTCCTGCGGAAACGAGGTTGAGGAACTCCGAAGTTTCATGGACTATAATATCTACCGTTTTGCTGGATCTCTATACCAGACTCCAGCGACATTCCAGGGCAGGGCACCAAGCGACAGCCAAGGATCGATGCGGGCAGGTTGTTTCCACTGGCGGGTGAAAGCAGAACTAGGGGGCATAGCCTCAAAATACGGGGAAATAGATTTAGGACTGAGTTTAGGAGGAACTTCTTCACCCAAAGGGTTGTGAATCTATGGAATTCCTTGCCCAGTAGAGGCTCCTTCATGAAATGGATAAAGATAGATAGTTTTTTTGAAGAATAAAGGGATTAAGGGTCAATCTGCAGGTGAATGGACACCTCTGGGGGTGGAGGTGCGCACGGTGCTGTCGTATCCACCAATAGTCAGCAGATGGAGGTGCGCACGGTGCTGTCGTATCCACCAATAGTCAGCAGATGGAGGTGCGCACGGTGCTGTCGGATCCACCGTTAGTCAGCAGGTGGAGGTGCGCACGGTGCTGTCGGATCCACCGTTAGTCAGCAGGTGGAGGTGCGCACGGTGCTGTCGTATCCACCGTTAGTCAGCAGGTGGAGGTGCGCACGGTGCTGTCGTATCCACCAATAGTCAGCAGGTGGAGGTGCGCACGGTGCTGTCGTATCCACCAATAGTCAGCAGGTGGAGGTGCGCACGGTGCTGTCGTATCCACCAATAGTCAGCAGGTGGAGGTGCGCACGATGCTGTCGTATCCACCGCTAGTCAGCAGACCCTTCGCCGCCTCCACACAGGAATCCTGTCACTCACTCGGCCCATCACCAAGGCCACATTGGCGACAAACACAGGTGAACCACTCAGCATTGTATGAACCCCCGTGACCCCGGTAACCCACGGCAACTGATTGTCTAACTACCTTTGGCCATGGTGCAGGGGCCTGGTCATAACCTGCTGGGGTGTGACTGGCTACGAGTTGTCCTCTTAGATTGGCAATAGACTTTCTGAATGAGCACTGGAAGCCTCGGCGAGCAGCTTGGAAAATATCCAGGTGTATTCCAGGATCACTGGGAACAAACCAAAGCACCTGGACACAGAGACTCAGCCCAGATCCCTCAGGACACAGAGACTCAGCCCAGATCCCTCAGGACACAGAGACTCAGCCCAGATACCTCAGGACACAGATGTTAAGTAATGGGTTAAGAGACATTCCAATTAGTTGTCTCATTTATGTTAAGCATCCAATAATTGACACTGATATTGAACCGTGACGTCACAGCCTGCAGGTAAGTGATTGGCTAGTGACTGGTAAGTAGCTTTTCATTTCCCTGAGGTGTTATCATGTGGGGCGCAGTGGTTGCTGAGTGAGTGCTTGCTGAGAAGGGGAGTACATTTGTTTTACAACTTCCTGTTGGGAGTTTCCAGCTGAATCCGGTCGGAGTGAGGACAGAGTGACTGCTGGGTAAGTAGTAAAGATTTAAATTGTTTGCGCAGCCCCATAACAGCTGATTGCTGTTCTCGTGTGGGGCGCAGTGGTTGCTGGTTAAGTGTTTTATTTTTACCTGTATTTAAGTTGGGCAGTTTCTAAACGCTAGACACTACACTTGTAGTGTATCCCACCCTTCCACCTGCTTTAACCTAAGGGGTAGAGTGAATAACAGGTAAGCTCTTTCTTTCTTTTTCTTTTTTTATCTAGAGGGGATGGCAGGGAAGGCAGTGCAATGTTCCTCCTGCAGAATGTTTGAGGTGAGGGACACCTTCAGTGGCCCTGCTGATTTCACCTGTGGGAAGTGCACCCATATCCAGTTCGTCAGAAACCGCGTTAGGGAACTGGAGCTGGAGCTGGATGAACTTCGGATCATTCGGGAGTCAGAGGTGGTCATAGATAGAAGCTTCAGGGATGTAGTTACTCCGAAGAATCAAGCTAGATGGGTGACGGTGAGAGGGGCTGGGAGGAAGCAGTCAGTGCAGGGATCCCCTGTGGTCGTTCCCCTTAGTAACAAGTATACCGCTTTGGATACTGTTGAGGGGGACGACCTACCAGGGGTAAGCCACGGTGAACAGATCTCCAGCACTGAGTCCGTCCCTGTGGCTCAGAAGGGAAGGAGGGGGAGCAGGATAGCAATAGTTATTGGGGGCTCGATAGTTAGAGGGACAAATAGACGGTTCTGTGGCAGCGAAAGAGACTCACGGGTGGTATGTTGCCTCCCGGGTGCCAGGGTCCGTGACGTCTCGGACCGTGTTTTCAGAATCCTTAAGGGGGAGGGGGAGCAGTCACAAGTCGTGGTACACATCGGTACCAACGACATATGTAAGAGAAGGGACGGGGATTTAAAACAGGAATTTAGGGAGCCAAGGTGGAAGCTGAGAGCCGGGACAAACCATGTTGTCATCTCTGGTTCGTTGCCGGTGCCACGTGCTAGTGAGGTGAGGAACAGGGAGAGAGTGCAGATAAACACGTGGCTGCAGGGATGGTGTAGGAGGGAGGGTTTCAGGTACGTGGATAATTGGAGCACATTATGGGGAAGGTGGGACCTGTACAGACAGGACGGTTTGCACCTGAACCAGAGGGGCGCCAATATCCTCGGAGGGAAATTTGCTACGGTTCGTCGGGTGGGGGGGGGGGGGGGGTTTAAACTAATTTGTCAGGGGGCTGGGAAAACGAGCTGTACCCCAGAAGCCAGTGTCGAGAGTAGTGAGGTACTGAGGAGGGTATCAAGGTCGCAGGAGTGTACCGGCAGGCAGGAATGTGGGTTGAAGTGTGTCTACTTCAATGCAAGGAGCATCCGGAATAAGGTAGGTGAACTTGGAGCCTGGATTGGTACTTGGGACTACGATGTTGTGGCCATTACGGAGACATGGTTAGGACAGGGACAGGAATGGTTGTTGGAAGTTCCGGGGTTTAGATGTTTCAGTAAGAGTAGAGAAGGTGGTAAAAGAGGTGGAGGAGTAGCATTGTTAATCAAGGATAGTTTAACAGCTGCAGAAAGGCAGTTTGAAGGGGATCTGCCGACTGAGGTAATATGGGCCGAAGTTAGAAAAAGAAAAGGAGCGGTCAGGTTGTTAGGAGTTTTCTATAGGCCCCCAAATAGAAATAGAGATGTGGAGGAAGAAATTGCAAAACAGATTATGGATAGGTGTGGAGGTCTCAGGGTAGTTGTCATGGGTGACTTTAACTTTCCAAATATTCATTGGAACCTCTATAGGTCGAACAGTTCGGATGGGGCAGTTTTTGTACAGTGTGTGCAGGAGGGTTTCCTGACACAATATGTGAATAGGCCGACAAGAGGTGGAGCCACATTGGATTTGGTACTGGGTAATGAACCAGGCCAAGTGTTAGATTTATTTGTGAGAGAGCACTTTGGAGATAGTGATCACAATTCGGTGTCTTTCACTATTGCAATGGAGAGGGATAGGGCCATACGGCAGGGCAAGGTTTATAATTGGGGGAGGGGTAATTATGATGCGATTAGGCAAGAATTAGGGAGCATAAGATGGGAACAGAAACTGTCAGGGAAAGGCACAAATGAAAAGTGGAGCTTGTCCTTGATAGGCATGTCCCTGTCAGGCAGGGAGGAAATGGCCGTGTGAGGGAACCATGGTTCACAAAAGAGGTTGAATGTCTTGTCAAGAGGAAAAAGGAAGCGTATGTAAGGATGAGAAAACAAGGTTCAGTTGGGTCGCTTGAGGGTTACAAGGTAGCAAGGAATGAACTGACAAAAGGGCTTAGGAGAACGAGGAGGGGGCATGAGAAGTCTTTGGCGGGTCGGATCCAGGAAAACCCCAAGGCTTTTTACTCTTATGTGAGAAATAAAAGAATGACCAGGGTGAGGGTAGGGCCGGTCAAGGACAGTAGTGGGAACTTGTGCATGGAGTCAGAAGAGATAGGAGAGGCGTTGAATTAATACTTTTCTTCAGTGTTCACCAAGGAGAGGGGCCATGTTTTTGAGGATGAGAGTGTGATACAGGCAGGTAGGCTGGAGGAGGTAGATATTCTGAGGAAGGATGTATTAGCAATTTTGAAAAACCTGAGGGTCAACAAGTCCCCTGGGCCAGATGGGATATATCCAAGGATTCTTTGGGAGGCAAGGGATGAGATTGCAGAGCCTTTGGCTTTGATCTTTGGGTCCTAACTGTCCACGGGGATAGTCCCAGAGGACTGGAGAGTGGCAAATGTTGTTCCGCTGTTCAAGAAAGGGAATAGGAATGACCCTGGTAAATATAGGCCAGTTAGCCTTACTTAGGTGGTGGGTAAGTTAATGGAAAAGGTCCTGAAGGATAGGATTTATGACCATTTGGAAAGATGCAGCTTAATCCGGGATAGTCAACACGGATTTGTGAAGGGTAGGTCTTGCCTCACAAATCTGATTGAATTATTTGAGGAGGTAACTAAGTGTGTAGATGAAGGTAGAGCAGTTGATGTAGTATACATGGATTTTAGTAAGGCGTTTGATAAGGTTCCCCATGGTCGGCTCATGAAGAAAGTAAGGAGGTGTGGGATAGAGGGAAATTTGGCCAATTGGATAAGTAACTGGCTATCACATAGAAGACAGAGAGTGGTGGTGGATGGAAGATTTTCAGACTGGAGACCAGTTACCAGCGGTGTACCACAGGGATCAGTGCTGGGTCCTCTGCTATTTGTGATTTTTAGCAATGACTTGGAGGAGGGGGCTGAAGGGTGGGTCAGTAAATTTGCTGATGACACCAAGATTGGTGGAGTAGTGGATGAGGTGGAGGGCTGTTGTAGGCTGCAAAGAGACACTGATAGGATGCAGAGCTGGGCCGAGAAATGGCAGATGGAGTTTAACGCTGATAAGTGCGAGGTGATTCGTTTTGGTAGAAAAAATTTGAATGCGGATTACAGGGTCAATGGCAGGGTTCTGAGGAATGTGGAGGAACAGAGAGATCTTGGGGTTCATGTCCACAGATCTCTGAAGGTTGCCACTCAAGTGGATAGAGCCGTGAAGAAGGCTTATAGTGTGTTAGCGTTTATTAACGGGGGGATTGAGTTTAAGAGACGCGGGGTTATGCTGCAACTGTACAGGACCCTGGTGAGACCACATTTGGAGTATTGTGTGCAGTTCTGATCACCTCACTATAGGAAGGATGTGGAAGCATTGGAAAGGGTGCAAAGGAGATTTACCAGGATGCTGCCTGGTTTGCAGGATAGGTCTTATGAAGAAAGGTTGAGGGAGCTAGGGCTTTTCTCTTTGGAGCGGAGGAGGATGAGAGGTGACTTAATAGAGGTTTATAAGATGATGAGGGGGATAGATAGAGTGGATGTTCAGAGACTATTTCCTCAGGTGGATGTAGCTGTTACAAGGGGGCATAAGTATAAGGTTCAGGGTGGGAGATATAGGAGGGATGTCCGAGGTAGGTTCTTCGAGGTAGGGCCTCTGAAAAGTTCCAGAGATTTAGAGGAAAGGATTGCAAAGATGATTCTGGATAGGAGCGAAAGCAACAGGGTAGTTGTTATGGGGGACTTTAACTTTCCAAATATTGACTGGAAACGCTATAGTTTGAGTTATTTAGATGGGTCTGTTTTTGTCCAATGTGTGCAGGAGGGTTTCCTGACACAATATGTAGATAGGCCAATGAGAGACGAGGCCATATTGAATTTGGTACCAGGACAGGTGTTAGATTTGGAGGTAGTGACCACAATTCGATTACGTTTACTTTAGTGATGGCAAGGGATAGGTATATACCGCAGAGCAAGAGTTATATCTGGGGGAAAGGCAATAATGATGCGATAAGGCAAGACTTAGGATACATCGGATGGAGAGGAAAACTGCAGGGGATGGGCACAGTGGAAATGTGGAGCTTGTTCAAGGAACAGCTACTGCGTGTCCTTGATAAGTATGTACCTGTCAGGCAGGGAGGAAGTGGTCGAGCAAGGGAACCGTGGTTTACTAAAGCAGTCGAAACACTTGTCAAGAGGAAGAAGGAGGCTTATGTAAAGATGAGACATGAAGGTTCAGTTAGGGCGCTCGAGAGTTACAGGTTAGCCAGGAAGGACCTAAAGAGAGAGCTAAGAAGAGCCAGGAGGGGACATGAGAAGTCTTTGGCAGGTAGGATCAAGGATAACCCGAAAGCTTTCTATAGATATGTCAGGAATAAAAGAATGACTAGGGTAAGAGTAGGGCCAGTCAAGGACAGTAGTGGGAAGTTGTGCGTGGAGTCCGAGGAGATAGGAGAGGTGCTAAATGAATATTTCTCGTCAGTATTCACACAGTAAAAAGATAATGTTGTCGAGGAGAATACTGAGATTCAGGCTACTAGACTAGAAGGGCTTGAGGTTCATAAGGAGGAGGTGTTAGCAATTCTGGAAAGTGTGAAAATAGATAAGTCCCCTGGGCCAGATGGGATTTATCCTAGGATTCTCTGGGAAGCTAGGGAGGAGATTGCTGAGCCTTTGGCTTTGATCTTTAAGTTATCTTTGTCTACAGGAATAGTGCCAGAAGACTGGAGGATAGCAAATGTTGTCCCCTTGTTCAAGAAGGCGAGTAGAGACAACCCAGGTAACTATAGACCAGTGAGCCTTACTTCTGTTGTGGGCAACATTTTGGAAAGGTTTATAGGATGTATAATCATCTGGAAAGGAATAACTTGATTAGAGATAGTCAACACGGTTTTGTGAAGGGTAGGTCATGCCTCACAAACCTTATTGAGTTCTTTGAGAAGGTGACCAAACAGGTGGATGAGGGTAAAGCAGTTGATGTGGTGTATATGGATTTCAGTAAAGCGTTTGATAAGGTTCCCCACGGTAGACTACTACAGAAAATACGGAGGCATGGGATTCAGGGTGATTTAGCAGTTTGGATCAGAAATTGGCTAGCTGGATGAAGACAAAGGGTGGTGGTTGATGGGAAATGTTCAGACTGGAGTCCAGTTAGTAGTGGTGTACCACAAGGATCTGATTTGGGGCCACTGCTGTTTGTCATTTTTATAAATGACCTGGAGGAGGGCGTAGAAGGATGGGTGAGTAAATTTACAGATGACACTAAAGTCGGTGGAGTTGCGGACAGTGCGGAAGGATGTTACAAGTTACAGAGGGACATAGATAAGCTGCAGCACTGGGCTGAGAGGTGGCAAATGGAGTTTCATGCAGAAAAGTGTGAGGTGATTCATTTTGGAAGGAATAACAAGAAGACAGAGTACTGGGCTAATGGTAAGATTCTTGGCAGTGTGGATGAGCCGAGAGATCTCGGTGTCCATGTACATAGATCCCTGAAAGTTGCCACCAAGGTTGAGAGGGTTGTTAAGAAGGCGTACGGTGTGTTAGCTTTTATTGGTAGAGGGATTGAGTTTCGGAGCCATGATGTCATGTTGCAGCTGTACAAAACTCTGGTGCGGCCGCATTTGGAGTATTGCGTGCAATTCTGGTCGCCGCATTATAGGAAAGATGTGGAAGCATTGGAAAGGGTGCAGAGGAGTTTTACCAGAATGTTGCCTGGTATGGAGGGAAGATCTCATGAGGAAAGGCTGAGGGACTTGAGGCTGTTTTCGTTAGAGAGAAGAAGGTTAAGAGGTGACTTAATTGAGGGATACAAGATGATCCGAGGATTGGATAGGGTGAGAGCCTTTTTCCTCGGATGGTGATGTCTAGCATGAGGGGACATAGCTTTAAATTGAGGGGAGGTAGATAAAGGACAGATGTCAGAGGTAGGTTCTTTACTCAGAGAGTAGTAAGGGCGTGGAATGCCCTGCCTGCAACAGTAGTGGACTCGCCAACACTAAGGGTATTCAAATGGTCATTGGATAGACATATGGACGATAAGGGAATAGTGTAGATGGGCTTTAGAGTGGTTTCACAGGTCGGCGCAACATCGAGGGCCGAAGTGCCTGTACTGCGTTGGAATGTTCTATGTTCTATGTTTTACTCAGAGCGTGGTTAGAGTGTGGAATGGACTGCCTGCTGTGATAGTGGAGTCGGACACTTTAGGAACTTTCAAGCGGTTATTGGATAGGCACATGGAGCACACCAGAATGACAGGAGTGGGATAGCTTGATCTTGGTTTCGGACAATACTCGGCACAACATCTAGGGTCGAAGGGCCTGTTCTGTGCTGTACTGTTCTATGTTCTATGTTCTATGCTCAGTGAGAGCGAGTTCCACATTATCCCCACTCCCAGTGGGAGCGAGTCCGACATTCTCCCCACTCCCAGTGAGAGCGAGTTCCACATTCTCCCCACGCTCAGTGGGAGCGAGTCCCACATTCTCCCCACTCCCAGTGGCAGCGAGTCCCACATTCTCCCCACTCCCAGTGGGAGCGAATCCCACATTCTCCCCATTCCCAGTGGCAGCGAGTCCCACATTCTCCCCACTCCTCATGGGAGCATGTCCCACATTCTCCCCACTCCTGTGGGAGCGAGTCCCACATACGCCCCACTGCTCATGGGAGCATGTCCCACATTCCCCCCCACTTCTGTGAGAGGGAGTTCCACATTCCCCCACTCCTGTGCGAGCGAGTTTCACATTCCCCCACTCCTGTGCGAGCGAGTTCCACATTCCCTCACTCCTGTGGGAGCAAGTTCCACAATGTCATGTGAGAGTACCTTTAAGAAATGGGTGTTTATAAATGGGTGTGTATATACATATCTGTAGTGAGAGTACCTTTAAGACATGGGTGTTTTCTACTGCAGTGATGTCAGAGAGTGGGTGGAGCTGGGCTGTCTGTCGGCTTTTTACTTTCATTTTAGGCTGATTGCTGCAGGGTGTGGTGTACTGTTGATCTCTCTGCCATGAAAAGACTGTCTCTGATCATTTGGTGAATTCAGAATTATAAATGTTTTCAGTAGTGAATGTAAACCTGATGTGCTTCTGTTAAACGGTGTTTCTTTTTGTCTTCTGGATGTTGTTTGGGAAGTTATTAAGGATTACTTAGTGTTGTATTCTTTGTTAACTTTAGTTCATAGAATAAACATTGTTTTGTTTTTTAAAATATTTTATTTTTTCTGCTGTTCCTGTAGAGTGGGCCATGTGCTCCTGTTCTGGGCGAGGTGTTTTCAGAACCCCAAAATGTATCATGGAGTTCAACCAACCTCTCCTTTTAATGTATTTGTTGCTTTTCCGAGCACACGGCTTGTTCCCTAGGGGTGGGATTACAATAATGGACACGCGGGTTTTTAAACACAGAACAATTTTCATTCCATGAACTCAACTTAACATCTGAAATAAACATTGGATCTCTTAAGGTGTTACCCTTACTTCAAAGATAACGCTGAAAATATTGCAACAGTAAATAATTCCTCAAAATGTTCCTTCAAACTTCCAAGAGACTTAACACCTTTAAACAGAATCACATCAGGTTAAAGGCTTCACTATTATGAGTTTAAATCACCCAAATGATCCAGAGATAGTCTTTCATGGCAGAGATCCAGCTCACTGCAAACACAGACACTCTCAAGCTCCTTCAAACTGCAAAACTAAACTGCAAAATGGCTGATCTACAGCCCAGCTCCACCCACTCTCTGACATCACTGTTTTCTTAAAGGTACATTGCTTAAACATCCATGTCTTAAAGCTACTCTCACATGACACTCCCCATACCACAATCTATTAAAAGTTGTGGTCAGGTGAACTCCATGATACACGTTGGGGTTCTCTAAACCCTGGCCCATAACAATTTAGGGGCTCCAGGGGGATACAAGTCTATCCATTGGATTGGCTTAGTGAACTCAAAGACAGTGAGGGGTGAGCATGAATCAGTAATATGTGGAATTCAGGGTGAGAGGAGTAGTGTTCCATTATATAAGGGAAGGTTGGAAAGTCCAGTGAAGAGTGGTGAAGTGGCAGTAGGAGTAATAGATAAACTATCTTGTCCAGGAATACAGTTTATCCTGGGTAATGATATAGCTGGATCGCAGGTGGGAGTGATGCCTACAGTGGTTGATAAGCCAGTGGAAAATCAGACAACTGAAGTGTTGAAGGAGGAATAACCTTGGAATTTTTCGGATTGTGTGGTAACAAGGTCGCAATGTCACAGGTTAAGACGAGGAGAAATCAAAGAGTGAAGGTGAAGTTAAAGTGCAATTATCAGAAACAATTTTTAATCAGATGGTTAAAAACGAACAAAAACAGGTGGAGGATGAGGCAGATTGTCAATGTGCACAATGCTCCCAGTGTGGTCTAACCGAGGGATATGGAGACTGGAACTGTGCACAGTGCTCCCAGTGTGGTCTAACTGAGGGATATGGAGACTGGAACTGTGCACAGTGCTCCCAGTGTGGTCTAACCGAGGGATAAGGAGACCGGAACTGTGCACAGTGCTCCCAGTGTGGTCTAACTGAGGGGTATGGAGACTGGAACTGTGCACAGTGCTCCCAGTGTGGTCTAACTGAGGGATATGGAGACTGGAACTGTGCACAGTGCTCCCAGTGTGGGTCTAACCGAGGGATATGGAGACTGGAACTGTGCACAGTGCTCCCAGTGTGGTCTAACTGAGGGATATGGAGACCGGAACTGTGCACAGTGCTCCCAGTGTGGTCTAACCGAGGGATATGGAGACTGGAACTGTGCACAGTGCTCCCAGTGTGGTCTAACCGAGGGATATGGAGACTGGAACTGTGCACAGTGCTCCCAGTGTGGTCTAACCGAGGGATATGGAGACTGGAACTGTGCACAGTGCTCCCAGTGTGGTCTAACCGAGGGATAAGGAGACCGGAACTGTGCACAGTGCTCCCAGTGTGGTCTAACTGAGGGGTATGGAGACTGGAACTGTGCACAGTGCTCCCAGTGTGGTCTAACCGAGGGATATGGAGACCGGAACTGTGCACAGTGCTCCCAGTGTGGTCTAACTGAGGGATATGGAGACTGGAACTGTGCACAGTGCTCCCAGTGTGGTCTAACCGAGGGATATGGAGACCGGAACTGTGCACAGTGCTCCCAGTGTGGTCTAACTGAGGGATATGGAGACTGGAACTGTGCACCCAGTGTGGTCTAACTGAGGGGAATGGAGACTGGAACTGTGCACAGTGCTCCCAGTGTGATCTAACCGAGGGATATGGAGACCGGAACTGTGCACAGTGCTCCCAGTGTGGTCTAACTGAGGGATATGGAGACTGGAACTGTGCACCCAGTGTGGTCTAACCGAGGGGAATGGAGACTGGAACTGTGCACAGTGCTCCCAGTGTGGATCTAACCGAGTGATATGGAGACCGGAACTGTGCACAGTGCTCCCAGTGTGGTCTAACTGAGGGATATGAGGACAGGAACTGTGCGCTGTGCTCCCAATGTTGTCTAACCGAGGGATATGGAGACTGGAACTGTGCACAGTGCTCCCACTGTGGTTTAACCGAGGGATATGGAGACAGGAACTGTGCGCAGTGCTCATAGTGTGGGTCTAACCGAGAGATATGGAAACTGGAACTGTGCACAGTGCTCCCAGTGTGGATCTAACTGAGGGATATGGAGACTGGAACTGTGCACAGTGCTCCCAGTGAGGGTCTAACCGAGGGATATGGAGACAGGAACTGTGCGCAGTGCTCCCAGTATGGTCTAACTGAGGGATATGGAGACTGCAACTGTGCTCAGTTCTCCCAGTGTGGTCCAACTGAGGGATATGGAGACTGGAACTGTGCACAGTGCTCCCAGTGTGGTCTAACTGAAGGATATGGAGACAGGAACTGTGCACAGTGCTCCCAGTGTGGTTTAACTGAGGGATATAGAGACAGAAACTGTGCACAGAGCTCCCAATGTGGTCTAACTGAGCGTTATGGAGACAGGAACTGTGCACAGTGCTCCCAGTCTGGTCTAACCGAGGTGTGTAGAGACTGGAACATGCACAGTGGTCCAAGTGTGCGTCTAACTGAGGTATATCGAGACTGGAACTGTGAACAGTGCTCCCAGTGTGGTTTAACTAAGGGATATAAATATCTTTCACATGGTGATTTTCAATTCAGTAAGGAATCTCTTTGCACGGTTGACTTTGTTAAATGTTTGCATAATCTAGTTGGATTGGATTCAATTTGTTTTTACCGAGGTACAGTGAAAAGTATTTTTCTGCGAGCAGCTCAACAGATCATTAAGTACATGGAAAGAAAAGGGAATAAAAGAAAATACATAATAGGGCAACACAACATATACAATGTAACTACATAAGCACTGGCATCGGATGAAGCATACAGGGTGTAGTGTTAATCAGGTCAGTCCATAAGAGGGTCATTTAGGAGTCTGGTGATAGTGGGGAATAAGCTGTTTTTGAGTCTGTTCGTGCATGTTCTCAGACTTCTGTATCTCCTTACCGATGGAAGAAGTTGGAAGAGTGAGTAAGCCTGGTGGGAGGGGTCTTTGATTATACTGCCCGCTTTCCCCAGGCAGCGGGAGGTGTAGATGGAGTCAATGGATGGGAGGCAGGCTCGTGTGATGGACTGGGCGGTGTTCACGACTCTCTGAAGTTTCTTGCGGTCCTGGGCCGAGCAGTTGCCATACCAGGCTGTGATGCAGCCCGATAGGATGCTTTCTGTGGTGATAGCCATAGGTGGTAGCTGGAACCATCCAGGAAATTGCACCATTGGGAGGTATTAGTGATGTCCTAGAACATAGAACCTTTGTCCTAGATTAAGAACAAATTAATCTACAACCCATCATTCTAATCCATGTACCGATCCAATAGCCACTTGAAGGTCCTTAATGTTTCCGACTCAACTACTTCCACAGGCAGTGCGTTCCATGCCCCCACTACTCTCTGGGTAAAGAACCTACCTCTGATATCCCTCCTATATCTTCCACCTTTCACCTTAAATTTATGTCCCCTTGTAATGGTTTGTTCCACCCGGGGAAAAAGTCTCTGACTGTCTACTCTATCTATTCCCCTGATCATCTTATAAACCTCTATCAAGTCTCCCCTCATCCTTCCTAAAATGAGGCGACCAGAACTGCACACAGTACTCCAAATGTGGCCTTACCAAAGTTTTGTACAGCTGCATCATCACCTCACGGCTCTTAAATTCAATCCCTCTGTTAATGAACGCGAGCACACCATAGGCCTTCTTCACAGCTCTATCCACTTGAGTGGCAACTTTCAAAGATCTATGAACATTGACCCCAAGATCTCTGCTCCTCCACATTGCCAAGAACTCTACCGTTAACCCTGTATTCCGCATTCATATTTGTCCTTCCAAAGTGGACAACCTTACACTTTTCAGGGTTAAACTCCATCTGCCACTTCTCAGCCCAGCTCTGCATCCTATCTATGTCTCTTTGCAGCTGACAACAGCCCTCCTTACTATCCACAACTCCACCAATCTTCGTATCGTCTGCAAATTTACTGACCCACCCTTCAACTCCCTCATCCAAGTCATTGATGAAAATCACAAACAGCAGAGGACAAAGAACAAAGAAATGTACAGCCCGAGAACAGGCCCTTCGGCCCTCCAAGCCAGTGCCGACCATGCTGCCCGACTAAACTACAATCTTCTACACTTCCTGGGTCCGTATCCCTCTATTCCCATCCTATTCATGTATTTGACAAGATGCCCCTTAAATGTCACTATCGTCCCTGCTTCCACCACGTCCTCCGGCAGCGAGTTCCAGGCACCCACTACCCTCTGTTTAAAAAAACTTGCCTTGTACATCTACTATAAACCTTGCCCCTCACACCTTAAACCTATGCCCCTTAGTAATTGACCCCTTTACCCTGGGGAAAAGCCTCTGACTATCCACTCTGTCTATGCCCCTCATAACTTTGTAGACCTCTATCAGGTCACCCCTCAACCTCCGTCGTTCCAGTGAGAACAAACCGAGTTTATTCAACCGCTCCTCATAGCTAATGCCCTCCATACCAGGCAACATTCTGGTAAATCTCTTCTGCACCCTCTCTAAAGCCGCCACATCCTTCTGGTAGCGTGGCGACCAGAATTGAACACTATACTCCAAGTGTGGCCTAACTAAGGTTCTATACAGCTGCAACATGACTTGCCAATTCTTATACTCAACGCCCCGGCCAATGAAGGCAAGCATGCCGTATGCCTTCTTGACTACCTTCTCCACCTGTGTTGCCCCTTTCAATGACCTGTGGACCTGTGCTCCTAGATCTCTCTGACTTTCAATACTCTTGAGGGTTCGACCATTCACTTTATATTCCCTACCTGCATTAGACCTTCCAAAATGCATTACCTCACATTTGTCCAGATTAAATTCCATCTGCCATCTCTCCGCCCAAGTATCCAAACGATCTAAATCCTGCTGTATACTCTGACAGTCCTCATCGCTATTCACAATTCCACCAACCTTTGTGTCGGCTGCAAACTTACGAATCAGACCAGTTACATTTTCCTCCAAATCATTTATATATACTACAAACAGCAAAGGTCCCAGCATTGATCCCTGTGGAACACCACTGGTCACAGCCCTCCAATTCGAAAAGCATCCTTCCATTGCTACTCTCTGCGTTCTATGACCTAGCCAGTTCTGTATCCATCTTGCCAGCTCACCCCTGATCTCGTGTGACTTCATCTTTTGTACCAGTCCACCATGAGGGACCCTGTCAAAGGCCTTACTGAAGTCCATATAGACAACATCTACCGCCCTACCTGCATCAAGCATCTTTGTGGCCTCTTCGAAAAACTCTATCAAGTTAGTGAGACACGACCTCCCCTTCACAAAACCATGCTGCCTCTCACAAATACGTCCATTTGTTTCCAAATGGGAGTAGATCCTGTCGCGAAGAAGTCTCTCCAGTAATTTCCCTACCACTGAAGTAAGGCTCACCGGCCTGTAGTTCCCGGGATTATCCTTGCTACCCTTCTTAAACAGAGGAACAACATTGGCTATTCTCCAGTCCTCCGGGACATCACCTGAAGACAGTGAGGATCCAATGATTTCTGTCAAGGCCTCAGCAATTTCCTCTCCAGCCTCCTTCAGTATTCTGGGGTAGATCCCTTCAGGCCCTGGGGACCTATCTACCTTAATATTTTTCAAGACACCCAACACCTCGTCTTTTTGGATCTCAATGTGACCCAGGATATCGACACACCCTTCTCCAGACTCAACATTCACCAATTCCTTCACTTTGGTGAATACTGATGCAAAGTATTCATTTAGTACCTCGCCCATTTCCTCTGGCTCCACACATAGATTCCCTTGCCTTTCCTTCAGTGGGCCAACCCTTTCTCTGGCCACCCTCTTGCTTTTTATGTACGTGTAAAAAGCCTTGGGATTTTCCTTAACCCTAAGTCATTTGCCAATGACTTTTCATGACTCCTTCTAGCCCTTCTGACTCCTTGCTTAAGTTCCTTCCTCCTTGCCTTATATTCCACACAGGCTGCATCTGTTTCCAGCCTTCTAGCCCTGACAAATGCCTCCTTTTTCTTTTTGACGAGGCCTACAATATCTCTCGATATCCAAGGTTCCTGAAATTTACCGTATTTATCCTTCTTCCTCACAGGAACATGCCGGTCCTGAATTCCTTTCAACTGACACTTGAAAGCCTCCCGCATGTCAGATGTTGATTTACCCTCAAACATCCGCCCCCAATCTAAGTTCTTCAGTTCCCGCCTATTATTGTTATAATTAGCCTGCCCCCAATTTAGCACATTCATCCTAGGACCACTCTTATCCTTGTCCACCAGCACTTTAAAACTTACTGAATTGTGGTCACTGTTCCCGAAATGCTCCCCTACAGAAACTTCTACCACCTGGCCGGGCTCATTCCCCAATACCAGGTCCAGTTCAGCCCCTTCCCGACTTGGACTGTCTACATGTTGTTTTAAGATGCCCTCCTGGATGCTCCTTACAAACTCTGCCCCGTCTAATCCCCTGGCACTAAGTGAGTCCCAGTCAATATTGGGGAAGTTGAAGTCTCCCGTCACAACAACCCTGTTGCTTTTACTCTTTTCCAAAATCTGTCTGGCTATCTGCTCCTCTATCTCCTGCTGTCTGTTGGGAGGCCTGCAGTAAACCCCCAACATTGTGACTGCACCCTTCTTATTCCCGATCTCTACCCATATAGCCTCGCTGCCCTCTGAGGTGTCCTCTCGCAGTACAGCTGTGATATTCTCCCTAACCAGTAGCGCAACTCCGCCTCCCCTTTTACATCCCCCTCTATCCCGCCTGAAACATCTAAATCCTGGAACGTTTAGCTGCCAATCATGTTGTTCCCTCAACCAGGTCTCTGGAATGGCAACAACATCATAGTTCCAAGTACTAATCCAAGCTCTAAATTCATCTGCCTTACCCGTAATACATCTTGCATTAAAACATATGCACTTCAGGCCACCAGACCGCTGTGTTCAGCAACGTCTCCCTGTCTGCTCTTCCTCAGAGCCATACTGGCCCTATTCCCCAGTCCTCCCTCGATGCTTTCACCTTCTGACCTATTGCTCAGGTGCCCACCCCCCTGCCATACTAGTTTAAACCCTCTCCTGTGACACTAGCAGGACCTAGGACTGATCCCTGTGGTACGGCACTGGTAACTGGGCTCCAGGCTGAATATTTGCCAATTTAAAGCTATGTCCCCTCATGTTAGAAATCACCATCCGAGGAAAAATGCTCTCACTGTCCACCCTATCTAATCCTCTGATGATCTTGTATGCCTCAATTAAGTCACCTCTTAACCTTCTTCTCTCTAACGAAAACAGCCTCTGCACCCTTTCCAATGCTACTGTCCTTGATCGGACCTACCCTCGCTCTAGTCATTCTCATATTTCTCACATATGTGTAAAAGGCCTTGGGGTTTTCCTTGATCCTACACGCCAAAGATTTTTCATGCCCTCTCTTAGCTCTCCTAATCCCTTTCTTCAGTTCCGTCCTGGCTATCTTGTATCCCTCCAATGCCCTGTCTGAACCTTGTTTCCTCAGCCTCCTTAAGTCTCCTTCTTAGTTGCCACCCAGGTTGAGAGGGTTGTTAAGAAGGCGTACGGTGTGTTAGCTTTTATTGGTAGAGGGATTCAGTTTCGGAGTCATGAGGTCATGTTGCAGCTGTACAAAACTCTCGTGCGGCCGCATTTGGAGTATTGCGTGCAATTCTGGTCGCCGCATTATAGGAAGGATGTGGAAGCATTGGAAAGGGTGCAGAGGAGATTTACCAGGATGTTGCCTGGTATGGAGGGAAAATCTTATGAGGAAAGGCTGAGGGACTTGAGGCTGTTTCGTTAGAGAGAAGAAGGTTAAGAGGTAACTTAATTGAGGCATACATTACTAACCTCTCTCTTATTTTATGTAGTTACATTGTATATGTTGTGCTGCCCTATCGGGCAGCACGGTAGCATTGTGGATAGCACAATTGCTTTACCGCTCCAGGGTCCCAGGTTTGATTCTGGCTTGGGTCACTGTCTGTGCGGAGTCTGCACATCCTCCCCGTGTGTGCGTGGGTTTCCTCCGGGTGCTCCGGTTTCCTCCCACAGTCCAAAGATGTGCAGGTTAGGTAGGTTGGCCATGATAAATTGCCCTTAGTGTCCAAAATTGGCCTTAGTGTTGGGTTACTGGGTTATGGGGATAGGGTGGGTGAGTGGCCTTGGGTAAGGTGCTCTTTCCAAGAGCTGGTGCAGACAAGATGGGCTGAATGGCCTCCTTCTGCACTGTAGATTCTATGATCCTATGATTCTATTATGTATTTTCTTTTATTCCCTTTTCTTCTCATGTACTTAATGATCTGTTGAGCTGCTCGCATAAAAATACTTTTCACTGTACGCGTGACAATAAACAAATCCAATCCAATACAATCCAATACAAGATGATCAGAGGACTGGATAGGGTGGATAGTGAGAGCCTTTTTCCTCGGATGGTGATGTCTAGCACGAGGGGACATAGTTTTAAATTGAGGGGAGATAGATATAGGACAGATGTCAGAGGTAGGTTCTTTACTCAGAGAGTAGTAAGGGCATGGAATGCCCTGCCTGCAACAGTAGTGGACTCGCCAACACGAATGGCATTCAAATGGTCATTGGATAGACATATGGACGATAAGGGAATAGTGTAGATGGGCTTTAGAGTGGTTTCACAGGTCGGCGCAACATCGAGGGCCGAAGGGCCTGTACTGCACTGTAATGTTCTATGTTCAATGTTCTTCCTCTTAACAAGACATTCAACCTCTCTTGTCAACCATGGTTCCCTCACTCGCCCATCTCTTCCCTGCCTGACAGGGACATATATATCAAGGACACGTAGTATCTGTTCCTTGAACAAGTTCCACATTTCACTTGTGTCCTTCCCTGACCACCTATGTTCCCAACTTATGCACTTCAATTCTTGTCTGACAAGATCGTATTTACCCTTCCCGCAATTGTAAACCTTGCCCTGTTGCATGTACCTATCCCTCTCCATTACTAAAGTGAAAGTCACAGAATTGTGGTCACTATCTCCAAAATGCTCCCCCACTAACAAATCTATCACTTGCCCTGGTTCATTACCAGTACCAAATCCAATATGGCCTCCCCTGTGGTCGGACAATCTACATACTGTGTTAGAAAAGCTTCCTGGACACACTGTACAAACACCACCCCATCCAAACTATTTGATCTAAAGAGTTTCCACTCAATATTTGGGAAGTTGAAATCACCCATGACTACTACCCTGTGACTTCTGCACCTTTCCAAAATCTGTTTCCCAATCTGTTCCTCCACATCTCTGCTACTATTGGGGGGCCTATAGAAAACTCCCAATAAGGTTACTGCTCCTTTCCTATTTCTGACTTCAACCCATACTACCTCAGTCGGCTGATACTCCTCGAACTGCCTTTCTGCAGCTGTTATACTATCTCTAATTAACAATGCTACCCTCCCACCTCTTTTACCACCCTCCCTAATCTTATTGAAACATCTATAACCAGGAACCTCCAACAACCATTTGTGCCCCTCTTCTATCCAGGTTTCCGTGATGGCTACTACATCGTATACGCAAGTACCGATCCATGCCTTAAGTTCACCCACCTTATTCCTGATGCTTCTTGCGTTGAAGTATACGCACTTCAACCCATCTCCGTGCCTGCAAATACTCTCCTTTGTCAGTGTTCCCTTCCCCACTGCCTCACTACATGCTTTGGCGTCCTGAATATCGGCTACCTTAGTTGCTGGACTACAAATCCGGTTCCCATTCCCCTGCCAAATTAGTTTAAACCCTCCCGAAGAGTACTAGAAAACCTCCCTCCCAGGATATTGGTGCCCCTCTGGTTCAGATGCAACCCGTCCTGCTTGTACAGGCCCCACCTTCCCCAGAATGCGCTCCAATTATCCAAATACCTGAAGCCCTCCCTCCTACAACATTCCTGCAGCCACGTGTTCAGCTGCACTCTCTCCCTATTCCTAGCCTCGCTGTCACGTGGCACCGGCAACAAACCAGAGATGACAACTCTGTCTGTCCTGGCTTTTAACTTCCAGCCTAACTCCCTAAACTCGTTTATTACCTCCACACCCCTTTTCCTACCTACGTCGTTGGTACCAATGTGCACCACGACTTCTGGCTGCTCCCCCTCCCCCTTAACGATCCTGAAGACACGACCCGAGACGTCATGGACCCTGGCACCCGGGAGGCAACAAACCATCCGAGAGTCTCGCCCGTGCCCACAGAACCACCTGTCAGTACCTCTAACTATTGAGTCCCCTATAACTAGTGCCCTCCTAATCTCCCCCTTCCCTTCTGAGCCCCAGAGCCGGACCTCGTGCCAGAGACCCGGTCACTGCAGCCCACCCCTGCTGGGTAATCCCCCCAACAGTATCCAAAGCGGTATTCTTATTTTTGAGAGGAACGACCAAAGGGGATCCCTGCACTGACTGCTGCCTCCTCTTCCCACCTCTAACTGTTACCCGGCTACCTTTGTTCTCAGGTGTAACTATGTCCCTGCAGCTTCTATCTATCACCCCCTCAGCATCCCGAGCTGTCCTTGTCGTGAAGAGGGAATGTTCACCATTGGGAGGTATTAGTGATGTCCTTGTGAACAGGGAATGTTCACAGATTTTTGTTGGTGCAGCGAGAAATGGATGAAATCTCCTGTTTCAGGATGCAGTGGTATTGGGAACACTGGGAGCGTACGGATGGAGCGGTGGAATGTTACTTTATCAAGGAAATCACGAGACATTCATCAACGTCAGCAAGGCCGATAAAGAAATCAGGAACAGCTACTTAGGTAAGAGATACTCAAAAAGAAAACTACACTTTCCCCATCAAACACTCCCAGGGCAGGTACAGCACGGGGTTAGATACAGAGTAAAGCTTCCTCTACACTGTCCCCATCAAACACTCCCAGGACAGGTACAGCACGGGGTTAGATACAGAGTAAAGCTCCCTCTACGCTGTCTCCATCAAACACTCCCAGGACAGGTACAGCACGGGGTTAGATACAGAGTACAGCTCGCTCTACACTGTCCCCATCAAACACTCCCAGGACAGGTACAGCACGGGGTTAGATACAGAGTAAAGCTCCCTCTACACTGTCCCCATCCAACACTCCCAGGACAGGTACAGCACGGAGTTAGATACAGAGTAAAGCTCCCTCTACACTGTCCCCATCAAACGCTCCCAGGACAGGTACAGCACGGGGTTAGATACAGAGTAAAGCTTCCTCTACACTGTCCCCATCAAACACTCCCAGGACAGGTACAGCACGGGGTTAGATACAGAGTAAAGCTCCCTCTACACTGTCCCCATCCAACACTCCCAGGACAGGTACAGCACGGAGTTAGATACAGAGTAAAGCTCCCTCTACACTGTCCCCATCAAACACTCCCAGGCGAGGTACAGCACGGAGTTAGACACAGAGTAAAGCTGCCTCTACACTGCCCACATCAAACACTCCCAGGACAGGGACAGCACGGAGTTAGACACAGAGTAAAGCTGCCTCTACACTGCCCACATCAAACACTCCCAGGACAGGGACAGCACGGGGTTAGATACAGAGTAAAGCTCCCTCTACACTGTCCCCATCAACACTCCCAGGACAGGTACTGGGCAGCATTGTAGCGTAGTGGTTAGCACAATTACCTCACAGCACCACGGTCCCAGGTTTGAGTTCTCCCGGTGTGTGCGTGGGTTTCTCCCGGGTGCTCCGGTTTCCTCCCATAGCCCCAATATGTGCAGCTTACGTGGACTGGCCATGATAAATTGCCCTTAGTGCCCAAAATTGCCCTTCGTGTTGGCTGGGGTTATGAGGATAGGGTGGAGATGTGGGCCTGGGTAGGGTGCTCTTTCCAAGAGCCGGTGCAGACCCGATGGGCCGAATGGCCTCCTTCTGTACTGTAAATACTATGGAAAAAAAAAGGTACAGTACGGGGAGAGATACAGAGTAAATCTCCCTCGACACTGTCCCCATCAAACACTCCCAGGACAGGTACAGCATGGGGTTAGATACAGAGTAAATCTCCCTCGACACTGTCCCCATCAAACACTCCCAGGACAGGTACAGCACTGGGTTAGATACAGAGTAAAGCCCCCTCTACACTGTCCCCATCAAACTCTCCCAGGACAGGAACAGCACGGGGTTAGATACAGAGTAAAGCTCCCTCTACACTGTCCCCATCAAACACTCCCAGGACAGGTACAGCACGGGGTTAGATACAGAGTAAAGCTCCCTCTACACTGTCCCCATCAAACACTCCCAGGACAGGTACAGCACTGGGTTAGATACAGAGTAAAGCTCCCTCTGCACTTTCCCCATCAAACACTCCCAGGACAGGTACAGCACGGGGTTAGATACAGAGTAAAGCTCCCTCTACACTGTCCCCATCAAACACTCCCAGGACAGGTACAGCACGGGGTTAGATACAGAGTAAAGCTCCCTCGACACTGTCCCCATCAAACACTCCCAGGACAGGTGCAGCACGGGGTTAGATACAGAGTAAAGCTTCCTCTACACTGTCCCCATCAAACACTCCCAGGACAGGTACAGCACGGGGTTAGATACAGAGTAAAGCTCCCTCTACACTGTCCCATCAAACACTCCCAGGACAGGTACAGCACGGGGTTAGATACAGAGTAAAGCTGCCTCTACACTGCCCACATCAAACACTCCCAGGACAGGTACAGCACGGGGTTAGATACAGTGTAAAGCTCCCTCTACACTGTCCCCCATGAAACACTCCCAGGACAGTTGCAGCACGGGGTTAGATACAGAGTAAAGCTGCCTCTACACTGTCCCCATCAAACATTCCCAGGACAGATACAGCACGGGGTTAGATACAGAGTAAAGCTGCCTCTACACTCTCCCCATCAAACACTCCCAGGACATGTACAGCACGGGGTTAGATACAGAGTAAAGCTCCCTCGACACTGTCCCCATCAAACACTCCCAGGACAGGTGCAGCACGGGGTTAGATACAGAGTAAAGCTTCCTCTACACTGTCCCCATCAAACACTCCCAGGACAGGTACAGCACGGGGTTAGATACAGAGTAAAGCTCCCTCTACACTGTCCCATCAAATACTCCCAGGACAGGTACAGCACGGGGTTAGATACAGAGTAAAGCTGCCTCTACACTGCCCACATCAAACACTCCCAGGACAGGTACAGCACGGGGTTAGATACAGTGTAAAGCTCCCTCTACACTGTCCCCCATGAAACACTCCCAGGACAGGTACAGCACGGGGTTAGATACAGAGTAAAGCTGCCTCTACACTGTCCCCATCAAACATTCCCAGGACAGATACAGCACGGGGTTAGATACAGAGTAAAGCTGCCTCTACACTGTCCCCATCAAACATTCCCAGGACAGGTACAGCACGGGGTTAGATACAGAGTGAAGCTCCCTCTACACTGTCCCCATCAAACACTCCCAGGACATGTACAGCACGGGGTTAGATACAGAGTAAAGCTCCCTCTGCACTGTCCCCATCAAACATTCCCAGGACAGGTACAGCACGGGGTTAGATACAGAGTAAAGCTCCCTCAACACTGTCCCCATCAAACACTCCCAGGACAGGAAAAGCACGGGGTTAGACACAGAGTAAAGCTCCCTCTACACTGTCCCCATCAAACACTCCCAGGACAGGTACAGCACGGGGTTAGATACAGAGTAAAGCTCCCTCAACACTGTCCCCATCAATCACTCCCAGCACAGGTACAGCACGGGGTTAGATACAGAGTAAAGCTCCCTCTACACTGTCCCCATCAAACACTCCCAGGACAGGTACAGCACGGGGTTAGATACAGAGTAAAGCTCCCTCTACACTGTCCCCATCAATCACTCCCAGGACAGGTACTGGGCAGCATTGTAGCGTAGTGGTTAGCACAATTACCTCACAGCACCACGGTCCCAGGTTTGAGTTCTCCCGGTGCGTGCATGGGTTTCTCCCGGGTGCTCCGGTTTCCTCCCATAGCCCCAATGTGTGCAGCTTACGTGGACTGGCCACGATAAATTGCCCTTAGTGCCCAAAATTGCCCTTCGTGTTGGCTGGGGTTATGGGGATAGGGTGGAGATGTGGGCCTGGGTAGGGTGCTCTTTCCAAGAGCCGGTGCAGACCCGATGGGCCGAATGGCCTCCTTCTGTACTGTAAATACTATGGAAAAAAAAAGGTACAGCACGGGGAGAGATACAGAGTAAATCTCCCTCTACACTGTCCCCATCAAACACTCCCAGGACAGGTACAGCACTGGGTTAGATACAGAGTAAAGCTCCCTCTGCACTTTCCCCATCAAACACTCCCAGGACAGGTACAGCACAGGGTTAGATACAGAGTAAAGCTCCCTCTACACTGTCCACATGAAACACTCCCAGGGCAGCAAGGGGTTAGATACAGAGTAAAGCACCCTCTACACTGTCCCCATCAAACACTCCCAGGACAGGTACAGCGCGGGGTTAGATACAGAGTAAAGCTCCCTCCACACTGTCCCCAATCAAACACTCCCAGGACAGGTACAGCACGGGGTTAGATACAGAGTAAAGCTCCCTCTACACTATCCCCATCAAACACTCCCAGGACAGGTATAGCACAGGGTTAGATACAGAGTAAAGCTCCCTCTACACTGTCCCCATCAAACACTCCCAGGACAGGTACAGCACGGGGTTAGATACAGTGTAAAGCTCCCTCTACACTGTCCACATGAAACACTCCCAGGGCAGCAAGGGGTTAGATACAGAGTAAAGCACCCTCTACACTGTCCCCAATCAAACACTCCCAGGACAGGTACAGCACGGGGTTAGATACAGAGTAAAGCTCCCTCTACACTATCCCCATCAAACACTCCCAGGACAGGTACAGCACGGGGTTAGATACAGAGTAAAGCACCCTCTACACTGTCCCCAATCAAACACTCCCAGGACAGGTACAGCAAGGTGTTAGATACAGAGTAAAGCACCCACTACACTGTCCCTAATCAAACACTCCCAGGGCAGGTACAGCACAGGGTTAGATACAGAGTAAAGCTCACTCCACACTGTCCCCATCAAACACTCCCAGGACAGATACAGCACGGGGTTAGATACAGAGTAAAGCACCCTCTACACTGTCCCCAATCAAACACTCCCAGGACAGGTACAGCAAGGGGTTAGATACAGAGTAAAGCACCCTCTACACTGTCCCTAATCAAACACTCCCAGGACAGGTACAGCACAGGGTTAGATACAGAGTAAAGCTCCCTCTACACGGTCCCCATCAAACACTCCCAGCACAGGCACAGCACGTGGCTAGACACAGATTAAATCTTCCTCTACACTGACTCCCTATGTCTTCCACAGGGTATTCTGTGCAGGAGGCCACAGGGACTGGTTTTAGTTCCTATGTGGTGGGTGCCCCTCGGTATCGTCACCGCGGAGAGGTGATCGTCTTCCAGAAAGGCAGCAACGGCAGCTGGGAGGATGTGCAGCGGATTCCTGGAGAGCAGGTAGTCATCATGTCGCAGATTACACTGCACTGTCAGAGGGTCAGTACTGAGGGAGTGCTGAACTGTCAGAGGGTCAGTACTGGGGGAGTGCTGCACTGTCAGAGGGTCAGTACAGAGGGAGTGCTGAACTGTCAGAGGGTCAGTACTGAGGGAGTGCTTCACTGTCTGAGGGTCAGTACTGAGGGAGTGCTGCACTGTCTGAGGGTCAGTACTGAGGGAGTGCTGCACTGTCTGAGGGTCAGTACTGAGGGAGTGCTGCACTGTCAGGGGGTCAAAGAACAAAGAACAAGAACAAAGAACAAAGAAATGTACAGCACAGGAACAGGCCCTTCGGCCCTCCAAGCCCGTGCCGACCATACTGCCCGACTAAACTACAATCTTCTACACTTCCTGGGTCCGTATCCTTCTATTCCCATCCTATTCATATATTTGTCAAGATGCCCCTTAAATGTCCGTTTCGTCCCTGCCTCCACTACCTCCTCCGGTAGTGAGTTCCAGGCACCCACTACCCTCTGCGTAAAAAACTTGCCTCGTACATCTACTCTAAACTTTGCCCCTCTCACCTTAAACCTATGCCCCCTAGTAATTGACCCCTCTACCCTGGGGAAAAGCCTCTGACTATCCACTCTGTCTATGCCCCTCATAATTTTGTATACCTCTATCAGGTCGCCCCTCAACCTCCTTCGTTCCAGTGAGAACAAACCGAGTTTATTCAATCGCTCCTCATAGCTTATGCCCTCCATACCAGGCAACATTCTGGTAAATCTCTTCTGCACCCTCTCTAAAGCCTCCACATCCTTCTGGTAGTGTGGCGACCAGAATTGAACACTATACTCCAAGTGTGGCCTAACTAAGGTTCTATACAGCTGCAACATGACTTGCCAATTCTTATACTCAATGCCCCGGCCAATGAAGGCAAGCATGCCGTATGCCTTCTTGACTACCTTCTCCACCTGTGTAGCCCCTTTCAGTGATCTGTGGACCTGTACTCCTAGATCTCTTTGACTTTCAATACTCTTGAGGGTTCTACCATTCACTGTATATTCCCTACCTGCATTAGCCCTTCCAAAATGCATTACCTCACATTTGTCCAGGTTAAACTCCATCTGCCATCTCTCCGCCCAAGTCTCCAGACAATCTAAATCCTGCTGTATCCTCAGACAGTCCTCATCGCTATCCGCAATTCCACCAACCTTTGTGTCGTCTGCAAACTTACTAATCAGACCAGTTACATTTTCCTCCAAATCATTTATATATACTACAAAGAGCAAAGGTCCCAGCACTGATCCCTGTGGAACACCACTGGTCACAGCCCTCCAATTAGAAAAGCATCCCTCCATTGCTACCCTCTGCCTTCTATGGCCTAGCCAGTTCTGTATCCACCTTGCCAGTTCACCCCTGATCCCGTGTGACTTCACCTTTTGTACTAGTCTACCATGAGGGACCTTGTCAAAGGCCTTACTGAAGTCCATATAGACAACATCTACTGCCCTACCTGCATCAATCATCTTAGTGACCTCCTCGAAAAACTCTATCAAGTTAGTGAGACACGACCTCCCCTTCACAAAACCGTGCTGCCTCTCACTAATACGTCCATTTGCTTCCAAATGGGAGTAGATCCTGTCTCGAAGAATTCTCTCCAGTAATTTCCCTACCACTGAAGTAAGGCTCACCGGCCTGTAGTTCCCGGGATTATCCCTGCCACCCTTCTTAAACAGAGGAACAACATTGGCTATTCTCCAGTCCTCCGGGACATCCCCTGAAGACAGCGAGGATCCAAAGATTTCTGTCAAGGCCTCAGCAATTTCCTCTCCAGCCTCCTTCAGTATTCAGTCAGTACTGAGGGAGTGCTGCACTGTCAGAGGGTCAGTACTGAGGGAGTGCTGAACTGTCAGAGGGTCAGGACTGAGGGAGTGCCACACTGTCAGAGGGTCAACAAATAACGAACAAAGAACAAAGAAATGTACAGCACAGGAACAGGCCCTTCGGCCCTCCAAGCCCGTGCCGACCATGTTGCCCGACTAAACTACAATCTTCTACACTTCCTGGGTCCGTATCCCTCTATTCCCATCCTATTCATGTATTTGTCAAGATGCCCCTTAAATGTCCCTATCGTCCCTGCTACCACTACCTCCTCGGGTAGCGAGTTCCAGGCACCCACTACCCTCTGCGTAAAAACCTTGCCTCGTACATCTACTCTAAACCTTGCCCCTCTCACCTTAAACCTATGCCCCCTAGTAATTGACCCCTCTACCCCGGGGAAAAGCCTCTGACTATCCACTCTGTCTATGCCCCTCATAATTTTGTATACTTCTATCAGGTCTCCCCTCAACCCCCTTCGTTCCAGTGAGAACAAACCGAGTTTATTCAACCGCTCCTCATAGCTAATGCCCTCCATACCAGGCAACATTCTGGTAAATCTCTTCTGCGCCCTCTCTAAAGCCTCCACATCCTTCTGGTAGTGTGGTGACCAGAATTGAACACTATACTCCAAGTGTGGCCTAACTAAGGTTCTATACAGCTGCAACATGACTTGCCAATTCTTATACTCAATGCCCCGGCCAATGAAGGCAAGCATGCCGTATGCCTTCTTGACTACCTTCTCCACCTGTGTTGCCCCTTTCAGTGACCTGTGGAACTGTACTCCTAGATCTCTTTGACTTTCAATACTCATGAGGGTTCTACCATTCACTGTATATTCTCTACCTGCATTAGACCTTCCAAAATTCATTACCTCACATTTGTCCGGATTGAACTCCATCTGCCATCTCTCCGCCCAAGTCTCCAAACAATCTAAATCCTGCTGTATCCTCTGACAGTCCTCATCGCTATCCGCAATTCCACCAACCTTTGTGTCATCTGCAAACTTACTAATCAGACCAGTTACATTTTCCTCCAAATAATTTATATATACTACAAACAGCAAAGGTCCCAGCACTGATCCCTGTGGAACACCACTGGTCACAGTCCTCAAATGAGAAAAGCATCCCTCCATTGCTACTCTCTGCCTTCTGTGGCCTAGCCAGTTCTGTATCCACCTTGCCAGCTCACCCCTGATCCCGTGTGACTTCACCTTTTGTACTAGTCTACCATGAGGGACATTGTCAAAGGCCTTACTGAAGTCCATATAGACAACATCCACTGCCCTACCTGCATCAATCATCTGAGTGACCTCCTCGAAAAACTCTATCAAGTGAGTGAGACACGACCTCCCCTTCACAAAACCGTGCTGCCTCTCACTAATACGTCCATTTGCTTCCAAATGGGAGTAGATCCTGTCTCGAAGAATTCTCTCCAGTAATTTCCCTACCACTGAAGTAAGGCTCACCGGCCTGTAGTTCCCGGGATTATCCTTGCTACCCTTCTTAAACAGAGGAACAACATTGGCTGTTCTCCAGTCATCCGGGACATCACCTGAAGACAGTGAGGATCCAAAGATTTCTGTCAAGGCCTCAGCAATTTCCTTTCCAGCCTCCTTCAGTATTCTGGGGTAGATCCCATCAGGCCCTGGGGACTTATCTACCTTAATATTTTTTAAGACACCCAACACCTCATCTTTTTGGATCTCAATGTGACCCAGGCTATCTACACACCCTTCTCCAGACTCAACATCTACCAATTCCTTCACTTTGGTGAATACTGATGCAAAGTATTCATTTAGTACCTCGCCCATTTCCTCTGGCTCCACACATAGATTCCCTTGCCTATCCTTCAGTGGGCCAACCCTTTCCCTGACTACCCTCTTGCTTTTTATGTACGTGTAAAAAGCCTTAGGATTTTCCTTAACCCTATTTGCCAATGACTTTTCATGACCCCTTCTAGCCCTCCTGACTCCTTGCTTAATTTCCTTCCTACTTTCCTTATATTCCACACAGGCTTTGTCTGTTCCCTGCCTTTTAGCCCTGACAAATGCCTCCTTTTTCTTTTTGATGAGGCCTACAATATCTCTCGTCATCCAAGGTTCCCGAATATTGCCGTATTTATCCTTCTTCCTCACAGGAACATGCCGGTCCTGAATTCCTTTCAACTGCCACTTGAAAGCCTCCCACATGTCAGATGTTGATTTGCCCTCAAACATCCGCCCCCAATCTATGTTCTTCAGTTCCCGCCTAATATTGTTATTATTAGCCTTCCCCCAATTTAGCACATTCATCCTCGGACCACTCTTACCCTTGTCCACCAGTACTTTAAAACTTACTGAATTGTGGTCACTGTTACCGAAATGCTCCCCTACTGAAACATCGACCACCTGGCCGGGCTCATTCCCCAATACCAGGTCCAGTACCGCCCCTTCCCTAGTTGGACTGTCTACATATTGTTTTAAGAAGCCCTCCTGGAATCTCCTTACAAACTCCGCCCCGTCTAAGCCCCTGGCACTAAGTGAGTCCCAGTCAATATTGGGGAAGTTGAAGTCTCCCATCACCACAACCCTGTTGTTTTTACTCTTTTCCAAAATCTGTCTACCTATCTGCTCCTCTATCTCCCGCTGGCTGTTGGGAGGCCTGTAGTAAACCCCCAACATTGTGACTGCACCCTTCTTATTCCTGATCTCTACCCATATAGCCTCACTGCCCTCTGAGGTGTCCTCCCGCAGGACAGCTGTGATATTCTCCCGAACCAGTAGCGCAACTCCGCCTCCCCTTTTACATCCCCCTCTATCCCGCCTGAAACATCTAAATCCTGGAACGTTTAGCTGCCAATCCTGCCCTTCCCTCAACCAGGTCTCTGTAATGGCAACAACATCATAGTTCCAAGTACTAATCCAAGCTCTAAGTTCATCTGCCTTACCCGTAATACTTCTTGCATTAAAACATATGCACTTCAGGCCACCAGACCCGCTGTGTTCAGCAACTTCTCCCTGTCTGCTCTGCCTCAGAGCCCCACTGTCCCTATTTCCTAGTTCTCCCTCAATGCTCTCACCTTCTGACCTATTGCTCCCGTGCCTACCCCCCTGCCATACTAGTTAAAACCCTCCCGTGTGACACTAGCAAACCTTGCGGCCAGGATATTTATGCCTCTCTGGTATAGATGCAACCCGTCCTTCTTATATAGCTCACACCTGCCCCGGAAGAGCTCCCAGTGGTCCAGATAACGGAAACCCTCCCTCCTACACCAGCTGTTTAGCCACGTGTTTAGTTGCTCTATCTTCCTATTTCTAGCCTCACTGGCACGTGGCACAGGGAGTAATTCCGAGATTACAACCCTAGAGGTCCTGTCTTTTAACTTTCTGCCTAGCTCCCTGAACTCCTGCTGCAGGACCTCATGCCCCTTCCTGCCTATGTCGTTAGTACCAATATGTACAACGACCTCTGCCTGTTTGCCCTCCCCCTTCAGGATGCCCTCTACCCGTTCGGAGACATCCTGGACCCTGGCACCAGGGAGGCAACATACCATCCTGGAGTCTCTTTCACGTCCACAGAAGCGCCTATCTGTGCCCCTGACTATAGAGTCCCCTATTACTATTGCTCTTCTGCGCTTTGACCCTCCCTTCTGGACATCAGAGTCAGCCGTGGTGCCACTGCTCTGGCTGCTGCTGTTTTCCCCTGATCGGCTATCCCCCCCGACAGTATCCAAAGGGGTATACCTGTTCGAGAGGGGGACAACCACAGGGGATTCCTGCACTGACTGCCTGCCCTTTCTGGAGGTCACCCATTTCTCTGCCTGCACCTTGGGTGTGACCACATTTATATAACTGCGATCTATGACGCTTTCCGCCACCTGCATGCTCCTAAGTGCATCCAATTGCTGCTCCAACCGAACCATGCGGTCTGTGAGGAGCTCCAGTTGGGTGCACCTTCTGCAGATGAAGCCGTCCGGGATGCTGGAAGCCTCCCGGACCTGCCACATCTCACAGTCAGAGCACTGCAACCCTCTAACTGACATTGCGTCAATTAATTAAAATTAAAAAAAATTTTTAAAAATTGTTTTAAATATATATTTTTTTAAATTTCAAAGTTACTGTTAACGATCTGTTTCCTAGCACTAGATTTCTAATAGAAATGCGAAAGCTATGTTTGTCCAATGACCATTAAAATGCACTTAATGTTGACGAGTCCACTACTGTTGCAGGCAGGGCATTCCACGCCCTTACTACTCTCTGAGTAAAGAACCTACCTCTGACATCTGTCTTATATCTATCTCCCCTCAATTTAAAGCTATGTCCCCTCATGCTAGACATCACCATCCGAGGAAAAAGGCTCTCACTGTCCACCCTATCCAATCCTCTGATCATCTTGTATGCCTCAATTAAGTCACCTCTTAACCTTCTTCTCTCTAACGAAAACAACCTCAAGTCCCTCAGCCTTTCCTCATAAGATCTTCCCTCCATTCCAGCCAACATTCTGGTAAATCTCCTCTGCACCCGCTCCAAAGTCTCCACGTCCTTCCTATAATGCGGTGACCAGAATTGCACGCAATACTCCAAATGCGGCCGCACCAGAGTGTTGTACAGCTGCAACATGACCTCATGGCTCCGAAACTCAATCCCTCTACCAATAAAAGCTAACACACCGTATGCCTTCTTAACAACCCTCTCAACCTGGGTGGCAACTTTCAGGGATCTATGTACATGGACACCGAGATCTCTCTGCTCATCCACACTACCAAGAATCTTACCATTAGCCCAGTACTCTGTCTTCCTGTTATTCCTTCCAAAATGAATCACCTCACACTTTTCTGCATTAAATTCCATTTGCCACCTCTCAGCCCAGTGCTAAATCACCCTGACTCACATGCCTCTGTATTTTCTGCAATAGCCTACCGTGGGGAACCTTATCAAACGCTTTACTGAAATCCGTATACACCACATCAACTGGCAAGTATGAGGCTATCCATTTTGGGAGGAATAACAGCAGAATGGATTATTATTTAAACGGTAAGATGTTAAAACATGCTGCTGTGCAGAGGGACCTGGGTGTGCTGGTGCACGAGTCGCAAAAAGTTGGTGTGCAGGTGCAACAGGTGATTAAGAAGGCTAATCGAGTTTTGTCTTTCATTGCTAGAGGGATGGAGTTCAAGACTGGGGAGGTTATGCTGCAATTGTATAGGGTGTTGGTGAGGCCACATCTGGAGTATTGTGTTCAGTTTTGGTCTCCTTACCTGAGAAAGGACATATTGGCACTGGAGGGAGTGCAGAGGAGATTCACTAGGTTGATCCCAGAGTTGAGGGGATTAGATTATGACGAGAGGTTGAGTAGACTGGGACTGTACTCATTGGAGTTTAGAAGGATGCGGGGGGATCTTATTGAGACAGAAAAATTATGAAGGGAATAGATAGGATAGATGCGGGCAGGTTGTTTCCACTGGTCGGGGAAAGCAGAACTAGGGGGCATAGCCTCAAAATAAGGGGAGGTAGAGTTAGGACGGAGTGTAGGAGGAACTTCTTCACCCAAAGGGTTGTGAATCTCTGGAATTCCTTGCCCAGTGAAGCAGTTGAGGCTCCTTCTTTAAACGTTTTTAAGAAAAAGATAGATGCCTTTCTAAAGAATAACGGGATTCGGGGATATGGTGTACGGGCCGGAGAGTGGAGCAGAGTCCACAAAGATCAGCCATGATCTCATTAAATGACGGAGCAGGCTCATAGAACATAGAACATAGAACAATACAGCGCAGTACAGGCCCTTCGGCCCACGATGTTGCACCGAAACAAAAGCCATCTAACCTACACTATGCCATTATCATCCATATGTTTATCCAATAAACTTTTAAATGCCCTCAATGTTGGCGAGTTCACTACTGTAGCAGGTAGGGCATTCCACGGCCTCACTACTCTTTGCGTAAAGAACCTACCTCTGACCTCTGTCCTATATCTATTACCCCTCAGTTTAAAGTTATGTCCCCTCGTGCCAGCCATATCCATCCGCGGGAGAAGGCTCTCACTGTCCACCCTATCCAACCCCCTGATCATTTTGTATGCCTCTATTTAGTCTCCTCTTAACCTTCCTCTCTCCAACGAAAACAACCTCAAGTCCATCAGCCTTTCCTCATAAGATTTTCCCTCCATACCAGGCAACATCCTGGTAAATCTCCTCTGCACCCGCTCCAAAGCCTCCACGTCCTTCCTATAATGCGGTGACCAGAACTGTACGTAATACTCCAAATGCGGCCGTACCAGAGTTCTGTACAGCTGCAACATGACCTCCCGACTCCGGAACTCAATCCCTCTACCAATAAAGGCCAACACTCCATAGGCCTTCTTCACAACCCTATCAACCTGGGTGGCAACTTTCAGGGATCTATGTACCTGGACACCGAGATCCCTCTGCTCATCCACACTTTCAAGAACTTTACCATTAGCCAAATATTCCGCACTCCTGTTATTCCTTCCAAAGTGAATCACTTCACACTTCTCTACATTAAACTCCATTTGCCACCTCTCAGCCCAGCTCTGCAGCTTATCTATATCCCTCTGTAACCTGCTACATCCTACCACACTATCGACAACACCACCGACTTTAGTATCGTCTGCAAATTTACTCACCCACCCTTCTGCGCCTTCCTCTAGGTCATTGACAAAAATGACAAACAGCAACGGCCCCAGAACAGATCCTTGTGGTACTCCACTTGTGACTGTACTCCATTCTGAACATTTCCCATCAACCACCACCCTCTGTCTTCTTTCAGCTAGCCAATTTCTGATCCACATCTCTAAATCACCCTCAATCCCCATCCTCCGTATTTTTTGCAATAGCCTGCCGTGGGGAACCTTATCAAACGCTTTGCTGATATCCATATACACCATATCAACTGCTTTACCCTCGTCTACCTGTTCAGTCACCTTCTCAAAGAACTCAATAAGGTTTGTGAGGCATGACCTACCCTTCACAAAGCCATGCTGACTATCCCTGATCATATTATTCCTATCTAGATGATTATAAATCTTGTCTCTTATAATCCCCTCCAAGACTTTACCCACTACAGACGTGAGGCTCACCGGTCTATAGTTGCCGGGGTTGTCTCTGCTCCCCTTTTTGAAGAAAGGGACCACATTTGCTGTCCTCCAGTCCTCTGGCACTATTCCTGTAGCCAATGATGACATAAAAATCAAAGCCAAAGGTCCAGCAATCTCTTCCCTGGCCTCCCAGAGAATCCTAGGATAAATCCCATCAGGTCCCGGGGACTTATCTATTTTCAGCCTGTCCAGAATTGCCAACACCTCTTCCCTACGTACCTCAATGCCATCTATTCTATTAGCCTGGGGCTCAGCATTCTCCTCCACAACATTATCTTTTTCCTGAGTGAATACTGACGAAAAATATTCATTTAGTATCTCGCCTATCTCTTCAGACTCCACACACAATTTCCCATCCCTGTCCTTGACTGATCCTACTCTTTCCCTAGTCATTCGCTTATTCCTGACATACCTATAGATAGCTTTTGGGTTTTCCTTGATCCTTCCTGCCAAATACTTCTCATGTCCCCTCCTTGCTCGTCTTTGCTCTCTCTTTAGATCCTTCCTCGCTACCTTGTAACTATCCATCGCCCCAACTGAAACTTCACACTTCATCTTCACATAGGCCTCCTTCTTCCTCTTAACAAGAGATTCCACTTCCTTGGTAAACCACGGTTCCCTCGCTCGACGCCTTCCTCCCTGTCTGACCGGTATATACTTATCAAGAACACGCAGTAGCTGATCCTTGAACAAGCCCCACTTATCCAGTGTGCCCAACACTTGCAGCCTACTTCTCCACCTTATCCCCCCCAAGTCACGTCTAATGGCATCATAATTGCCCTTCCCCCAGCTATAACTCTTGCCCTGCGGTGTATACTTATCCCTTTCCATCATTAACGTAAACGTCACCGAATTGTGGTCACTGTCCCCAAAGTGCTCTCCTACCTCCAAATCCAACACCTGGCCTGGTTCATTACCCAAAACCAAATCCAACGTGGCCTCGCCTCTTGTTGGCCTGTCAACATATTGTTTCAGGAAACCCTCCTGCACACACTGTACAAAAAATGACCCATCTATTGTACTCAAACTATATCTTTTCCAGTCAATATTTGGAAAGTTAAAGTCTCCCATAATAACTACCCTGTTACTTTCGCTCATATCCAGAATCATCTTCGTCATCCTTTCCTCTACATCCCTAGAACTATTAGGAGGCCTATAAAAAACTCCCAACAGGGTGACCTCTCCTTTCCTGTTTCTAACTTCAGCCAATACTACCTCGGAAGAAGAGTCCCCATCTAGCATCCTCACCGCCACCGTAATACTGCTCTTGACTAGCAGCGCCACACCTCCCCCTCTTTTGCCTCCTTCTCTGAGCTTACTAAAACACCTAAACCCCGGAACCTGCAACATCCATTCCTGTCCCTGCTCTATCCATGTCTCCGAAATGGCCACAACATCGAAGTCCCAGGTACCAACCCATGCTGCCAGTTCCCCGACCTTGTTTCGTATACTCCTGGCATTGAAGTAGACACACTTCAAACCACCTACCTGAACACTGGCCCCCTCCTGCGACGTCAAATCTGTGCTCCTGACCTCTATACTCTCATTCTCCCATACCCTAAAACTACAATCAAGGTTCCCATGCCCCTGCTGCATTAGTTTAAACCCCCCCAAAGAGCACTAACAAATCTCCCCCCCAGGATATTTGTGCCCCTCAGGTTCAGATGTAGACCATCCTGTCTGTAGAGGTCCCACCTTCCCCAGAAAGAGCCCCAGTTATCCAGAAATCTGAATCCCTCCCGCCTGCACCATCCCTGTAGCCACGTGTTTAAATGCTCTCTCTCCCTATTCCTCATCTCACTATCACGTGGCACGGGCAACAACCCAGAGATAACAACTCTGTTTGTTCTAGTTCTGAGCTTCCATCCTAGCTCCCTGAAAGCCTGCCTGACATCCTTGTCCCCTTTCCTACCTATGTCGTTAGTGCCAATGTGGACCACGACTTGGGGCTGCTCCCCTTCCCCTCTAAGGACCCGGAAAACACAATCCGAGACATCACGTACCCTTGCACCTGGGAGGCAACATAGCAAACGTGAGTCTCTCACGCTCCCACAAAATCTCCTATCTGTGCCCCTGACTATAGAGTCGCCAATTACTAATGCTCTGCTCCTCTCCCCCCTTCCCTTCTGAGCAACAGGGACAGACTCTGTGCCAGGGGCCCATACCCCATGGCTTACCTCTGGTAAGTCCCCCCCCCCCCACAAGTATCCAAAGCGGTATACTTGTTTCTCAGGGGAACGACCGCAGGGGATCCCTGCACTGACTGCTTTTTCCCAGTCCCTCTTACAGTTACCCACCTATCTCCAATCTTTGGTGTAACTAATTCCCTGAAGCTGCTATCTATGACCCCTTCTGCCTCCCGAATGATCCGAAGTTCTTCCAACTCCTAACTCGGTCTTGGAGGAGCTGGAGATGGCAGCACTTCCTGCAGGTAAAATCAGCAGGGACACTAACTGCATCCCTCACCTCAAACATCCTGCAGGAGGAACTTTGCACTCCCTTCCCTGCCATCCCTCTAACTTTCTACCAAGATCTGGCTAACAACTAAATTAAATTTTTATAAAAAATAATAATAATATAATAAAATATGGTACTTACCTCAGACCAATGGGTTTTATTATTAGGTTAGAGGAGGAGGGCGGGTGGGAGACACTACACGTGTAGTGTCTCGGGTTTCCTCTCCACCAGAATTTATTGGTGAGGGTCTTCCCAGACGTCCGCGGGTCGACTTCCTGTTCCCGCCTAAAACACTAATTTAAAAAAAAGAAAAATTCTCAGCTCCTGCTGAAATTGACTAACCAGCCAGCTCCACTCCCGCTGAAATCGACTGGCCTGCCCCTGCAAAGACAAGTGCTTTTAAAGGTTGACTTACCTCCCAGCAACCACTTCCGCACTGCTCCCGCTGAAACTGACTCACCAGCTGATTCTCCCGCCGAAATCGACTGGCCTGCCCCTGCAAAGACAAGTGCTTTTAAAGGACAGACTTACCTCCCAGCAACCACTTCCGCAATGCTCCCGCTGAAACTGACTCACCAGCTGATTCTCCCGCCGAAATCGACTGGCCTGCCCCTGCAAAGACAAGTGCTTTTAAAGGACAGACTTACCTCCCAGCATCCACTTCCGCAATGCTCCCGCTGAAACTGACTCACCAGCTGTTCTCACGCCGAAATCGACTCAAGGGGCCAGATGGCCTACTCCTGTTCCTAGTTCTTATGTTCTTATGTTCTTTACCCTCGTCCACCTGTTTGGTCAGCTTCTCAAAGAACTCAATAAAGTTTGTGAGGCACGACCTACCCTTCACAAAACCGTGTTGACTATCTCTAACCAAATTATTCCTTTCCAGGTGATATACGTCCTATCTCTTATAAACCTTTCCATGACTTTGCCCACAACAGAAGTAAGGCTCACTGGTCTATAGTTACCGGGGTTGTCTCTACTCCCCTTCTTGAACAAGGGGACAACGTTTGACATCCTCCAGTCTTCTGGTACTATTCTTGTAGACAATGATGACATAAAGATCAAAGCCAAAGGCTCAGCAATCACCTCCCTAGCTTCCCAGAGAATCCTAGGATAAATCCCATCCGGCCCAGGGGACTTATCTATGTTCACACTTTCCAGAATTGCTAACACCTCCTCCTTATGAACCTCGAGCCCTTCTAGACTAGTAGCCTGTATCTCAGTATTCTCCTCGACAACATTGTCTTTTTCCTGTGTGAATACTGACGAAAAATATGCAGTTAGCACCTCTCCTATCTCCTCGGACTCCAAGCACATCTTCCCACTACTGCCCTTGACTGGCCCTCCTCTTACCCTAGTCATTCTTTTATTTCTGACATATCTATAGAAAGCTTTATGGTTATCCTTGATCCTACCTGCCAAAGACTTCTCATGTCCCCTCCTGGCTCTTCTGAGCTCTCTCTTTATGTCCTTCCTAGCTAACTTGTAACTCCCGTGCACCCTAACTTAACCTTCTTGTCTCATCTTTACATAAGCCTCCTTCTTCCTCTTGACAAGTGATTCAACTAATTTAGTAAACCATGGTTCCCTCGCTCGACCACTTCCTCCCTGCCTGACAGGTACACACTTATCAAGGACACTCAGTAGCTGTTCCTTGAACAAGCTCCACATTTCCATTGTGCCCATGCCCTGCAGTTTCCCTCCCCATCCTCTGCATCCTAAGTCATCCCCCAGATATAACTCTTGCCCTGCGGTATATACCTTTCCCTTTCCATCGCTAAAGTAAACGTAATCGAATTGTGGTCACTATCACCAAAGTGCTCACCTACCTCCAAATCTAACACCTGTCCTGGTTCATTACCCAGTACCAAATCCAATATGGCCTCGCCTCTCGTTGGCCTATCTACATACTGTGTCAGGAAACCCTCCTGCACATATTGGACAAAAACAGACTCTTCTAAAGTACTCGAACTATAACGTTTCCAGTCAATATTTGGAAAGTTAAAGTCCCCCATAACAATTACCCTGTTGCTTTCGCTCCTATCCAGAATCATCTTTGCAATCCTTTCCTCTACATCTCTGGAACTTTTCAGAGGCCTGTAGAAAACTCCTAACAAGGTGAACTCTCCTTCCCTGTTTCTAACCTCAGCCCATACTACCTCAGGAGACGAGTCCTCATCAAACGTCCTTTCTGCCACCGTAATACTGTCCTTGACGAACTATGCCACCCCTCCCCCTCTTTTACCACCTTCCCTGAGCTTCCACTTATCAAGGACACTCAGTAGCTGTTCCTTGAACAAGCTCCACATTTCCATTGTGCCCATCCCCTGCAGTTTCTAAATCCCGGCACCTGCAACAACCATTCCTGTCCCTGCTCTATCCATGTCTCCAAAATGGCCACAACATCGAAGTCTCAGGTACCAACCCATGCCGCAAGTTCACTCACCTTATTCCGGAAGCTCCTGTCATTGAAATGAACACACTTTACACCACTTTCCTGCCTGCCGGTACACTCCTGCAACTTTGAAACCCTACTCATGACCTCACTACTCTCAACCTCCTGTATACTGGAGCAACAATTCAGGTTCCCAAGCCCCTGCTGAACTAGTTTAAACCCTCCCGAAGAGCATTAGCAAATTTCCCCCCCAGGATATTGGTACCCCTCTGGTCCAGGTGTAGACCGTCCCGTTTGTAGAGGTCCCACCGACCCCAGAATGAGCCCCAATTATCCAGAAATCTGAAACCCTCCCTCCTGCACCATCCCTGTAGCCACGTGTTCAACTCCTCTCTCTCCCTGTTCCTCGTCTCGCTATCACGTGGCACGGGTAACAACCCAGAGATAATGGGCAAAATTCTCCTCCAACGGCGCGATGTCCGCCGACTGGCGCCAAAGACGGCGGCAATCAGACGGGCATCACGCCGGCCCAAAGGTGCGGAATGCTCCGCATCTTTGGCGGCCTAGCCCCAACATTGAGGCTAGGAACTCCGCCTCGCCAGCTGGCGGAAATGGCGTTTGTTGCCCCGCCAGCTGGCGCGGAAATGCGGCGCATGCGCGGGAGCGTCAGCGGCCGCTGAAAGTTTCCCGCGCATGCGCAGTGGGGAGAGTCTCTTCCGCCTCCGCCATGGTGGAGGCCGTGGAGGAGGCGGAAGGGAAAGAGTGCCCCCATGGCACAGGCCAGCCCGCAGATCGGTGGGCCATGATCGCGGGCCAGGCCACCGTGGGGGCACCCCCCGGGGTCAGATCGTCCCGCACCCACCCCCCAGGACCCCGGAGCCCGCCCACGCCGCCTGGTCCCGCCGGTAAATACCAGGTTTGATTTACGTCGGCGGGACAGGCAATTTCTGGGCGGGACTTCGGCCCATCCGGGCCGGAGAATTGAGCGGGGGAGCCCGCCAACCGGCGCGGCCCGATTCCCGCCCCCACCCAATCTCCGGTACCGGAGACTTCGGCGGGGGCGGGGGCGGGATTCACGGCGGCCAACGGCCATTCTCCGACCCGGCGGGGGGTCGGAGAATGACGCCCAATAACTCTGTTTGTCCTATATCTAAGTTTCCACCCTAGCTCCCTGAATTCCTGCCTTCTATCCCTATCCCTTTTCCGACCTATGTCGTTGGTGCCTATGTGGACCACGACCTGGGGCTGCTCCCCCTCCCCCTTAAGGATCCCGAAAACATGATCCGCGACATCGGATTGAGGAGGACCCATCTACTGAGGTAGTGTGGGCTGAAGTTAGAATAGGAAAGGAGCGGTCACTTTGTTGGGAGTTTTCTATAGGCCTCCAAACTGTAACAGAGATGTGGAGGAAAAGATTGCAAACAATTGAGATGTGGAGCTTGTTCAAGGAGCAAATATTGTGTGTCCTTGACATGTATGTCCCTGTCAGGCAGGGAGGAGATGGTCGAGTGAGGGAACCATGGTTTACAAAAGAGGTTGAATGTCTTGTTAAGAGGAAGAAGGGGGCTTATGTAACGATGAGAAAACAAGGTTGATTTAGGGCAATGAGGGATACAAGATAGTTAGGAAGGAGCTCAAGAAAGGGCTTAGGAGAGCTAGGAGGGAGCATGAGAAGTCCTTGGCGGGTAGGATGAAGGAAAACCCCAAGGCTTTTTACACTTATGTAAATTATCAATTCCGTCACGACTGCTCTTCCCTCTTCCTGCTTCTGTGGTGCCACAAGCGTGGCTCTGATTACACTCCTCCGAGCTATCCCAAACGGAATGCTGATTGGTGCGCGGGACTCCAGTGCCTCCTGCACTACCTGCCGAGTTGTCTTCAACTGCCTGGCACTCACCCATTCTCTTTCTGCCTCCAAGCTCATCAACTGCGATGTGCCCACCTCTCCGAATGTGCTGCCAACATATCTCTCAGCCTTCTGGATGCGCCACAGTGACTCCAGCTGGCACTCCAGCTCGGAAAGCCCGCAGCTCAGGGTTCTGCAACTGGCAGCACTTCCTACTCCTGTGCTCATCTCGGCCGCTGGTACCATCCACAGCTTCCCACATCCTACAGGAAACGCATTTCATGAAGCTCAGCTGCTGACATGCCTCATCTTAAGTTCACTTGTCTTTACTTTATTTTATTTTGTTTACTTGTCTGAACTAAATAAAATGAACATTTATTAATAATCCAGATGTGTACTGAACAATCTGATGAACAACTACACACTTTACCAGTTGCCCTCTATCCCCGTGAAGCGAATGCGTTACTTACTCAGTCTCCATTACACTCAGATGTAGTCTCCTTGACCGTGCTCACCTTACTGACGAGAGGCTCATGGGAACGAGGAAAGTTGTTCAGAAGAAAATGGTCAGATGGAATAAAACGTGGGAGAATGTGAAGCTTTCCACAGGGGACGGAGAATGAAATAAATGACAGAATTTTATTTAAATGGTGAAAGATTGCAGATTCTGAGGCGGAGCAGAATCTGCATGTCCTGGTAGATGAATCCGGAAGGTGGGAACGCTGTATGGGAAGTGATTGGGGAGGCAAATGGAATGTGGTTCAGTGCAAAGGGAATTGGATATTAAAGGTGGGATATTACTCATGGTACGACCACATTGACAATACTGTCCACAGTTCCGGCCTCTTCATTTAAGACATTCTGTAATTACCTAGCAGGCAGTTCAGGGAATGTTTCCCTGACAACTGGGGGGTGATATCCCAATTGCTAATCTCTGGCTATGTTGGTGACTCACCTTTAATCCTGATCTCCAATTGTGTTCCAGATTGGCTCGTACTTCGGTTCTGAAATCTGTACGCTCGATGTGACTGGAGATGGTCAGACAGATTTACTTTTGATTGGAGCCCCACACTATCGAGATCACATGTTTGGTGGAATAGTTCTCATCTGCACAATGTCTCCCAAGGTAAGGACCACATCCCACTCCCTCCCACAAATTCCCGATGGAGCCGAAACCTATCCCATGCACTCCAAATTCCGTCTCCCCTTCCCGTCTACTCCCATTGTACACAATCCCAATGGACCCAAACCCCTTCCCATTCACTCCCATTGTACACAATCCCAATGGACCCAAACCCCTTCCCATTCACTCCCATTGTGCACAATTCCAATGGACTCAAACCCCTTCCCATTCACTCCCATTGTACACAATCCCAATGGACCCAAACCCCTTCCCATTCACTCCCACTGTACACAATCCCAGTGGATATAAACCCCTTCCCATTCAGTTCCACTGTACACACGCCCAATGGACCCAAAACACTTCCCATTCACTCCCATTGTACATAATCCCAATGGACCCAAACTCCATCCCATTGACTCCCACTGTACACAATCCCCTCACCCAAACCCCTTCACATTCTGTACCACTGTGTAGAATCCCAACGGACCCAAACCCCTCCCCAGTCACTCCCATTATATCCAATCCCAATTGACACAAACCCCTTCCCAGTCACTCCCACTGTACACAATCCCAATGGACCCAAACCCCTTCCAATTCAGTCCCGCTGTACAGAATGCCAATGGACCCAAACCCCTCCCCAGTCACTCCTATCCAATCCCAATGGACACAAACCCCTTCCCAGTCACTCCCACTGCACACAATCCCCAAGGACCCAAACCACTTCCCATTCTCTCCCACTGAACACAATCCCAATGGACACAAACCACTTCCCATTCACTCCCACTGTATACAGTCTCAATGGACCCAAACCGCTTCCCATTCTCTCCCACTGAACACGATCCCAATGGACCCAAACCCCTTCCCATTCACTCCCACTGTACACAATCCCAATGGAACCACACCCCTTCCCATTCACTCACACTGTACACAGTCCCAATGGACCCAACCCCTTCCTATTCACTCCCACTGTACACAATCCCAATGGATCCAAACCCCTTCCCATTCACTCCTACTGTACAGAATCCCGTCACCCAAACATTCTGTACCACTGTGCACAATCCCAACGGACCCAAACCCCTCCCCAGTCACTCCCATTATATCCAATCCCAATGGACCCAAACCACTTCCCATTCACTCCCACTGTATACAATCCCATTACATAAGAACATAAGAACTAACACTTAATCCCTTTATTCTTCAAAAAACTATCTACCTTTATTAAAAACATTTAATGAAGGAGCCTCTTCTGCTTCACTGGGCAGGAATTCCATAGATACACAACCCTTTGGGTGAAGAAGTTCCTCCTAAACTCAGTCCTAAATCTACTTCCCCTTATTTTGAGGCTATGCCCCCTAGTTCTGCTTTCCCCCGCCAGTGGAAACAACCTGCCCGCATCTATCCTATCTATTCCCTTCAGAATTTTATATGTTTCTATAAGATCCCCCCTCATCCTTCTAAATTCCAACGAGTACAGTCCCAGTCTACTCAACCTCTCCTCGTAATCCAACCCCTTCAGCTCTGGGATTAACCTAGTGAATATCCTCTGCACACCCTCCAGTGCCAGTACGTCCTTTCTCAAGTAAGGAGACCAAAACTGAACACAATACTCCAGGTGTGGCCTCACTAACACCTTATACAATTGCAGCATAACCTCCCCAGTCTTAAACTCCATCCCTCTAGCAATGAAGGACAAAATTCCATCCGCCTTCTTAATCACCTGTTGCACCTGTAAACCAACTTTTTGCGACTCATGCACTAGCACACCAAGCTCTCTCTGCACAGCAGCATGTTTTAATATGTAGAAATTACTGGAGAGAATTCTTTGAGACAGGATCTACTCCCATTTGGAAGCAAATGGACGTATTAGTGAGAGGCAGCACGGTTTTGTGAAGGGGAGGTCGTGTCTCGCTAACTTGATAGAGTTTTTCGAAGAGGTCACAAAGATGTTTGATGCAGGTAGGGCAGTGGATGTTGTCTATATGGACTTCAGTAAGGCCTTTGGCAAGGTCCCTCATGGTAGACTAGTACAAAAGGTGAAGTCACACGGGATCAGGGGTGAGCTGGCAAGCTGGATACAGAACTGGCTAGGCCATAGAAGGCAGAGTGTAGCAATGGAGGGATGCTTTTCTAATTGGAGGGCTGTGACCAGTGGTGTTCCACAGGGATCAATGCTGGGACCTTTGCTGTTTGTAGTATATACAAATGATTTGGAGGAAAATGTAACTGGTCTGATTAGTAAGTTTGCGGACGACACAAAGGTTGGTGGAATTGCGGATAGCGATGAGGACTGTCAGAGGATACAGCCGGATTTAGATTGTTTGGAGACTTGGGCGGAGAGATGGCAGATGGAGATTAATCTGGACAAACGTGAGGTAATGCATTTTGGAAGGTCTAATGCAGGTAGGGAATATACAGTGAATGGTAGAACCCTCAAGAGTATTGAAAGTCAGAGAGATCTAGGAGTACAGGTCCACAGGTCACTGAAAGGGGCAACACAAGTGGAGAAGGTAGTCAAGAAGGCATACGGCATGCTTACCTTCATTGGCCGGGGCATTTAGTATAAGAATTGGCAAGTCATGTTGCAGCTGTATAGAACCTTAGTTAGGCCACATTTGGAGTATAGTGTTCAGTTCTGGTCGCCACACTACCAGAAGGATGTGGAGGCTTTAGAGAGGGTGCAGAAGAGATTTACCAGAATGTTGCCTGGTATGGAGGGCATTAGCTATGAGGAGCGGTTGAATAAACTCGGTTTGTTCTCACTGGAACGAAGGAGGTTGAGGGCGACCTGATAGAGGTCTACAAAATTATGAGGGGCATAGACAGAGTGGATAGTCAGAGGCTTTTCCCCAGGGTAGAGGGGTCAATTACTAGGGAGCATAGGTTTAAGGTGCGAGGGGCAAGGTTTAGAGGAGATGTACGAGGCAAGATTTTTACACAGAGGGTAGTGGGTGCCTGGAACTCGCTGCCGGAGGAGGTGGTGGAAGCAGGGACGATAGTGACATTTAAGGGCCATCTTGCCAAATACATGAATAGGATGGGAATAGAGGGATACGGACCCAGGAAGAGTAGAAAATTGTAGTTTAGTCGGGCAGCATGGTCGGCACGGGCTTGGAGGGCCGAAGGGCCTGTTCCTGTGCTGTACTTTTCTTTGTTGTTCTTTGTTCATCGGACGGGGTATTGAGTACAAGAGTCGGTAGGTCATGTTACAGTTATATCGGACTTTGGTTAGGGCACATTTGGAATACTGCGTGCAGTTCTGGTCGCCACATTACCAGAAGGATGTGGATGCTTTAGAGAGGGTGCAGAGGAGGTTCACCAGGATGTTGCCTGGTATGGAGGGTGCTAGCTATGAAGAAAGGTTGAGTAGATTAAGATTGTTTTCGTTGGAAAGACAGAGGTTGAGGGGGGACCTGATTGAGGTCTACAAAATTATGAGAGGTATGGACAGTGTGAATAGCAACAAGGTTTTCCAAGAGTGGGGGTGTCAGTTACAAGGGGTCATGATTTCAAGGTGAGAGGGGGATAGTTTAAGGGAGATGAGCGTTGAAAGTTTTTTACGCAGAGGGTGGTGGGTGCCTGGAACGCTTTGCCAGCGGAGGTGGTAGAGGCGGGCACGATAGCATCATTTAAGATGCATCTAGACAGATATATGAACGGGCGGGGAACAGAGGGAAGTAGATCCTTGAAAAATAGAAGACAGGTTTAGATAAAGGATCTGGATCGGCGCAGGCCGGGAGGGCCGAAGGGCTTGTTCCTGTTCTGTAATTTTCTTTTCTTTGTTTGTTCATTGTACACAATCTGAATGGACCCAAACCCCTTCCCCTTCGCTCCTACTGCACTCAATCCCGAAGGACCAAAATCCTTTCCCATTAACTCCCACTGTACACAATCCCAATGGACCTAAACCCCTTTCCACTCTCTCCCACTGTGCACAATCCCAATGGACCCAAACCCCTTCACATTCACTCCCACTGTACACAATCCCAATGCACCCATCCCCTTCCCATTCTCTCACACTGTACACAATCCCAATGCACCCATCCCCTTCCCATTCACTCCCACTGTACACAATCCCAATGGACCCAAGACCCTTCCCGTACACTTCCACTGTACACAATCCCAAAGCAGCCAAACCCCTTCCCATTCTCTCACACTGTACACAATCCCAATGGATACAAACCACTTCCCATTCACTCCCACTGTACACAATCCCAATGGACCAAAACCCCTTCCCATACACTCTCAAGGTACACAATCCCAATGGACCCAAATCCCTTCCCATCCACTCCCACTATCCACAATCCCAATGGACACAAATTCCTTCCCATTCACTCCCACTGTACACAATCCCAAAGGACCCAAACTCCTTCCCATTCTCTTGCACCGTACACAATCCCAATGGACACAAACCCTTTCCCATTGACCCCCACTCTGCACAATCCCAATGACACAAATCCCTTCCCATTCACTCCCACTGTGCACAATCCCAATGGACCCAAACCCCTTCCCGTTCACTCCCACTGTCCACAATCCCAATGGACCCAAACCCCTTCCCGTTCACTCCCACTGTACACAATCCCAATTACCGATACCCCTTATTCACTCCCACTGTACACAATCCCAATGGAACCGAACCCCTTCTTGATCCGCTGCAGTACCTGAGGTCTAGGTACACCCACTGTGCTGTTAGGGAGGGAGTTCTAGGATGTTACCCCAGCGACAGTGAAGGAACGGCGATATATTTACAAGTCAGGGTTGGGAGTGACTTGGAGGGGAACCTCCAGGAGGTGGGGTTCCCAGGTATCTGCTGCTCTTGTCCTTCTCGATGGCAGAGGTTGTCGGTTTGGAAGGTGTTGCCTCAGGAACCTTGGCGAGTTCCTGCAGTGCATCTTGTAGATGGTACACACGGCTGCTACTGTTCGTCGGTGGTGGAGGGTTTGAATGTTTGTGAAAGGAGGAGCAATCAAGCGGGGCTGCTTTGTCCTGGATGGTGTTGAGCTTCTTGAGTGTTGTTGGAGCCGCGCTCATCCAGGAACGTGGAGAGTATTCCATCACACTCCTGACTTGTGCCTTGTAGATGGTGGACAGGCTTTGGGGGGTCAGGAGGTGAGTTACTCGCTGTAGGATTCCTAACCTTTGACCTGCCCTGGTTGCCACAGTATTAATATGGCTGGGTCCAGTTCAGTTTCTGATCAGTGGTAACCCCCAGGGTGTTGATTGTCGGGGAGTCAGCGTTGGGAATGTCAAGGGGCGATGGTTAGATCCTCTCTTGTCGGAGATTCTCATTGCCTGGCATTGTGTGGTGAGAATGTAACTTGCCACTTGTCTGCCCGACCCTGGATATTGTCCGGGTCTTGCTGCATTTGGACAGGGACGGCTTCAGTGTCTGAGGAGTCGCGAATGGTGCTGAACATTGTGCTGTCATCCGCAAACATCCCCACTCTGACCTGAAGGTGGAGGGAAGGTGATTGATGAAGCAGCTGAAGATGGTTGGGCCTCGGAATGAGAGATAATGAGGGATGGATGTCGAGGTTGGAAGCGGCAGAGATAGAGTCGACAGAGAAAAGGAAGCAAGAGTAAGAAGAAGGAATGGAGAGAGAGAATTGGAGAGTTAAGTTGGCAATTGTGATGGAGGAATGGAGATTTAGTGTGAGGGGTTGCAGGGACGGTGAGTGTTAATGAGAGGAGTGTAACTGAGAAAGGGAGTGCAAATTCTGACTATTCACCTCTTTTCTCTCCTTTTCTCTCGCTCTCCTGCTTGTCACTTTATTTCTCCCCATCTCGTCCCATCCTCTTTGCTGTCCCTCACTTACTTATTCCTCTTCTCTGCGTTGCCTCCCCCCTCGCCTCCATCCTTCCATCATATCAACCTCTTACCCCTTGCTCCCCCTCTTTCTGTTCACCCCCTCCCTCTCTCCCTCGTGCTCCCCCTCTCTCTGTTCACCCCCTCCCTCTCTCCCTCATTCTCCCCCTCTCTCTGTTCACCCCCTCCCTCTCTCCCTCATTCTCCCCCTCTCTCTGTTCACCCCCTCCCTCTCTCCCTCATTCTCCCCCTCTCTCTATTCACCCCCTCCCTCTCTCCCTCATTCTCCCCCTCTCTCTATTCACCCCCTCCCTCACTCCCTCGTGCCCCCCTCTCTCTATTCACCCCCTCCCTCTCTCCCTCGTGCTCCCCCTCCCTCTATTCACCCCCTCCCTCTCTCCCTCGTGCTCCCCCTCCCTCTATTCACCCCCTCCCTCGTTCCCTCAATGTCTCTTCTCTCTCCTCCCCCTTCTTCCTCCCTCTCTCCAGGGTAATTTCTCGTGCCGTGACTCCCTCCGTGGTGAAGAAGGCGATGGGCTGGGCCGTTTTGGGAGTGCCATCGCTGGGCTGCGGGACCTGAATGGGGATGGGCTGAGTGACGTGGCCATCGGAGCACCACTGGAGGATGATCACCACGGCCGGCTCTACATTTACCACGGGCAGAGGAGTGGGATCAATCCCAGATACAGTCAGGTCAGAGGGCAGAGTGTTTGGTCAGGGTCACAGGTCAACTCAGAGTCCTTGCACTCATAAGAACATTCCCAGTCTCCCATAGTTCCAACCCCCTTCAGACAAGCATGGAATAGAAGTAGAGGAGCAGGCCATTCTTCCCTTCAAGACAGCTCATCTATTCGATATGATAATGGCCGATTCTCCATGTCAACACCATGCTCCAGCTCTCTGCCTCTATCACCAGAAACATAGCAATTTCCTTCTTAAATATATTCAGTGACTTGGCCTCCATGGCTTTCTGTGGTACAGACTTCCACAGCTTCAGCACCCTCTGCGAGAAGAGATTTCTCTTCATCATGGTCCTAAATGGCTGAGCCTGAGACTGTGACCCCTCGTTCTCGATGCTCCAGCCAGAGGGAAACCCATCCCCGTGTCCAGTCTGTGCAGCCCTATCAGAATTTCATACCTTTCAATGAGATCCCCCCTCATTCTTCTAAACTCCAGTGAATCCAGGCCCAGTCGACCCAAATGCTCCTCATTGGACAATCCTCTGTGGTAACTAATCTTTCTGAGATCAGGAGACCAAATCTGGACACAATACGCCAGGTGTGCTTTCTTACAGCCCTGTACAGCTACTAATATTAATAATAATATTAGTGTCACGAGTAGGCTTACAAACAAACAAAGAACAAAGAACAAAGAAATGTACATCACAGGAACAGGCCCTTCGGCCCTCCAAGCCCGTGCCGACCATGCTGCCCGACTAAACTACAATCTTCTACACTTCCTGGGTCCGTATCCTTCTATTCCCATCCTATTCATATATTTGTCAAGATGCCCCTTAAATGTCCCTATCGTCCCTGCTTCCACTACCTCCTCCGGTAGCGAGTTCCAGGCACCCACTACCCTCTGCGTAAAAAACTTGCCTCGTACATCTACTCTAAACCTTGCCCGTCTCACCTTAAACCTATGCCCCCTAGTAATTGACCCCTCTACCCTGGGGAAAAGCCTCTGACTATCCACTCTGTCTATGCCCCTCATAATTTTGTATACCTCTATCAGGTCGCCCCTCAACCTCCTTCGTTCCAGTGAGAACAAACCGAGTTTATTCAATCGTTCCTCATAGCTTATGCCCTCCATACCAGGCAACATTCTGGTAAATCTCTTCTTCACCCTCTCTAAAGCCTCCACATCCTTCTGGTAGTGTGGCGACCAGAATTGAACACTATACTCCAAGTGTGGCCTAACTAAGGTTCTATACAGCTGCAACATGACTTGCCAATTCTTATACTCAATGCTGCGGCCAATGAAGGCAAGCATGCCGTATGCCTTCTTGACTACCTTCTCCACCTGTGTTGCCCCTTTCAATGACCTGTGGACCTGTACTCCTAGATCTCTTTGACTTTCAATACTCTTGAGGGTTCTACCATTCACTGTATATTCCCTACCTGCATTAGCCCTTCCAAAATGCATTACCTCACATTTGTCCGGATTAAACTCCATCTGCCATCTCTCCGCCCAAGTCCCCAGACAATCTAAATCCTGCTGTATCCTCAGACAGTCCTCATCGCTATCCGCAATTCCACCAACCTTTGTGTCGTCTGCAAACTTACTAATCAGACCAGTTACATTTTCCTCCAAATCATTTATATATACTACAAACAGCAAAGCACTGATCCCTGTGGAACACCACTGGTCACAGCCCTCCAATTAGAAAAGCATCCCTCCATTGCTACCCTCTGCCTTCTATGGCCTAGCCAGTTCTGTATCCACCTTGCCAGTTCACCCCTGATCCCGTGTGACTTCACCTTTTGTACTAGTCTACCATGAGGGACCTTGTCAAAGGCCTTACTGAAGTCCATATAGACAACATCTACTGCCCTACCTGCATCAATCATCTTAGTGACCTCCTCGAAAAACTCTATCAAGTTAGTGAGACACGACCTCCCCTTCACAAAACCGTGCTGCCTCTCACTAATACGTCCATTTGCTTCCAAATGGGAGTAGATCCTGTCTCGAAGAATTCTCTCCAGTAATTTCCCTACCACTGAAGTAAGGCTCACCGGCCTGTAGTTCCCGGGATTATCCTTGCTACCCTTCTTAAACAGAGGAACAACATTGGCTATTCTCCAGTCCTCCGGGACATCCCCTGAAGACAGCGAGGATCCAAAGATTTCTGTCAAGGCCTCAGCAATTTCCTCTCCAGCCTCCTTCAGTATTCTGGGGTAGATCCCATCAGGCCCTGGGGACTTATCTACCTTAATATTTTTTAAGACACCCAACACCTCGTCTTTTTGGATCACAATGTGACCCAGGCTATCTACACGCCCTTCTCCAGACTCAACATCTACCAATTCCTTCTCTTTGGTGAATACTGATGCAAAGTATTCATTTAGTACCTCGCCCATTTCCTCTGGCTCCACACATAGATTCCCTTGCCTATCCTTCAGTGGGCCAACCCTTTCCCTGGCTACCCTCTTGCTTTTTATGTACGTGTAAAAAGCCTTGGGATTTTCCTTAACCCTATTTGCCAATGACTTTTCATGACCCCTTCTAGCCCTCCTGACTCCTTGCTTAAGTTCCTTCCTACTTTCCTTATATGCCACACAGGCTTCGTCTGTTCCCAGCCTTTTAGCCCTGACAAATGGCTCCTTTTTCTTTTTGACGAGGCCTACAATATCACTCGTCATCCAAGGTTCCCGAAAATTGCCGTATTTATCTTTCTTCCTCACAGGAACATGCCTGTCCTGTATTCCTTTCAACTGACACTTGAAAGCCTCCCACATGTCAGATGTTGATTTGCCCTCAAACATCCGCCCCCAATCTATGTTCTTCAGTTCCCGCCTAATATTGTTATAATTAGCCTTCCCCCAATTTAGTACATTCATCCTCGGACCACTCTTATCCTTGTCCACCAGTACTTTAAAACTTACTGAATTGTGGTCACTGTTACCGAAATGTTCCCCTACTGAAACATCTACCACCTGGCCGGGCTCATTCCCCAATACCAGGTCCAGTACCGCCCCTTCCCTAGTTGGACTGTTTACATATTGTTTTAAGAAGCCCTCCTGGATGCTCCTTACAAACTCCGCCCCGTCTAAGCCCCTGGCACTAAGTGAGTCCCAGTCAATATTGGGGAAGTTGAAGTCTCCCATCACCACAACCCTGTTGTTTTTACTCTTTTCCAAAATCTGTCTACCTATCTGCTCCTCTATCTCCCGCTGGCTGTTGGGAGGCCTGTAGTATACCCCCAACATTGTGACTGCACCCTTCTTATTCCTGATCTCTACCCATATAGCCTCACTGCCCTCTGAGGTGTCCTCTCGCAGTATAGCTGTGATATTCTCCCGAACAAGTAGCGCAAGTCCGCCTCCCCTTTTACATCCCCCTCTATCCCGCCTGAAACATCTAAATCCTGGAACGTTTAGCTGCCAATCCTGCCCTTCCCTCAACCAGGTCTCTGAAATGGCAACAACATTATAGTTCCAAATAGTAATCCAAGCTCTAAGTTCATCTGCCTTACCCGTAATGCTCCTTGCATTAAAACATATGCACTTCAGGCCACCAGACCCACTGTGTTCAGCAACTCCTCCCCGTCTGCTCTGCCTCAGAGCCCCACTGTCCCTATTCCCTAGTTCTCCCTCAATGCTCTCACCTTCTGACCTATTGCTCCCGTGCCCACCCTACTGCCATACTAGTTTAAACCCTCCCGTGTGACACTAGCAAACCTCGCGGCCAGGATATTTATGCCTCTCCGGTTTAGATGCAACCCGTCCATCTTATACAGGTCACACCTGCCCCGGAAGAGCTCCCAGTGGTCCAGATAACGGAAACCCTCCCTCCTACACCAGCTGTTTAGCCACGTGTTTGTCTGCTCTATCTTCCTATTTCTAGCCTCACTGGCACGTGGCACAGGGAGTAATCCCGAGATTACAACCCTCGAGGTCCTGTCTTTTAACTTTCTGCCTAGCTCCCTGAACTCCTGCTGCAGGACCTCATGCCCCTTCCTGCCTATGTCGTTAGTACCAATATGTACAACGACCTCTGCCTCTTTGCCCTCCCCCTTCAGGATTCCCTCTACCCGTTCGGAGACATCCTGGACCCTGGCACCAGGGAGGCATCATACCATCCTGGAGTCATCCTGGACCCTCCCTTCTGAACATCAGAGCCAGCCGTGGTGCCACTGCTCTGGCTGCTGCTGTTTTCCCCTGATAGGCTATCCCCCCCGACAGTATCCAAAGGGGTATATCTGTTCGAGAGGGGGACAACCACAGGGGATTCCTGCACTGACTTACATTAAGACTGCAATGAAGTTACTGTGAAAATCCCCCAGTCACCACATTCCGGCGCCTGTTCGGATACACAGAGGGAGAATTCAGAATGTCCAAATCACCTAACAGCACGGCTTTCGGGACTTGAGTCAGGAAACCGGAGCACCCGGAGGAAACCCACGCAGACACGGGGAGAACGTGCAGACTCCGCACAGACAGTGACCCAAGCCGGGAATCGAAGCTGGGACCCTGGAGCTGTGAAGCAACAGTGCTAACCACTGTGCCACCATGTCACCCCCAGCTGCAATAAGACATCCCTGCTCCTGGGCTCCAATCCTCTTGCAATGAAGGCCAACATACCATTTGTCTTCCTAACTATTTGCTGGGCCTTCACGCTGACTTTCAGTGACTGGGCTACAAGGACACCCAGATCTCTTTGTACATCAACATGGTCCAATCTATCTCCAGTTTAATAATGCTCTGCAATTCTGTTTCGCCGTCCAAAGTGCATTACTTTTGTGAGTGCCAGGAACAATCCAGCACGGATTTGTAGAGTCAAGCAGCAAGTAATTTATTAACAATATGTACACCGGGCCAGGAGTTCACTATTGGTTCCCTGTCCAGCCGGTACCACACTGCCCAGTTCTATTTATACAGTTCCATTGCAAATGAGTCTCCCTCCCCGTGCTCATTGCGGGAGCTCATATTCCTCAAGTAAAATGGCATAACCAATTGTTCCCAGCCAATAGGATCTGGGCCATCCAGAACAGTAACTGTGTGCGCATCCATGTTATATTGTACCTGCCCTTTATTTCCCATTCACTCAACGAGAAGCCTCTTAACATCCTCGTCGCCACTCATTTGCCCACCGACTTTTGTTTCTTCAGCAATTGTGGAAATATTAGATTTGGTTCCCTCATCCAAACCCTTGGTAGAGATTGAGAATAGCCAGGGCCCAAACGCTGATTACTGCTGTCTCACAGTGCCAGGGACGCGGGTTAACACTGCTGTCTCACAGTGCCAGGGATCCGGATTAACACTGCTGTCTCACAATGCCAGGGACCCGGGTTAACACTGATGTCTGACAGAGCCAGGGACCCGGGTTAACACTGCTGTCTCACAGTGCCAGGGATCTGGGAAAACACTGCTGTCTCACAGTGCCAGGGACCCGGGTTAACACTGCTGTCTCACAGTGCCAGGGACCCAGGATAACACTGCTGTCTCACAGTGCCAGGGTCCTGGGTTAACACTGTTGTCTCTCAGTGCCAGGGACCCGGGTTAACACTGCTGTCTCACAGTGCCAGGGACCCGGTTAACACTGCTGTCTCACAGTGCCAGGGACGCGGGTTAACACTGCTGTCTCACAGTGCCAGGGATCCGGATTAACACTGCTGTCTCACAATGCCAGGGACCCGGGTTAACACTGATGTCTGACAGAGCCAGGGACCCGGGTTAACACTGCTGTCTCACAGTGCCAGGGATCTGGGAAAACACTGCTGTCTCACAGTGCCAGGGACCCGGGTTAACACTGCTGTCTCACAGTGCCAGGGACCCAGGATAACACTGCTGTCTCACAGTGCCAGGGTCCTGGGTTAACACTGTTGTCTCTCAGTGCCAGGGACCCGGGTTAACACTGCTGTCTCACAGTGCCAGGGACCCGGTTAACACTGCTGTCTCACAGTGCCAGGGACGCGGGTTAACACTGCTGTCTCACAGTGCCAGGGACCCGGGTTAACACTGCTGCCTCACAGTGCCAGGGACCCGGGTTAACACTGCTGTCTCACAGTGCCAGGGACCCGGGTTAACACTGCTGTCTCACAGTGCCAGGGACCTGGGTTAACACTGCTGTCTCACAATGCCAGGGATCCGGGTTAACACTGCTGTCTCACAGTGCCAGGGACCCGGGTTAACACTGCTGTCTCACAGAGCCAGGGACCCGGGTTAACACTGATGTCTCACAGAGCCAGGGACCCGGGTTAACACTGCTGTCTCACAGTGCCAGGGACCCGGTTAACACTGCTGTCTCACAGTGCCAGGGACGCGGGTTAACACTGCTGTCTCACAGTGCCAGGGACCCGGGTTAACACTGCTGCCTCACAGTGCCAGGGACCCGGGTTAACACTGCTGTCTCACAGTGCCAGGGACCCAGGATAACACTGCTGTCTCACAGTGCCAGGGTCCTGGGTTAACACTGTTGTCTCTCAGTGCCAGGGACCCGGGTTAACACTGCTGTCTCACAGTGCCAGGGACCCGGTTAACACTGCTGTCTCACAGTGCCAGGGACGCGGGTTAACACTGCTGTCTCACAGTGCCAGGGACCCGGGTTAACACTGCTGCCTCACAGTGCCAGGGACCCGGGTTAACACTGCTGTCTCACAGTGCCAGGGACCCGGGTTAACACTGCTGTCTCACAGTGCCAGGGACCTGGGTTAACACTGCTGTCTCACAATGCCAGGGATCCGGGTTAACACTGCTGTCTCACAGTGCCAGGGACCCGGGTTAACACTGCTGTCTCACAGAGCCAGGGACCCGGGTTAACACTGATGTCTCACAGAGCCAGGGACCCGGGTTAACACTGCTGTCTCACAGTGCCAGGGACCCGGTTAACACTGCTGTCTCACAGTGCCAGGGATCTGGGAAAACACTGCTGTCTCACAGTGCCAGGGACCCAGGATAACACTGCTGTCTGACAGTGCCAGGGTCCTGGGTTAACACTGTTGTCTCTCAGTGCCAGGGACCCGGGTTAACACTGCTGTCTCACAGTGCCAGGGACCCGGTTAACACTGCTGTCTCACAGTGCCAGGGATGGCGGGTTAACACTGCTGTCTCACAGTGCCAGGGACCCGGGTTAACACTGCTGCCTCACAGTGCCAGGGACCCGGGTTAACACTGCTGTCTCACAGTGCCAGGGACTCGGGTTAACACTGCTGTCTCACAGTGCCAGGGACCCGGGTTAACACTGCTGCCTCACAGTGCCAGGGACCCGGGTTAGCACTGCTGCCTCACTCTGCCAGGGACCCGGGTTAACACTGCTGTCTCACAGTGCCAGGGACCTGGGTTAACACTGATGTCTCTCAGTGCCAGGGACCCGGGTTAACACTGCTGCCTCACAGTGCCAGGGACCCGGGTTAGCACTGCTGCCTCACTCTGCCAGGGACCTGGGTTAACACTGATGTCTCTCAGTGCCAGGGACCCGGGTTAACACTGCTGTCTCCTAGTGCCAGGGACCCGGGATAACACTGCTGTCTCACAGTGCCAGGGACCTGGGTTAACACTGCTGTCTCTCAGTGCCAGGGACCTGGGTTAACACTGCTGTCTCTCAGTGCCAGGGACCCGGGTTAACACTGCTGTCTCACAGTGCCAGGGTCCCGGGTTAACACTGCTGTCTCACAGTGCCAGCGACCCGGGTTAACACTGCTGTCTCACAGTGCCAGGGTCCTGGGTTAACACTGTTGTCTCTCAGTGCCAGGGACCCGGGTTAACACTGCTGTCTCACAGTGCCAGGGACCCGGTTAACACTGCTGTCTCACAGTGCCAGGGACGCGGGTTAACACTGCTGTCTCACAGTGCCAGGGACCCGGGTTAACACTGCTGCCTCACAGTGCCAGGGACCCGGGTTAACACTGCTGTCTCAGTGCCGGGGACCTGGGTCAACACTGCTGCCTCACAGTGCCAGGGACCCGGGTTAACACTGCTGTCTCACAGTGCCAGGGACCCGGGTTAACACTGCAGTCTCACAGTGCCAGGGACCCGGGTTAACACTGCTGCCTCACAGTGCCAGGGACCCGGGTTAGCACTGCTGCCTCACTCTGCCAGGGACCCGGGTTAACACTGCTGTCTCACAGTGCCAGGGACCTGGGTTAACACTGATGTCTCTCAGTGCCAGGGACCCGGGTTTACACTGCTGTCTCCTAGTGCCAGGGACCCGGGATAACACTGCTGTCTCACAGTGCCAGGGACCTGGGTTAACACTGCTGTCTCTCAGTGCCAGGGACCCGGGTTAACACTGCTGTCTCACAGTGCCAGGGTCCCGGGTTAACACTGCTGTCTCTCAGTGCCAGGGACCCGGGTTCACACTGCTGTCTCAGAGTGCCAGGGACATGGGTTAACACTGCTGTCTCTCAGTGCCAGGGACCCGGGTTAACACTGCTGTCTCACAGTGCCAGGGTCCTGGGTTAACACTGTTGTCTCTCAGTGCCAGGGACCCGGGTTAACACTGCTGTCTCACAGTGCCATGGACCCGGTTAACACTGCTGTCTCTCAGTGCCAGGGACCCGGGTTAACACTGCTGTCTCACAGTGCCAGGGACCCGGGTTAATCCAGCAGAGGGCAGTAGAGCGGAGCTGCTGATTGGCCGTTGCAGGGGAAATTTGCATAAGTCCGTGTGCTCACCCTAACTTGGACACGTACCTGAACAAGAGACCCTAACTGTTCAAGTGAAGACAAGCATCCAGCAGTGGGCAGTAGAGCGGAGCTGCTGATTGGCCGTTGCAGGTGAAATTTGCATACGTCCGTGTGCTCACCCTAACTTGGAGGCATTTTGTGGAGTTGATCTTGTCAAGTGACACTTAAACTCGAAACACTTCTTCAGTGTTTCCCTCCCTACCCCCTCCTCTAACCCAAAAAAAGCAACTTCTGTAAGGATCAAGAGGAAGGCTCGAGGGCAGGTATAAGTGGAAAGTTGAACCGTGACATCACAGCCTGCAGGTAAGGGATTGGCTGGTGACTGGTAAGTAGTTTTTATTTATTTTCCCTCAGGTGTTATCGTGCAGGGCGCAGAGGTTGCTGAGTGAGTGCTTGCTGAGAAGGGGAGTGAATAACAGGTAAGCTCTTTCTTTCTTTTTATATCTAAAGGGGATGGCAGGGAAGGCAGTGCAATGTTCCTCCTGCAGAATGTTTGAGGTGAGGTACGCCGTCAGTGTCCCTGCTGGTTTCATCTGTGGGAAGTGCACCCATCTCCAGCTCCTCAGAAACCGCGTTAGGGAACTGGAGCTGGAGTTGGATGAACTTCGGATCATTCGGGAGGCAGAGTTGGTCATAGATAGAAGCTTCAGGGATGTAGTTGAAATGAAAATCGCTTATTGTCACAAATAGGCTGCAATGAAGTTACTGTGAAAAGCCCCCAGTGGCCACATTCCGGCGCCTGTTCGGGGAGGCTGGTACGTGAACTCCGAAGTTACTCTGAAGAATAAAGATAGATGGGTGACGGTGAGAGGGGCTGGGAGGAAGCAGTCAGGACAGGGATCCCCTGTGGCCATTCCCCTTCGTAACAAGTATACCGCTTTGGATACTGTTGCGGGGGGGGGGACTTGCCAGTGGTAAGCCATGGGGTACAGGTCTCTGGCACAAAGTCTGTCCCTGTTGCTCAGAAGGGAAGGGGGGAGAGGAGCAGAGCATTAGTAATTGGGGACTCTATAGTTAGGGGGATAGATAGGAGGTTCTGTGGGAACAAGGGAGAGTCACGGTTGGTGTGTTGCCGCCCAGGTGCCAGGGTGCGTGATGTCTCAGATCGTGTTTTCGGGATCCTTAAGGGGAGGGGAAGCAACCCCAAGTCGTGGTCCACATAGGTACCAATGACATAGGTAGGAAAAGGGATGGGGATGTAAGGCAGGAATTCAGGGAGCTAGGGTGGAAACTTAGATCTAGGACAAACAGAGTTATTATCCCTGGGTTGTTACCCGTGCCACGTGACAGCGAGACGAGGAATAGGAAGAGAGAGGAGTTGAACACGTGGTTACAGGGATGGTGCAGGAGGGAGGGTTTCAGATTTCTGGATAATTGGGGCTCATTCTGGGGTCGGTGAGACCTCTACAAATGGGATGGTCTACACCTGGACCAGAGGGGTACCAATATCCTGGGGGGGAAATTTGCTAATGCTCTTCGGGAGGGTTTAAACTAGTTCAGCAGGGGCTTGGGAACCTGAATTATAGCTCCAGTATACAGGAGGTTGAGAGTAGTGAGGTCATGAGTAGGGTTTCAAAGTTGCAGGAGTGTACCGGCAGGCAGGAAGGTGGTTTAAAGTGTGTCTTCTTCAATGCCAGGAGCATCCGGAATAAGGTGGGTGAACTTGCGGCATGGGTTGGTACCTGGAACTTCGATGTTGTGGCCATTTCGGAGACATGGATAGAGCAGGGACAAGAATGGTTGTTGCAGTGCCGGGATTTAGATATTTCAGTAAGCTCAGGGAAGGTGGTAAAAGAGGGGGAGGGGTGGCATTGTTAGTCAAGGACAGTATTACTGTGGCAGAAAGGACATTTGATGAGGACTCGTCTACTGAGGTAGTATGGGCTGAGGTTAGAAACAGGAAAGGAGAGGTCACCCTGTTAGGGGTTTTCTATAGGCCTCCGAAAAATTCCAGAGATGTAGAGGAAAGGATTGCAAAGATGATTCTGGATAGGAGCGAAAGCAACAGGGTAGTTATTATGGGGGACTTTAGCTTTCCAAATATTGACTGGAAAAGATATAGTTCGAGTACTTTAAATGGGTCCGTTTTTGTACAGTGTGTGCAGGAGGGTTTCCTGACACAATATGTTGACAGGCCAACAAGAGGCGAGGCCATATTGGATTTGGTTTTGGGTAATGAACCAGGCCAGGTGTTGGATTTGGAGGTAGGAGAGCACTTTGGGGACAGTGACCACAATTCGGTGACGTTTACGTTAATGATGGAAAGGGATAAGTATACACCGCAGGGCAAGAATTATAGCTGGGGGAAGGGCAATTATGATGCCATTAGACGTGACCTGGGGGGGATAAGGTGGAGAAGTAGGCTGCAAGTGTTGGGCACACTGGATAAGTGGGGCTTGTTCAAGGATCAGCTACTGCGTGTTCTTGAAAAGTATGTATCGGTCAGACAGGGAGGAAGGAGTAGAGCGAGGGAACCGTGGTTTACCAAGGAAGTGGAATCTCTTGTTAAGAGGAAGAAGGAGGCATATGTGAAGATGAGGTGTGAAGTTTTGGTTGGGGCGATGGATAGTTACAAGGTAGCGAGGAAGGATCTAAAGAGAGAGCTAAGACGAGCAAGGAGGGGACAGGAGAAGTATTTGGCAGGAAGGATCAAGGAAAACCCAAAAGGTTTCTATAGGTATGTCAGGAATAAGCGAATGACTAGGGAAAGAGTAGGACCAGTCAAGGACAGGGATGGGAAATTGTGTGTGGAGTCTGAAGAGATAGGCGAGATACTAAATGAATATTTTTCGTCAGTATTCACTCAGGAAAAAGATAATGTTGTGGAGGAGAATGCTGAGCCCCAGGCTAATAGAATAGATGGCATTGAGGTACGTAGGGAAGAGGTGTTGGCAATTCTGGACAGGCTGAAAATAGATAAGTCCCCGGGACCTGATGGGATTTATCCTAGGATTCTCTGGGAGGCCAGGGAAGAGATTGCTGGACCTTTGGCTTTGATTTTTATGTCATCATTGGCTACAGGAATAGTGCCAGAGGACTGGAGGACAGCAAATGTGGTCCCTTTGTTCAAAAAGGGGAGCAGAGACAACCCCGGCAACTATAGACCGGTGAGCCTCACGTCTGTAGTGGGTAAAGTCTTGGAGGGGATTATAAGAGACAAGATTTATAATCATCTAGATAGGAATAATATGATCAGGGATAGTCAGCATGGCTTTGTGAAGGGTAGGTCATGCCTCACAAACCTTATTGAGTTCTTTGAGAAGGTGACTGAACAGGTAGACGAGGGTAGAGCAGTTGATGTGGTGTATATGGATTTCAGCAAAGCGTTTGATAAGGTTCCCCACGGTAGGCTATTGCAAAAAATACGGAGGCTGGGGATTGAGGGTGATTTAGAGATGTGGATCAGAAATTGGCTAGCTGAAAGAAGACAGAGGGTGGTGGTTGATGGGAAATGTTCAGAATGGAGTACAGTCACAAGTGGAGTACCACAAGGATCTGTTCTGGGGCCGTTGCTGTTTGTCATTTTTATCAATGACTTAGAGGAAGGCGCAGAAGGGTGGGTGAGTAAATTTGATACTAAAGTCGGTGGTGTTGTCGATAGTGTGGAAGGATGAAGCAGGTTACAGAGGGAAATAGATAAGCTGCAGAGCTGGGCTGAGAGGTGGCAAATGGAGTTTAATGTAGAGAAGTGTGAGGTGATTCACTTTGGAAGGAATAACAGGAATGCGGAATATTTGGCTAATGGTAAAGTTCTTGAAAGTGTGGATGAGCAGAGGGATTTAGGTGTCCATGTACATAGATCCCTGAAAGTTGCCACCCAGGTTGATAGGGTTGTGAAGAAGGCCTATGGAGTGTTGGCCTTTATTGGTAGAGGGATTGAGTTCCGGAGACGGGAGGTCATGTTGCAGCTGTACAGAACTCTGGTACGGCCCCATTTGGAGTATTGCGTACAGTTCTGGTCACCGCATTATAGGAAGGACGTGGAGGCTTTGGAACGGGTGCAGAGGAGATTTACCAGGATGTTGCCTGGTATGGAGGGAAAATCTTATGAGGAAAGGCTGATGGACTTGAGGTTGTTTTCGTTGGAGAGAAGAAGTTTAAGAGGAGACTTAATAGAGGCATACAAAATGATCAGGGGGTTGGATAGGGTGGACAGTGAGAGCCTTCTCCCGCGGATGGATATGGCTGGCACGAGGGGACATAACTTTAAACTGTGGGGTAATAGATATAGGACAGAGGTCAGAGGTAGGTTCTTTACGCAAAGAGTAGTGAGGCCGTGGAATGCCCTGCCTGCTACAGTAGTGAACTCGCCAACATTGAGGGCATTTAAAAGTTTATTGGATAAACATATGGATGATAATGGCATAGTGTAGGTTAGATGGCTTTTGTTTCGGTGCAACATCGTGGGCCAAAGGGCCTGTACTGCGCTGTATTGTTCTATCTTCTATGTTCTATGTTCTAAAGCAGTTGAAACACTTGTCAAGAGGAAGAAGGAGACTTATGTAAAGATGAGACATGAAGGTTCATCTTAGGGCGCTCGAGAGTTGCAAGTTAGCTAGGAAGGACCTAAAGAGAGAGCTAAGAGCCAGGAGGGGACATGAGAAGTCTTTGGCAGGTAGGATCAAGGATAACCCTAAAGCTTTCTATAGATATGTCAGGAATAAAAGAATGACTAGGGTAAGAGTAGGGCCAGTCAAGGACAGTACTCGATTTGCAGTCGATTTCGGCGGGAGAAACAGCTGGTGAGTCAGTTTCAGCGGGAGCAGTGCGGAAGTGGCTGCTGGGAGGTAAGTCTGTCCTTTAAAAGCACTTGTCTTTGCAGGGGCAGGCCAGTCGATTTCGGCAGGAGAATCAGCTGGTGAGTCAGTTTCAGCGGGAGCAGTGCGGAAGTGGCTGCTGGGAGGTAAGTCTGTCCTTTAAAAGCACTTGTCTTTGCAGGGGCAGGCCAGTCGATTTCGGCGGGAGAATCATCTGGTGAGTCAGTTTCAGCGGGAGCAGTGCGGAAGTGGCTGCTGGGAGGTAAGTCTGTCCTTTAAAAGCACTTGTCTTTGCAGGGGCAGGACAGTCGATTTCGGCGGGAGTGGAGCTGGCTGGTTAGTCAATTTCAGCAGGAGCTGAGAATTTTTTAAATTTTTTTTAAAATTAGTGTTTTAGGCGGGAACAGGAAGTCGACCCGCGGATGTCTGGGAAGACCCTCACCAATAAATTCTGGTGGAGAGGAAACCCGAGACACTACACGTGTAGTGTCTCCCACCCGCCCTCCTCCTATAACCTAATAATAAAACCCATTGGTCTGAGGTAAGTACCATATTTTATTATATTATTATTATTTTTTATAAAAAATTTAATTTAGTTGTTAGCCAGATCTTGGTAGAAAGTTGGAGGAATGGCAGGGAAGGGAGTGCAATGTTCCTCCTGCAGGATGTTTGAGGTGAGGGATGCAGTTAGTGTCCCTGCTGATTTTACCTGCAGGAAGTGCTGCCATCTCCAGCTCCTCCAAGACCGAGTTAGGGAACTGGAGCTGGAGTTGGAAGAACTTTGGATCATTCGGGAGGCAGAAGGGGTCATAGATGGCAGCTTCAGGGGATTAGTTACACCAAAGATTGGAGATAGGTGGGTAACTGTAAGAGGGACTGGGAAAAAGCAGTCAGTGCAGGGATCCCCTGCGGTCGTTCCCCTGAGAAATAAGTATACCGCTTTGGATACTTGTGGGGGGGACGACTTACCAGGGGTAAGCCATGGGGTACGGGCCTCTGGCACGGAGTCTGTCCATGTTGCTCAGAAGGGAAGGGGGGAGAGGAGCAGAGCATTAGTAATTGGGGACTCTATAGTCAGGGGCACAGATAGGAGATTTTGTGGGAGCGTGAGAGACTCACGTTTGGTATGTTGCCTCCCAGGTGCAAGGGTACGTGATGTCTCGGATCGTGTTTTCCGGGTCCTTAGGGGGGAGGGGGAGCAGCCCCAAGTCGTGGTCCACATTGGCACTAACGACATAGGTAGGAAAGGGGACAAGGATGTCAGGCAGGCTTTCAGGGAGCTAGGATGGAAGCTCAGAACTAGAACAAACAGAGTTGTTATCTCTGGGTTGTTGCCCGTGCCACGTGATAGTGAGATGAGGAATAGGGAGAGAGAGCATTTAAACACGTGGCTACAGGGATGGTGCAGGCGGGAGGGATTCAGATTTCTGGATAACTGGGGCTCTTTCTGGGGAAGGTGGGACCTCTACAGACAGGATGGTCTACATCTGAACCTGAGGGGCACAAATATCCTGGGGGGAGATTTGTTCGTGCTCTTTGGGGGGGTTTAAACTAATGCAGCAGGGGCATGGGAACCTGGATTGTAGTTTTAGGGTAAGGGAGAATGAGAGTAGAGAGGTCAGGAGCACAGATTTGACGTCGCAGGAGGGGGCCAGTGTTCAGGTAGGTGGTTTGAAGTGTGTCTACTTCAATGCCAGGAGTATACGAAACCAGGTAGGGGAACTGGCAGCGTGGGTTGGTACCTGGGACTTCGATGTTGTGGCCATTTCGGAGACATGGATAGAGCAGGGACAGGAATCGATGTTGCAGGTTCCGGGGTTTAGGTGTTTTAGTAAGCTCAGAGAAAGAGGCAAAAGAGGGGGAGGTGTGGCGCTGCTCGTCAAGAGCAGTATTACGGTGGCGGAGAGGATGCTAGATGGGGACTCTTCTTCCGAGGTAGTATGGGCTGAAGTTAGAAACAGGAAAGGAGAGGTCACCCTGTTGGGAGTTTTTTATAGGCCTCCTAATAGTTCTAGGGATGTAGAGGAAAGGATGGCGAAGATGATTCTGGATAAGAGCGAAAGTAACAGGGTAGTTATTATGGGAGACTTTAACTTTCCAAATATTGACTGGAAAAGATATAGTTTGAGTACAATAGATGGGTCGTTTTTTGTACAGTGTGTGCAGGAGGGTTTCCTGAAACAATATGTTGACAGGCCAACAAGAGGCGAGGCCACGTTGGATTTGGTTTTGGGTAATGAACCAGGCCAGCTGTTGGATTTGGAGGTAGGAGAGCACTTTGGGGACAGTGACCACAATTCGGTGACGTTTACGTTAATGATGGAAAGGGATAAGTATACACCGCAGGGCAAGAGTTATAGCTGGGGGAAGGGCAATTATGATGCCATTAGACGTGACTTGGGGGGGATAAGGTGGAGAAGTAGGCTGCAAGTGTTGGGCACACTGGATAAGTGGGGCTTGTTCAAGGATCAGCTACTGCGTGTTCTTGATAAGTATGTACCGGTCAGGCAGGGAGGAAGGCGTCGAGCGAGGGAACCGTGGTTTACCAAGAAAGTGGAATCTCTTGTTAAGAGGAAGAAGGAGGCCGATGTGAAGATGAAGTGTGAAGTTTCGGTTGGGGCGATGGATAGTTACAAGGTAGCGAGGAAGGATCTAAAGAGAGAGCTAAGACGAGCAAGGAGGGGACATGAGAAGTATTTGGCAGGAAGGATCAAGGAAAACCCAAATGCTTTCTAGAGGTATGTCAGGAATAAGCGAATGACTAGGGAAAGAGTAGGACCAGTCAAGGACAGGGATGGGAAATTGTGTGTGGAGTCTGAAGAGATAGGCGAGATACTAAATGAATATTTTTCTACAGTATTCACTCAGGAAAAAGATAATGTTGTGGAGGAGAATGCTGGGCCGCAGGCTAATAGAATAGATGGCATTGAGGTGCGTAGGGAAGAGGTGTTGGCAATTCTGGACAGGCTGAAAATAGATAAGTCCCCGGGACCTGATGGGATTTATCCTAGGATTCTCTGGGAGGCCAGGGAAGAGATTGCTGGACCTTTGGCTTTGATTTTTATGTCATCATTGGCTACAGGAATAGTGCCAGAGGACTGGAGGACAGCAAATGTGGTCCCTTTGTTCAAAAAGGGGAGCAGAGACAACCCCGGCAACTATAGACCGGTGAGCCTCACGTCTGTAGTGGGTAAAGTCTTGGAGGGGATTATAAGAGACAAGATTTATAATCATCTAGATAGGAATAATATGATCAGGGATAGTCAGCATGGCTTTGTGAAGGGTAGGTCATGCCTCCCAAACCTTATTGAGATCTTTGAGAAGGTGACTGAACAGGTAGATGAGGGTAGAGCAGTTGATGTGGTGTATATGAATTTCAGCAAAGCGTTTGATAAGGTTCCCCACGGTAGGCTATTGCAGAAAATACGGAGGCTCGGGATTGAGGGTGATTTAGAGATGTGGATCAGAAATTGGCTAGCTGAAAGAAGACAGAGGGTGGTGGTTGATGGGAAATGTTCAGAATGGAGTACAGTCACAAGTGGAGTACCACAAGGATCTTTTCTGGGGCCGTTGCTGTTTGTCATTTTTATCAATGACCTAGAGGAAGGCGCAGAAGGGTGGGTGAGTAAATTTGCAGACGATACTAAAGTCGGTGGTGTTGTCGATAGTGTGGAAGGATGTAGCAGGTGACAGAGGGATATAGATAAGCTGCAGAGCTGGGCTGAGAGGTGGCAAATGGAGTTTAATGTAGAGAAGTGTGAGGTGATTCACTTTGGAAGGAATAACAGGAATGCGGAATATTTGGCTAATGGTAAAGTTCTTGAAAGTGTGGATGAGCAGAGGGATCTAGGTGTCCATGTACATAGATCCCTGAAAGATGCCACCAGGTTGATAGGGTTGTGAAGAAGGCCTATGGAGTGTTGGCCTTTATTGGTAGAGGGATTGAGTTCCGGAGTCAGGAGGTCATGTTGCAGCTGTACAAAACTCTGGTACGGCCGCATTTGGAGTATTGCGTACAGTTCTGGTCACCGCATTATAGGAAGGACGTGGAGGCTTTGGAGCGGGTGCAGAGGAGATTTACCAGGATGTTGCCTGGTATGGAGGGAAAATCTTATGAGGAAAGGCTGATGGACTTGAGGTTGTTTTCGTTGGAGAGAAGAAGCTTAAGAGGAGACTTAATAGAGGCATACAAAATGATCAGGGGGTTAGATAGGGTGGACGGTGAGAGCCTTCTCCCGCGGATGGAAATGGCTGGCACGAGGGGACATAACTTTAAACTGAGGGGTAATAGATATAGGACAGAGGTCAGAGGTAGGTTCTTTATGCAAAGAGTAGTGAGGCCGTGGAATGCCCTACCTGCTACAGTAGTGAACTCGCCAACATTGAGGGCATTTAAAAGTTTATTGGATAAACATATGGATGATAATGGCATAGTGTAGGTTAGATGGCTTTTGTTTCGGTGCAACATCGTGGGCCGAAGGGCCTGTACTGCGCTGTATTGTTCTATGTTCTAAGTAGTGGGAAGTTGTGCTTGGAGTCCGAGGAGATAGCAGAGGTGCTAAATGAATATTTTTCGTCAGTATTCACACAGGAAAAAGACAATGTTGTTGAGGAGAATACTGATATTCAGGCTACTAGACTAGAAGAGCTTGAGGTTCATAAGGAGGAGGTGTTAGCAATTCTGGAAAGTGTGAAAATAGATAAGTCACCTGGGCCAGATGGGATTTAGCCTAGGATTTTCTGGGAAGCTAGGGAGGAGATTGCTGAGCCTTTGGCCTTAATCTTTAAGTCATCTTTGTTTACAGGAATAGTGCCAGATGACTGGAGGATAGCAAATGTTGTCCCTTTGTTCAAGATGGGGAGTAGAGATAACCCCGGTAACTATAGACCAGTGAGCCTTACTTCTGTTGTGGGAAAAATCTTGGAAAGGTTTATAAGAGATAGGATGTATAATCATCTGGAAAGGAATAATTTGATTAGAGATAGTCAACACGGTTTTGTGAAGGGTAGGTCGTGCCTCACAAACCTTATAGAGTTCTTTGAGAAGGTGACCAAACAGGTGGATGAGGGTAAAGCAGTTGATGTGGTGTATATGGATTTCAGTAAAGCGTTTAATAAGGTTCCCCATGGTAGGCTACTGCAGAAAATACGGAGGCATGTGATTCAGGGTGATTTAGCAGTTTGGATCAGAAATTGGCTAGCTGGAAGAAGACAAATTGTGGTGGTTGATGGGAAATGTTCAGACTGGAGTCCAGTTACTAGTGGTGTACCACAAGGATCTGTTTTGGGGCCACTGCTGTTTGTCATTTTTATAAATGACCTGGAGGAGGGCGTAGAAGGATGGGTAAGTAAATTTTCAGATGACACTAAAGTCGGCGGAGTTGTGGACAGTGCGGAAGGATGTTACAAGTTACAGAGGGACATAGATAAGCTGGGCTGAGAGGTGGCAAATGTAGTTTAATGCAGAAAAGTGTGAGGTGATTCATTTTGGAAGGAATAACAGGAAGATTGAGTACAGGTCTAATGGCAGTGTGGATGAGCAGAGCGATCTCGGTGTCCATGTACATAGATCCCTGAAAGTTGCCACCCAGGTTGAGAGGGTTGTTAAGAAGGCGTACGGTGTGTTAGCTTTTATTGGTAGAGGGATTGAGTTTAGGAGCCATGAGGTCATGTTGCAGATATACAACACTCTGGTGCGGCCGCATTTGGAGTATTGCGTGCAATTCTGGTCATCGCATTATAGGAAGAATGTGGAAGCATTGGAAAGGGTGCAGAGGAGATTTACCAGAATGTTGCCTGGTATGGAGGGAAGATCTTATGAGGAAAGGCTGAGGGACTTGAGGCTGTTTTCATTAGAGAGAAGAAGGTTAAGAGGTGACTTAATTGAGGCATACAAGATGATCAGAGGAATGGATAGGGTGGACAGTGAGAGCCTATTTCGTCGGATGGTGATGTCTAGCACGAGGGGACATAGCTTTAAATTGAGGGGAGACAGATATCGGACAGATGTCAGAGGTAGTTTCTTTACTCAGAGAGTTGAAAGGGCGTGGAATGCCCTGCCTGCAACAGTAGTGGACTCGCCAACTCTAAGGACATTCAAATGGTCATTGGATAGACATATGGACGATAAGGGAATAGTGTAGATGGGCTTTAGAGTGGTTTCACAGGTCGGCGCAACACCAAGGGCCGAAGGGCCTGTACTGCGCTGTAATGTTCTATGGTCTATGTTCTATGCTATCTCACAGCGCCAGGGACTCGGTTAACACTGGTGTCTCACAGTGCCAAGGATCCGGGTTAACACTGCTGTCTCACAGTGCCAGGGACCCGGGATAACACTGCTGTCTCACAGTGCCAGGGACCCGGGTTAACACTGCTGTCTCACAGTGCCAGGGACCCGGGATAACACTGCTGTCTCACAGTGCCAGGGACCCGGGATAACACTGCTGTCTCACAGTGCCAGGGACCCGGGTTAACACTGCTGTCTCACAGTGCCAGGGACCCTGGTTAACACTACTGTCTCTCAGTGCCAAGGACCCGGGTTAACACTGCTGTCTCACAGTGCCAGGGACCCTGGTTAACACTACTGTCTCTCAGTGCCAAGGACCCGGGTTAAAACTGCTGTCTCACAGTGCCAGGGACCTGGGTTAACACTGCTGTCTCACAGTGCCAGGGACCCGGGTTAACACTGCTGTCTCACAGTGCCAAGGACCCGGGTTAACACTGCTGTCTCACAATGCCAGGGACCCGGGTTAACACTGCTGCCTCACAGAGCCAGGGACCCGGGTTAACACTGCTGTCTCACAGTGCCAGGGACCCAGGTTAACACTGCTGTCTCACAGTGCCAGGGACCCTGGTTAACACTACTGTCTCACAGTGCCAGGGACCCTGGTTAACACTGCTGTCTCACAGTGCCAGGTCCCGGGTTAACAATACTGTCTCACAGTGCCAGGGACACAGGGTAACACTGATGTCTCACAGAATGAATAACAGAAAGTTACAGCACAATAATAGGCCTTTTGGCCCTCCGAGCCTGCGCCGACCATGCTTCCTGTCTCGATTACAACCCCTTCATGTTCCGCCGACCATATCCCTCTGTTCCCATCTTATTCATGTATTTGTCAAGATGCCCTTTAAATGTCCCTATCGTCTCTGCTTCCACCACCTCCTCCGGTAGCGAGTTCCAGGCACCCACTACCCTCTGCGTAAAAAACTTGCCTCGTACATCTACTCTAAACCTTGCCCCTCTCACCTTAAACCTTTGCCCCCTAGTAATTGACCCCTCTACCCCGGGGAAAAGCCTCTGACTATCCACTCTGTCTATGCCCCTCAATCATTTCGACTTCTATCAGGTCGCCCCTCAACCTCCTTCGTTCCAGTGAGAACAAACCGAGTTTTTTCAACCGCTTCTCATAGCTAATGCCCTCCATACCAGGCAACATCCAGGTAAATCTCTTCTGCGCCCTCTCTAAAGCCTCCACATCCTTCTGCAAGTGTGGCGACCAGAATTGAACACTATACTCCAAGTGTGGCCCTATAAAGTTTTATACAGCTGCCACATTACTTGACAATTTTTACGCTGGGCGGCACGGTAGCACAGTGGTTAGCACGGTTGTTTTCCAGCTCCAGGGATCCGGGTTCGATTCCCCGCTGGGTCATTGTCTGTGCGGAGTCTGCACGTTCTCCCCATGTCTGCGTGGGTTTCCTCCGGGTGCTCCGATTTCCTCCCACAAGTCCCAAAAGATGTGCTGTTCGGTGTTCAGTGCCCGAACAGTCACCGGAATGTGGCGACTAGAGGCTTTTCACAGTAACTTTATTGCAGTGTTAATGTAGTCCAGCCTTCCCGTACCGGCCTCCCCGAACAGGTGCCGGAATGTGGCGACTAGGGGCTTTTCACAGTAACTTCATTGAAGCCTACTTGTGACAATAAGTGATTTCATTTTCAATGTATGTCTCCTTGTGATACTAATAAAGATTATTTATTTTATTCAATAACCTGGCAGATGTGGGCAAGCAGGCAGTATGCCTGGGGAAGAAAAGGAATTAAGCGGGGTGGGATGTTATTGTGGCCACGAAGGACATGCGGGGTCATCCGCATAGGCTTTGCTTTGAGTGGGCAGGAGCTCAGCCAGTGGGAAATTTAAGGGCAGCACGGTAGCATTGTGGATAGCAAAATTGCTTCACAGCTCCAAGGTCCCAGGTTCGATTCCGGCTTGGGTCTGTGCGGAGTCTGCACGTCCTCCCCGTGTCTGCGTGGGTTTCCTCTGGGTGCTCCGGTTTCCTCCCACAGTCCAAAGATGTGCGGGTTAGGTGGATTGGCCATGATAAATTGCCCTTAGTGTCCAAAATGGCCCTTAGTGTTGGGTGGGGTTACTGGGTTATGGGGATAGGGTGGATGTGTTGACCTTAGGTAGGGTGCTCTTTCCAAGAGCCGGTGCAGACTCGATGGGCCGAATGGCCTCCTTCTGCACTGTAAATTCTATGATCATCTGTGGAATGAGCAGCAGGTGTTTAAACCTGTTGCATCAATGTGGGCCCGTGTTCATAGAACATAGAAAAATACAGCACAGAACTGGCCCTTCGGCCCACGATGTTGTGCCGAACCTTTGTCCTCGATTAATCATAGATTCTCATACAGTGCAGAAGGAGGCCATTCGGCCCATCAAGTCTGCACCGGCTCTTGGAAAGTGCACCCTACCCAAGATCAACACCTTCACCCTATCCCCATAACCCAGTAACCCCACCCAACACTAAGGGCAATTTTGGACACAAAGGGCAATTTATCATGGCCAATCCACCTAACCTGCACATCTTTGGACTGTGGGAGGAAACCGGAGCACCCGGAGGAAACCCACGCAGACACGGGGAGGACGTGCAGACTCCGCACAGACAGTGACACAAGCTGGAATCGAACCTGGACCCTGGAGCTGTGAAGCAATTGTGCTATCCACAATGCTACCGTGCTGCCCTTAAGAACAAATAAATCTACACTATATCATTCTACCGTAATCCATGTACCTATCCAATAGCTGCTTGAAGGTCCCTAATGTTTCCGACTCAACTACTTCCACAGGCAGTGCATTCCATGCCCCCACTACTCTCTGGGTAAAGAACCTACCTCTGATATCCCTCCTATATCTTCCACCTTTCACCGTAAATTTATGTCCCCTTGTAATGGTTTGTTCCACCTGGGGAAAAAGTCTCTGACTGTCTACTCTATCTATTCCCCTGATCATCTTATAAACCTCTATCAAGTCGCCCCTCATCCTTCTCCGTTCTAATGAGAAAAGGCCTAGCACCCTCAACCTTTCCTCGTAAGACCTACTCTCCATTCCAGGCAACATCCTGGTAAATCTCCTTTGCACCTTTTCCAAAGCTTCCACATCCTTCCGAAAATGAGGCGACCAGAACTGCACACAGTACTCCAAATGTGGCCTTACCAAGGTTTTGTACAGCTGCATCATCACCTCACGGCTCTTAAATTCAATCCCTCTGTTAATGAACGCGAGCACACATAGGCCTCCTTCACAGCTCTATCCACTTGAGTGGCATCTTTCAAAGATGTATGAACATAGACCCCAAGATCTCTCTGCTCCTCCACATTGCCAAGAACCCTACCGTTAACCCTGTTTTCGGGTTTCATATTTGTCCTTCCAAAATAGGCAACCTCACACTTTTCAGGGTTAAACTCCATCTGCCACTTCTCAGCCCAGCTCTGCATCCTATCTATGTCTCTTTGCAGCCGACAACAGCCTTCCTCACTATCCACAACTCCACCAATCTTCGTACAGTCTGCAAACTTACTGACCCACCCTTCAACTCCCTCATCCAAGTCATTAATGAAAATCACAAACAGCAGAGGACTCAAAACTGATCCCTGCGGTACGCCACTGGTAACTGGGATCCAGGCTGAATATTTGCCATCCACCACCACTCTCTGACTTCTATTGGTTAGCCAGTTTGTTATCCAACTGGCCAAATTTCCCACTATCCCATGCCTCCTTACTTTCTGCATAAGCCTACCATGGAGAACCTTATCAAATGCCTTACTAAAATCCATGTACACTACATCCACTGCTTTACCTTCATCCACGTGCTTGGTCACCTCCTCAAAGAACTCAATAAGACTTGTAAGGCAAGACCTACCCCTCACAAATCCGTGCTGACTATTCCTAATCAGGCAGTGCCTTTCCTGATGCTCAGAAATCCTATCCCTCAGTACCCTTTCCATTACTTTGCCTACCACCGAAGTAAGACTAACTGGCCTGTAATTCCCAGGGTTATCCCTAGTCCCTTTTCTGAACAGGGGCACGACATTCGCCACTCTCCAATCCCCTGGTACCACCCCTGTTGACAGTGGGGACGAAAAGATCATTGCCAACGGCTCTACAATTTCATCTCTTGCTTCCCATAGAATCCTTGGATATATCCCGTCAGGCCCGGGGGACTTGTCTATCCTCAAGTTTTTCAAAATGCCCAACACATCTTCCTTCCTAACAAGTATTTCCTTGAGCTTACCAATCTGTTTCACACTGTTCAGTTGGTCCCTGGGCCCTGTGAGCTGTAAACCACTGTAGCACCGTCAATATGACGCGAGGCAGGTTGAGGTAATGTCAATTGAAGGCTTTATTAAGCAGAACTTTATCACCAGCAGCGTGGTTACAGAATGCAGCTGCTGAGGGAAATGGAGGGAAAAACTGGGTTCTTATACCGGCATTTCTGGGTGGAGTCCAGTATGTGGCAGATCCTATCAGGACCTGGCATCCCTCCACCAATAGCCTGTCGACGTGTGTTGTACCGTATTACCCCTAATACATACCACCACATTCACCCCTTGTTGAAAAAATAAAACGGCGGGATGGTGGTTCGCATGGTTTACAGAGTCGGTACTGTGCTGTAACTTTGAACAAAACTCAAAATTATCGCTTCAACTGGGCCAACGGGCCAAACAGGGTCGGCATGATGCCATAACTATAACAAGACACAATAACTGAAAACGTTGAGAGTTAAAGTGATTCGATGAGCCGGATGGGTGCCCTGGTCGTCCTTTCTGATCGTCTCGGGCGTGGTGGTGATGGTGCTGGCTCGGGTCCCGTCGACTCTGGGAGCGTAGCGCTGTCCCCTGTGTCCTTACTCCTGGGCGGGTCTGGGAGGAGAACCGAACCCCCCGGGAAGGGGGTGGCTGCAGGATGAACCGGCGGGAGTGAGGAGGTGGTGATTGGCGTTGGGGGGGTGTGGGTAGCTCCGGCGGGCGCCAGATCTCGCAGGGAGACCGTGTCCTGTCGGCCATCGGGGTACTCCACATAGGCGTATTGCGGGTTGGCGTGAAGGAGATGCACCCGTTCCACCAACGGATCTGACTTGTGCGCCCGCACATGTTTCCGGAGCAGGAATGGGTCCCGGAGCTGCTAGCCAGGTCGGAAGTGGCGTTCCAGAGGAGGACTTCCAAGGAAAGAGGAGGAGGCGCTCGTGAGGCGTTTGATTCATGGTGGTGCACAGCAGGGACCGGATAGAGTGAAGGGCATCCGGGAGGACTTCCTGCCAGCGGGAAATTGGGAGGCTCCTAGACCGGAGGGCCAGCAGGACGGCGTTCCAGACCGTTCCATTCTCCCTTTCTACCTGCCCGTTCCCCCGGGGGTTGTAACTGGTCGTCCTGCTCGAGGCTATGCCCCTGCTGAGCAGGAATTGACGCAGTTCGTCACTCATGAAGGAGGACCCCCTTTCGCTATGGATATAGTCGGGGAAACCGAACAGTGTAAAAATGGTACCGGGGGCTTTAATGACCGTGGACGCTGTCATGTCGGGGCAGGGGATGGCGAAAGGGAAACGGGAGTATTCGTCAACGACGTTCAGGAAGTACGCGTTGCGATCGGTGGAGGGGAGGGGGCCTTTGAAATCCAGACTGAGGCGTTCAAAGGGTCGAGAGGCCTTAACCAGGTGCGCTCTATCTGGCCTGAAAAAGTGCGGTTTGCACTCAGCGCAGATCTGGCAGTTTCTGGTGACTGTTCGGACGTCCTCGACGGAGTAAGGGAGGTTGCGGGCCTTAAGGAAGTGGTAGAAACGAGTGACCCCCGGGTGGCAGAGGTCCTCGTGGAGGGCTTGGAGACGGTCCACTTGTACATTGGCACATGTGCCGCGAGATAGGGCATCGGACGGCTCGTTCAGCTTTCCGGGACGATACAAGATCTCATAATTGAAGGTGGAGAGTTCGATCCTCCACCGCAAGATCTTGTTGTTCTTGATCTTGCCCCGCTGTGCATTATCGAACATGAAGGCAACCGACCGTTGGTCAGTGAGGAGAGTGAATCTCCTGCCGGCCAGGTAATGCCTCCAGTGTCGCACAGCTTCCACTATGGCTTGGGCTTCCTTTTCCACTGACTTTGGCGGATTTCTGAAGCATGGAGGGTTCGGGAGAAGAAGGCCACGGGTCTGCCTGTTTGGTTGAGGGTGGCCGCCAGAGCTATATCTGATGCGTCGCTCTCGACCAGTAAGGGGAGGGGCTCGTCGATGGCGCGCATCGTGGCCTTTGCGATATCCGCTTTGATGCGGCTGAAGGCCTGGCAAGCCTCTGTCGACAGGGGGAAGGTAGTGGTCTGTATTAGTGGGCGGGCGTTGTCTGCGTACTGGGGGACCCACTGGGCGTAATAGGAAAAGAACCCCAGGCAGCGTTTCAGGGCTTTGGCACAGTGGGGGAGAGGGAACTCCATGAGGGGGCGCATGCGTTCAGGGTCGGGGCCTATCACTCCATTATGCACTACGTAGCCCAGGAAGGCTAGACGTTCTGTGCGGAACACGCATTTTTCTTTGTTGGAAGTAAGGTTCAGGGTGTGAGCGATCTGGAGGAATTTTTGGAGGTTGGCGTCGTGGTCCTGCTGGTCGTGGCCGCAGATGGTGACGTTGTCGAGATACGGGAACGTGGCCCGTAAACCATGCTGGTCAACCATTCGGTCCATCTCTCGTTGGAAGACCGAGACTCCGTTCGTGACGCCGAATGGAACCCTTAAAAAGTGGTAGAGCCGCCCGTCTGCCTCAAAGGCCGTGTACTTGCGGTCACCGGGGCGGATGGGGAGCTGGTGGTAGGCGGACTTGAGGACCACGGTGGAAAAGACCTTGTACTGTGCAATCCGATTTACCATGTCGGATATGCGGGGAGAGGGTACGCATCTAGCTGTGTGTATCTGTTGATGGTCTGACTATAGTCGATGACCATCCTCTGTTTCTCCCCGGTCTTAACAACTACCACCTGGGCTCTCCAGGGACTATTGCTGGCCTGGATGATGCCTTCCTTCAGCAGTCTCTGGACTTCGGACCGGATAAATGCTCGGTCCTGGGCGCTGTACCGTCTGCTCCTAGTGGCGACGGGTTTGCAATCCGGGGTGAGGTTCGCAAACAAGGAAGGCGGTTCAACCTTGAGGGTCGCGAGGCCGCAGACAGTCAGTGGGGGTATAGGGCCGCCAAATTTAAACGTTAAACTCTGGAGGTTGCATTGGAAGTCCAACCCTAGGAGTGTGGGCGCACAGAGATGGGGGTGGACATACAGCCGGTAATTCCGGAACTCCCTCCCCTGCACCGTTAGGTGAGTGATGCAGAACCCCATGATCTGAACAGAATGGGATCCCGCCGCCAGGAAAATTTTCTGGGTGCTTGGCCGAATTACGAGGGAACAGCGCCTTACCGTGTCCGGAGGAATGAAGCTCTCCGTGCTCCCAGAGTCGATAAGACACAGCGCCTCGTAGCCATTCACTCGGACTGTAGTGGTTGCAGTCTGGAGCGTCCGGGGTCGCGACTGGTCGAGGGTCGTCGAAGCCAGGCGTGGTTGTTGAAGTTGAGCATCGTAATCGGGCAGTATGTGGCCGTTTGTGTCGGGGTCCTTCAGCCAAGATGGCGGCGTCCACAGATCGAGCGCGGTCGGGGGTGGACAAAATGGCGGCGCCCATCTCTCCCTCGTGGCGTCCGGGGTCCAAAATGGCGGCGTCCGTTGGTCACACGTGGATCGCTGGGGGGGCTGGGTCTGTGGTCCCGTTTCTTCCCCGGAGATAGCGGCGACCCCGCGGGACTTGCACACCGTCGCGTAGTGGCCCTTCTTCCCGCAGCTTTTGCAGGTAGCCGCGCGGGCCGGGCATCGCTGCCGAGGGTGTTTCGGCTGGCCGCAAAAATAGCAGCGGGGCCCCCCCCGGTTGGTCTGGTGTTTTGGCCGCGCAGGTTTGCGGGGGTGGGGGGGTGTCGGAGAGTCGACCGCAGCGGGGTTCCACGGAGCCCAAGGGGCTGAAGTGCGGTCGGGGGCGTAGGCGCGGGCGTTACGCGAGGCCACATAGAGGGATGCCGCCAGGGCCCGAGCTTCCGTAAGTCCCAGAGATTCTTTCTCCAGAAGCCTCTGGCGGATCTGGGAAGAGGCCAAACCTGCCACATACGCATCGCGGACCAGGAGCTCTGTGTGTTCACTCGCTGTTCCCGCCGGGCAGTTGCAGTTTCGACCCAGGATCTGCAGGGCGTTATAAAACTCGTCCAGCGATTCCCCCGGAAATTGCCGTCGTGTGGCGAGCTGGTAGCGAGCTGGTCGCGAGCCGAAGTCCCGCCAGAAATTGCCTGTCCCGCCGGCGTAAATCAAAGCTGGTATTTACCGGCAGGACCAGGCGGCGTGGGCGGGCTCCGGGGTCCTGTGGGGGGGGGGGGGGTGGCACGGGGCGATCTGACCCCGGGGGGTGTCCCCATGGTGGCCTGGCCTGCGATCGGGGCCCACCGATCCGCGGGCGGGCCTGTGCCGTGGGGGCACTCATGGTCTCCACCATGGCGGAGGCGGAAGAGACTCTCCCCACTGCGCATGCGCGGGAAACTGTCGGCGGCCGCTGACGCTCCCGCGCATGCGCCGCATTTCCGCGCCAGCTGGCGGGGCGGAAATCCCTCCGGCGTCGGCCTAGCCCCTCAATGTGGGGGCTCGGCCGCCAAAGATGCGGAGCATTCCGCACCTTTGGGCCGGCGCGATGCCCGTCTGATTGGCGCCAGCTTTGGCGCCATTCGGTGGACATCGCGCCGTTGGGGGAGAATTTCTCCCCAGGTGTGGACGGCGCCGGGGGGGGGGGGAACCCGCCGTTTTGGCCTGGCCGCTCGGCCCATCCGGGACTCAGAATAGCGGGGGGGCCGGAGAATCGCCATTTTGGGTGTCTCCGGCGAGTCTCAGGCCTGCGGCCCGCGAAACTCGACCGGGCCGTTCCTGCCTCTTGGGAGAATCGTGGGAGGGCGTCGGACGCCGGCGTCCCCGGAAATTTTGGCAGCCAAGGCGATTCTCCCAACCAGCGTGGGAGTGGAGATTCGCGCCCACTATCTGCCCTATTAATAAACCCCAGAATACAATCTGCCCTCTTAATAAAACCCAGAATACTATCTGCTTTATTAATAAACCACAGAATACAATCTGCTTTATTAATAAACCCCAGAATACTATCTGCTTTATTAATAAACCCCAGAATACAATCTGCCCTATTAATAAACCCCAGAATACAATCTGCTTTATTAATAAGCCCCAGAATACTATCTGCTTTATTAATAAACCCCAGAATACTATCTGCTTTATTAATAAACCCCAGAATACAATCTGCTTTATTAATAAACCCCAGAATACTATCTGCCCTATTAATAAACCCCAGAATACTATCTGCTTTATTAATAAACCCCAGAATACTATCTGCACTATTAATAAACCCCAGAATACTATCTGCTTTATTAATAAACCCCAGAATACAATCTGCTTTATTAATAAACCCCAGAATACAATCTGCTTTATTAATCAATCCCAGAATACTATCTGCCCTATTAATAAACCCCAGAATACAATCTGCACTATTAATAAACCCCAGAATACTATCTGCTTTATTAATAAACCCCAGAATACAATCTGCACTATTAATAAACCCCAGAATACTATCTGCTTTATTAATAAACCCCAGAATACTATCTGCTTTATTAATAAACCCCAGAATACTATCTGCTTTATTAATAAACCCCAGAATACTATCTGCTTTATTAATAAACCCCAGAATACTATCTGCCCTATTAATAAACCCCAGAATACTATCTGCTTTATTAATAAACCCCAGAATACAATCTGCACTATTAATAAACCCCAGAATACAATCTGCACTATTAATAAACCCCAGAATACTATCTGCTTTATTAATAAACCCCAGAATACTATCTGCTTTATTAATAAACCCCAGAATACTATCTGCTTTATTAATAAACCCCAGAATACAATCTGCCCTATTAATAAACCCCGGAATACTATCTGCTTTATTAATAAACCCCAGAATACTATCTGCACTATTAATAAACCCCAGAATACTATCTGCTTTATTAATAAACCCCAGAATACAATCTGCTTTATTAATAAACCCCAGAATTCAATCTGCACTATTAATAAACCCCAGAATACTATCTGCACTATTAATAAACCCCAGAATACAATCTGCACTATTAATAAACCCCAGAATACTATCTGCTTTATTAATAAACCCCAGAATACAATCTGCCCTATTAATAAACCCCAGAATACAATCTGCACTATTAATAAACCCCAGAATACTATCTGCTTTATTAATAAACCCCAGAATACTATCTGCTTTATTAATAAACCCCAGAATACTATCTGCTTTATTAATAAACCCCAGAATACTATCTGCACTATTAATAAACCCCAGAATACTATCTGCTTTATTAATAAACCCCAGAATACAATCTGCTTTATTAATAAACCCCAGAATTCAATCTGCACTATTAATAAACCCCAGAATACTATCTGCACTATTAATAAACCCCAGAATACAATCTGCACTATTAATAAACCCCAGAATACTATCTGCTTTATTAATAAACCCCAGAATACAATCTGCCCTATTAATAAACCCCAGAATACAATCTGCACTATTAATAAACCCCAGAATACTATCTGCTTTATTAATAAACCCCAGAATACTATCTGCTTTATTAATAAACCCCAGAATACTATCTGCTTTATTAATAAACCCCAGAATACAATCTGCCCTATTAATAAACCCCGGAATACTATCTGCTTTATTAATAAACCCCAGAATACAATCTGCCCTATTAATAAACCCCAGAATACAATCTGCACTATTAATAAACCCCAGAATACTATCTGCTTTATTAATAAACCCCAGAATACTATCTGCTTTATTAATAAACCCCAGAATACTATCTGCTTTATTAATAAACCCCAGAATACTATCTGCTTTATTAATAAACCCCAGAATACAATCTGCACTATTAATAAACCCCAGAATACTATCTGCCTTATTAATAAACCCCAGAATACAATCTGCTTTATTAATAAACCCCAGAATACAATCTGCCCTATTAATAAACCCCAGAATACAATCTGCTTTATTAATAAACCCCAGAATACAATCTGCCCTATTAATAAACCCCAGAATACAATCTGCACTATTAATAAACCCCAGAATACTATCTGCTTTATTAATAAACCCCAGAATACAATCTGCACTATTAATAAACCCCAGAATACTATCTGCACTATTAATAAACCCCAGAATACAATCTGCACTATTAATAAACCCCAGAATACTACCTGCACTATTAATAAACCCCAGAATACAATCTGCTTTATTAATAAACCCCAGAATACAATCTGCTTTATTAATAAACCTCAGAATACAATCTGCTTTATTAATAAACCCCAGAATACAATCTGCTTTATTAATAAACCCCAGAATACAATCTGCACTATTAATAAACCCCAGAATACTATCTGCTTTATTAACAAACCCCAGAATACAATCTGCACTATTAATAAACCCCAGAATACTATCTGCACTATTAATAAATCCCAGAATACTATCTGCCCTATTAATAAACCCCAGAATACTATCTGCTTTATTAATAAACCCCAGAATACTATCTGCTTTATTAATAAACCCCAGAATACAATCTGCTTTATTAATAAACCCCAGAATACTATCTGCTTTATTAATAAACCCCAGAATACAATCTGCCCTATTAATAAACCCCAGAATACTATCTGCTTTATTAATAAACCCCAGAATACAATCTGCTTTATTAATAAACCCCAGAATACAATCTGCACTATTAATAAACCCCAGAATACTATCTGCTTTATTAATAAACCCCAGAATACTATCTGCACTATTAATAAACCCCAGAATACTATCTGCTTTATTAATCAATCCCAGAATACTATCTGCCCTATTAATAAACCCCAGAATACTATCTGCTTTATTAATAAACCCCAGAATACAATCTGCACTATTAATAAACCCCACAATACTATCTGCTTTATTAATCAATCCCAGAATACTATCTGCCCTATTAATAAACCCCAGAATACTATCTGCTTTATTAATAAACCCCAGAATACAATCTGCACTATTAATAAACCCCAGAATACTATCTGCACTATTAATAAACCCCAGAATACTATCTGCTTTATTAATAAACCCCAGAATACAATCTGCCCTATTAATAAACCCCAGAATACTATCTGCTTTATTAATAAACCCCAGAATACTATCTGCTTTATTAATAAACCCCAGAATACTATCTGCTTTATTAATAAACCCCAGAATACAATCTGCTTTATTAATAAACCCCAGAATACAATCTGCTTTATTAATAAACCCCAGAATACAATCTGCTTTATTAATAAACCCCAGAATACAATCTGCACTATTAATAAACCCCAGAATACTATCTGCACTATTAATAAACCCCAGAATACTATCTGCTTTATTAATAAACCCCAGAATACAATCTGCTTTATTAATAAACCCCAGAATACTATCTGCTTTATTAATAAACCCCAGAATACAATCTGCACTATTAATAAACCCCAGAATACTATCTGCTTTATTAATAAACCCCAGAATACAATCTGCACTATTAATAAACCCCAGAATACTATCTGCACTATTAATAAACCCCAGAATACTATCTGCTTTATTAATAAACCCCAGAATACAATCTGCCCTATTAATAAACCCCAGAATACTATCTGCTTTATTAATAAACCCCAGAATACTATCTGCTTTATTAATAAACCTCAGAATACAATCTGCTTTATTAATAAACCCCAGAATACAATCTGCTTTATTAATAAAGCCCAGAATACAATCTGCACTATTAATAAACCCCAGAATACTATCTGCTTTATTAATAAACCCCAGAATACTATCTGCTTTATTAATAAACCCCAGAATACTATCTGCCCTATTAATAAACCCCAGAATACAATCTGCCCTCTTAATAAAACCCAGAATACTATCTGCTTTATTAATAAACCACAGAATACAATCTGCTTTATTAATAAACCCCAGAATACTATCTGCTTTATTAATAAACCCCAGAATACAATCTGCCCTATTAATAAACCCCAGAATACAATCTGCTTTATTAATAAGCCCCAGAATACTATCTGCTTTATTAATAAACCCCAGAATACTATCTGCTTTATTAATAAACCCCAGAATACAATCTGCTTTATTAATAAACCCCAGAATACTATCTGCCCTATTAATAAACCCCAGAATACTATCTGCTTTATTAATAAACCCCAGAATACTATCTGCACTATTAATAAACCCCAGAATACTATCTGCTTTATTAATAAACCCCAGAATACAATCTGCTTTATTAATAAACCCCAGAATACAATCTGCTTTATTAATCAATCCCAGAATACTATCTGCCCTATTAATAAACCCCAGAATACAATCTGCACTATTAATAAACCCCAGAATACTATCTGCTTTATTAATAAACCCCAGAATACAATCTGCACTATTAATAAACCCCAGAATACTATCTGCTTTATTAATAAACCCCAGAATACTATCTGCTTTATTAATAAACCCCAGAATACTATCTGCTTTATTAATAAACCCCAGAATACTATCTGCTTTATTAATAAACCCCAGAATACTATCTGCCCTATTAATAAACCCCAGAATACTATCTGCTTTATTAATAAACCCCAGAATACAATCTGCACTATTAATAAACCCCAGAATACAATCTGCACTATTAATAAACCCCAGAATACTATCTGCTTTATTAATAAACCCCAGAATACTATCTGCTTTATTAATAAACCCCAGAATACTATCTGCTTTATTAATAAACCCCAGAATACTATCTGCACTATTAATAAACCCCAGAATACTATCTGCTTTATTAATAAACCCCAGAATACAATCTGCTTTATTAATAAACCCCAGAATTCAATCTGCACTATTAATAAACCCCAGAATACTATCTGCACTATTAATAAACCCCAGAATACAATCTGCACTATTAATAAACCCCAGAATACTATCTGCTTTATTAATAAACCCCAGAATACAATCTGCCCTATTAATAAACCCCAGAATACAATCTGCACTATTAATAAACCCCAGAATACTATCTGCTTTATTAATAAACCCCAGAATACTATCTGCTTTATTAATAAACCCCAGAATACTATCTGCTTTATTAATAAACCCCAGAATACAATCTGCCCTATTAATAAACCCCGGAATACTATCTGCTTTATTAATAAACCCCAGAATACAATCTGCCCTATTAATAAACCCCAGAATACAATCTGCACTATTAATAAACCCCAGAATACTATCTGCTTTATTAATAAACCCCAGAATACTATCTGCTTTATTAATAAACCCCAGAATACTATCTGCTTTATTAATAAACCCCAGAATACTATCTGCTTTATTAATAAACCCCAGAATACAATCTGCACTATTAATAAACCCCAGAATACTATCTGCCTTATTAATAAACCCCAGAATACAATCTGCTTTATTAATAAACCCCAGAATACAATCTGCCCTATTAATAAACCCCAGAATACAATCTGCACTATTAATAAACCCCAGAATACTATCTGCTTTATTAATAAACCCCAGAATACAATCTGCACTATTAATAAACCCCAGAATACTATCTGCACTATTAATAAACCCCAGAATACAATCTGCACTATTAATAAACCCCAGAATACTACCTGCACTATTAATAAACCCCAGAATACAATCTGCTTTATTAATAAACCCCAGAATACAATCTGCTTTATTAATAAACCTCAGAATACAATCTGCTTTATTAATAAACCCCAGAATACAATCTGCTTTATTAATAAACCCCAGAATACAATCTGCACTATTAATAAACCCCAGAATACTATCTGCTTTATTAACAAACCCCAGAATACAATCTGCACTATTAATAAACCCCAGAATACTATCTGCACTATTAATAAATCCCAGAATACTATCTGCCCTATTAATAAACCCCAGAATACTATCTGCTTTATTAATAAACCCCAGAATACTATCTGCTTTATTAATAAACCCCAGAATACAATCTGCTTTATTAATAAACCCCAGAATACTATCTGCTTTATTAATAAACCCCAGAATACAATCTGCCCTATTAATAAACCCCAGAATACAATCTGCCCTATTAATAAACCCCAGAATACTATCTGCTTTATTAATAAACCCCAGAATACTATCTGCTTTATTAATAAACCCCAGAATACTATCTGCTTTATTAATAAACCCCAGAATACAATCTGCTTTATTAATAAACCCCAGAATACTATCTGCTTTATTAATAAACCTCAGAATACAATCTGCTTTATTAATAAACCCCAGAATACAATCTGCTTTATTAATAAACCCCAGAATACAATCTGCACTATTAATAAACCCCAGAATACTATCTGCTTTATTAATAAACCCCAGAATACTATCTGCACTATTAATAAACCCCAGAATACTATCTGCTTTATTAATCAATCCCAGAATACTATCTGCCCTATTAATAAACCCCAGAATACTATCTGCTTTATTAATAAACCCCAGAATACAATCTGCACTATTAATAAACCCCACAATACTATCTGCTTTATTAATCAATCCCAGAATACTATCTGCCCTATTAATAAACCCCAGAATACTATCTGCTTTATTAATAAACCCCAGAATACAATCTGCACTATTAATAAACCCCAGAATACTATCTGCACTATTAATAAACCCCAGAATACTATCTGCTTTATTAATAAACCCCAGAATACAATCTGCCCTATTAATAAACCCCAGAATACTATCTGCTTTATTAATAAACCCCAGAATACTATCTGCTTTATTAATAAACCCCAGAATACTATCTGCTTTATTAATAAACCCCAGAATACAATCTGCTTTATTAATAAACCCCAGAATACAATCTGCTTTATTAATAAACCCCAGAATACAATCTGCTTTATTAATAAACCCCAGAATACAATCTGCACTATTAATAAACCCCAGAATACTATCTGCACTATTAATAAACCCCAGAATACTATCTGCTTTATTAATAAACCCCAGAATACAATCTGCTTTATTAATAAACCCCAGAATACTATCTGCTTTATTAATAAACCCCAGAATACAATCTGCACTATTAATAAACCCCAGAATACTATCTGCTTTATTAATAAACCCCAGAATACAATCTGCACTATTAATAAACCCCAGAATACTATCTGCACTATTAATAAACCCCAGAATACTATCTGCTTTATTAATAAACCCCAGAATACAATCTGCCCTATTAATAAACCCCAGAATACTATCTGCTTTATTAATAAACCCCAGAATACTATCTGCTTTATTAATAAACCTCAGAATACAATCTGCTTTATTAATAAACCCCAGAATACAATCTGCTTTATTAATAAAGCCCAGAATACAATCTGCACTATTAATAAACCCCAGAATACTATCTGCTTTATTAATAAACCCCAGAATACTATCTGCTTTATTAATAAACCCCAGAATACTATCTGCCCTATTAATAAACCCCAGAATACTATCTGCACTATTAATAAACCCCAGAATACTATCTGCTTTATTAATAAACCCCAGAATACTATCTGCACTATTAATAAACCCCAGAATACTATCTGCACTATTAATAAACCCCAGAATACTATCTGCTTTATTAATCAATCCCAGAATACTATCTGCCCTATTAATAAACCCCAGAATACTATCTGCTTTATTAATAAACCCCAGAATACAATCTGCACTATTAATAAACCCCACAATACTATCTGCTTTATTAATCAATCCCAGAATACTATCTGCCCTATTAAAAACCCCAGAATACAATCTGCACTATTAATAAACCCCACAATACTATCTGCTTTATTAATAAACCCCAGAATACTATCTGCTTTATTAATAAACCCCAGAATACAATCTGCACTATTAATAAACCCCAGAATACTATCTGTACTATTAATAAACCCCAGAATACTATCTGCTTTATTAATAAACCCCAGAATACAATCTGCCCTATTAATAAACCCCAGAATACTATCTGCTTTATTAATAAACCCCAGAATACTATCTGCTTTATTAATAAACCCCAGAATACTATCTGCTTTATTAATAAACCCCAGAATACAATCTGCTTTATTAATAAACCCCAGAATACAATCTGCTTTATTAATAAACCCCAGAATACAATCTGCACTATTAATAAACCCCAGAATACTATCTGCACTATTAATAAACCCCAGAATACTATCTGCTTTATTAATAAACCCCAGAATACAATCTGCTTTATTAATAAACCCCAGAATACTATCTGCTTTATTAATAAACCCCAGAATACAATCTGCACTATTACTAAACCCCAGAATACTATCTGCTTTATTAATCAATCCCAGAATACTATCTGCCCTATTAATAAACCCCAGAATACTATCTGCTTTATTAATAAACCCCAGAATACAATCTGCACTATTAATAAACCCCAGAATACTATCTGCACTATTAATAAACCCCAGAATACTATCTGCTTTATTAATAAACCCCAGAATACAATCTGCCCTATTAATAATCCCCAGAATACTATCTGCTTTATTAATAAACCCCAGAATACTATCTGCTTTATTAATAAACCCCAGAATACAATCTGCTTTATTAATAAACCCCAGAATACAATCTGCTTTATTAATAAACCCCAGAATACAATCTGCACTATTAATAAACCCCAGAATACTATCTGCACTATTAATAAACCCCAGAATACTATCTGCTTTATTAATAAACCCCAGAATACAATCTGCTTTATTAATAAACCCCAGAATACTATCTGCTTTATTAATAAACCCCAGAATACAATCTGCACTATTAATAAACCCCAGAATACTATCTGCACTATTAATCAACCCCAGAATACTATCTGCTTTATTAATAAACTCCAGAATACTATCTGCTTTATTAATCAATCCCAGAATACAATCTGCGCTATTAATAAACCCCAGAATACTATCTGCGCTATTAATAAACCCCAGAATACTATCTGCCCTATTAATAAACCCCAGAATTCTATCTGCTTTATTAATAAACCCCAGAATACAATCTGCTTTATTAATCAATCCCAGAATACAATCTGTGCTATTAATAAACCCCAGAATACTATCTGCGCTATTAATAAACCCCAGAATACAATCTGCTTTATTAATCAATCCCAGAATACAATCTGCGCTATTAATAAACCCCAGAATACTATCTGCGCTATTAATAAACCCCAGAATACTATCTGCCCTATTAATAAACCCCAGAATTCTATCTGCTTTATTAATAAACCCCAGAATACAATCTGCACTATTAATAAACCCCAGAATACTTTCTGCACTATTAATAAACCCCAGAATACTACCTGCTTTATTAATAAACCCCAGAATACAATCTGCTTTATTAATCAATCCCAGAATACTATCTGCCCTATTAATAAACCCCAGAATACTATCTGCACTATTAATAAACCCCAGAATACTATCTGCACTATTAATAAACCCCAGAATACTATCTGCTTTATTAATAAACCCCAGAATACAATCTGCTTTATTAATAAACCCCAGAATACTATCTGCTTTATTAATAAATCCCAGAATACTATCTGCCCTATTAATAAACCCCAGAATACTATCTGCTTTATTAATAAACCCCAGAATACTATCTGCTTTATTAATAAACCCCAGAATACAATCTGCCCTATTAATAAACCCCAGAATACTATCTGCTTTATTAATAAACCCCAGAATACTATCTGCTTTATTAATAAACACCAGAATACTATCTGCTTTATTAATAAACCCCAGAATACAATCTGCACTATTAATAAACCCCAGAATACAATCTGCACTATTAATAAACCCCAGAATACTATCTGCTTTATTAATAAACCCCAGAATACAATCTGCTTGATTAATAAACCCCAGAATACAATCTGCCCTATTAATAAACCCCAGAATACAATCTGCACTATTAATAAACCCCAGAATACTATCTGCTTTATTAATAAACCCCAGAATACTATCTGCTTTATTAATAAACCCCAGAATACAATCTGCACTATTAATAAACCCCAGATGCTATCTGCTTTATTAATAAACCCCAGAATACTATCTGCTTTATTAATAAACCCCAGAATACTATCTGCTTTATTAATAAACCCCAGAATACAATCTGCCCTATTAATAAACCCCAGAATACTATCTGCTTTATTAATAAACCCCAGAATACTATCTGCTTTATTAATAAACCCCAGAATACTATCTGCTTTATTAATAAACCCCAGAATACTATCTGCTTTATTAATAAACCCCAGAATATAATCTGCACTATTAATAAACCCCAGAATACTATCTGCTTTATTAATAAACCCCAGAATACAATCTGCTTTATTAATAAACCCCAGAATACAATCTGCCCTATTAATTATCCCCAGAATACAATCTGCACTATTAATAAACCCCAGAATACTATCTGCTTTATTAATAAACCCCAGAATACAATCTGCACTATTAATAAACCCCAGAATACTATCTGCACTATTAATAAACCCCAGAATACAATCTGCACTATTAATAAACCCCAGAATAATATCTGCACTATTAATAAACCCCAGAATACAATCTGCTTTATTAATAAACCCCAGAATACAATCTGCCCTATTAATAAACCCCAGAATACTATCTGCTTTATTAATAAACCCCAGAATACTATCTGCGTTATTAATAAATCCCAGAATACTATCTGCTTTATTAATAAACCCCAGAATACAATCTGCCCTATTAATAAACCCCAGAATACTATCTGCTTTATTAATAAACCCCAGAATACAATCTGCTTTATTAATAAAGCCCAGAATACAATCTGCTTTATTAATAAACCCCAGAATACAATCTGCCCTATTAATAAACCCCAGAATACTATCTGCTTTATTAATAAACCCCAGAATACTATCTGCTTTATTAATAAACCCCAGAATACTATCTGCTTTATTAATAAACCCCAGAATACAATCTGCACTATTAATAAACCCCAGAATACTATCTGCTTTATTAATAAACCCCAGAATACAATCTGCTTTATTAATAAAGCCCAGAATACAATCTGCTTTATTAATAAACCCCAGAATACAATCTGCCCTATTAATAAACCCCAGAATACTATCTGCTTTATTAATAAACCCCAGAATTCTATCTGCACTATTAATAAACCCCAGAATACTATCTGCTTTATTAATCAATCCCAGAAAACTATCTGCCCTATTAATAAACCCCAGAATACTATCTGCTTTATTAATAAACCCCAGAATACAATCTGCACTATTAATAAACCCCAGAATACTATCTGCTTTATTAATAAACCCCAGAATACAATCTGCACTATTAATATACCCCAGAATACTATCTGCACTATTAATCAACCCCAGAATACTATCTGCTTTATTAATAAACCCCAGAATACAATCTGCCCTATTAATAAACCCCAGAATACTATCTGCTTTATTAATAAACCCCAGAATACTATCTGCTTTATTAATAAACCCCAGAATACTATCTGCTTTATTAATAAACCCCAGAATACTATCTGCTTTATTAATAAACCCCAGAATACAATCTGCTTTATTAATAAACCCCAGAATACAATCTGCTTTATTAATAAACCCCAGAATACAATCTGCTTTATTAATAAACCCCAGAATACAATCTGCACTATTAATAAACCCCAGAATACTATCTGCACTATTAATAAACCCCAGAATACTATCTGCTTTATTAATAAACCCCAGAATACAATCTGCTTTATTAATAAACCCCAGAATACTATCTGCTTTATTAATAAACCCCAGAATACAATCTGCACTATTAATAAACCCCAGAATACTATCTGCTTTATTAATCAATCCCAGAATACTATCTGCCCTATTAATAAACCCCAGAATACTATCTGCTTTATTAATAAACCCCAGAATACAATCTGCACTATTAATAAACCCCAGAATACTATCCGCACTATTAATAAACCCCAGAATACTATCTGCTTTATTAATAAACCCCAGAATACAATCTGCCCTATTAATAAACCCCAGAATACTATCTGCTTTATTAATAATCCCCAGAATACTATCTGCTTTATTAATAAACCCCAGAATACAATCTGCTTTATTAATAAACCCCAGAATACAATCTGCTTTATTAATAAACCCCAGAATACAATCTGCACTATTAATAAACCCCAGAATACTATCTGCACTATTAATAAACCCCAGAATACTATCTGCTTTATTAATAAACCCCAGAATACAATCTGCTTTATTAATAAACCCCAGAATACTATCTGCTTTATTAATAAACCCCAGAATACAATCTGCACTATTAATAAACCCCAGAATACTATCTGCACTATTAATAAACCCCAGAATACTATCTGCTTTATTAATAAACCCCAGAATACAATCTGCTTTATTAATAAACCCCAGAATACTATCTGCTTTATTAATAAACCCCAGAATACAATCTGCACTATTAATAAACCCCAGAATACTATCTGCACTATTAATAAACCCCAGAATACTATCTGCTTTTTTAATAAACTCCAGAATACTATCTGCACTATTAATAAACCCCAGAATACTATCTGCTTTATTAATAAACCCCAGAATACAATCTGCTTTATTAATAAACCCCAGAATACAATCTGCCCTATTAATAAACCCCAGAATACTATCTGCTTTATTAATAAACCCCAGAATACTATCTGCTTTATTAATAAACCCCAGAATACAATCTGCTCTATTAATAAACCCCAGAATACAATCTGCACTATTAATAAACCCCAGAATACTATCTGCTTTATTAATATACCCCAGAATACTATCTGCTTTATTAATAAACCCCAGAATACAATCTGCCCTATTAATAAACCCCAGAATACTATCTGCTTTATTAATAAACCCCAGAATACTATCTGCTTTATTAATAAACCCCAGAATACTATCTGCTTTATTAATAAACCCCAGAATACTATCTGCTTTATTAATAAACCCCAGAATATAATCTGCACTATTAATAAACCCCAGAATACTATCTGCTTTATTAATAAACCCCAGAATACAATCTGCTTTATTAATAAACCACAGAATACAATCTGCCCTATTAATTATCCCCAGAATACAATCTGCACTATTAATAAACCCCAGAATACTATCTGCTTTATTAATAAACCCCAGAATACAATCTGCACTATTAATAAACCCCAGAATACTATCTGCACTATTAATAAACCCCAGAATACAATCTGCACTATTAATAAACCCCAGAATACTATCTGCACTATTAATGAACCCCAGAATACAATCTGCTTTATTAATAAACCCCAGAATACAATCTGCCCTATTAATAAACCCCAGAATACTATCTGCTTTATTAATAAACCCCAGAATACTATCTGCTTTATTAATAAACCCCAGAATACTACCTGCTTTATTAATGAATCCCAGAATACTATCTGCTTTATTAATAAACCCCAGAATACAATCTGCCCTATTAATAAACCCCAGAAAACTATCTGCTTTATTAATAAACCCCAGAATACTATCTGCTTTATTAATAAACCTCAGAATACAATCTGCTTTATTAATAAACCCCAGAATACAATCTGCTTTATTAATAAACCCCAGAATACAATCTGCACTATTAATAAACCCCAGAATACTATCTGCTTTATTAATAAACCCCAGAATACTATCTGCTTTATTAATAAACCCCAGAATACTATCTGCTTTATTAACAATCCCAGAATACTATCTGCTTTATTAATAAACCCCAGAATAAAATCTGCACTATTAATAAACCCCAGAATACTATCTGCTTTATTAATAAACCCCAGAATACAATCTGCACTATTAATAAACCCCAGAATACTATCTGCTTTATTAATCAATCCCAGAATACTATCTGCCCTATTAATAAACCCCAGAAAACTATCTGCTTTATTAATAAACCCCAGAATACAATCTGCACTGTTAATAAACCCCAGAATACTATCTGCACTATTAATAAACCCCAGAATACTATCTGCTTTATTAATAAACCCCAGAATACAATCTGCCCTATTAATCAACCCCAGAATACTATCTGCTTTATTAATAAACCCCAGAATACTATCTGCTTTATTAATAAACCCCAGAATACTATCTGCTTTATTAATAAACCCCAGAATACTATCTGCTTTATTAATAAACCCCAGAATACTATCTGCTTTATTAATATACCCCAGAATACTATCTGCTTTATTAATAAACCCCAGAATACTATCTGCTTTATTAATAAACCCCAGAATACAATCTGCACTATTAATAAACCCCAGAATACTATCTGCACTATTAATAAACCCCAGAATACAATCTGCACTATTAATAAACCCCAGAATACTATCTGCACTATTAATAAACCCCAGAATACAATCTGCTTTATTAATAAACCCCAGAATACAATCTGCCCTATTAATAAACCCGAGAATACTATCTGCTTTATTAATAAACCCCAGAATACTATCTGCTTTATTAATAAACCCCAGAATACTATCTGCTTTATTAATAAATCCCAGAATACTATCTGCTTTATTAATAAACCCCAGAATACAATCTGCCCTATTAATAAACCCCAGAATACTATCTGCTTTATTAATAAACCCCAGAATACTATCTGCTTTATTAATAAACCTCAGAATACAATCTGCTTTATTAATAAACCCCAGAATACAATCTGCTTTATTAATAAACCCCAGAATACAATCTGCACTATTAATAAACCCCAGAATACTATCTGCTTTATTAATAAACCCCAGAATACTATCTGCACTATTAATAAACCCCAGAATACTATCTGCTTTATTAATCAATCCCAGAATACTATCTGCTTTATTAATAAACCCCAGAATACAATCTGCACTATTAATAAACCCCAGAATACTATCTGCTTTATTAATAAACCCCAGAATACTATCTGCTTTATTAATAAACCCCAGAATACAATCTGCACTATTAATAAACCCCAGAATACTATCTGCTTTATTAATCAATCCCAGAATACTATCTGCCCTATTAATAAACCCCAGAATACTATCTGCTTTATTAATAAACCCCAGAATACAATCTGCACAATTAATAAAC